>NW_028244933.1:0-360411 GCF_964263255.1 Lissotriton vulgaris
TCATGTTGCTGACTACTGGTAATCACATATAACAACAAAGGGTGTCCAGGAGTCGCCACTCAATGTTTGTACTCGAGACCTTTCAACCAGTGACTATATGAGTTAGACTGTGTGTGCTCAGATGTGAAGAAACGTTTAACTACTCATATATACGACACGCAACATGGGTAGGAATTTTTCCCATCAGTTGCCGTTCTGTACCACCATTACCACATCATGTGGGTTCTCCTTACCCAGGAGTTAGTATACAAGATCAATCACACTCTAGCAGGTGTGAGGAGTAGGGAGACCGATGTAAAATGTTTGTGTGATGGTATCAAAATATGGTGTTTAAACAAAAAGTTGTACACCTGAGGGAAAGCAGTGCAGTGAGTGTAAAGTGATAAGTGGGTAAAATTGGGTGAAACTGAGTAGAAAAGTGATTTATTAGTATCTCTCAGACCCCAAGGTTAAAAACAAGTGAAAGGTAGATTTGACAGAATATCTACCGGCAAGAGGTCAACATGTTTCTGCATACCATCGGAAGATTTTCCTTATGCATTCGTCAGGACCTAGATGGTGCTACTGCTTGCAATTTAATAAGTGAAGTTTAAAAGGGAAAAATTTCACCTGAAAAGCAGGTGTAGAATCTCCACCACAGTCTACAAAAGTCACATAGGAGACAAAGAAAAGAGAAAAACATTACACATATTAGAGAATGCACTAAATACATCGTGCTATTCTAGTGGTCACGTATTAACATTTAGACAGACGTGATAACACTCACCCAAAACTTGTGGGGATGGCGCCTCACCTCTCCTGGCAGCAGCTCAGGTAGAATAGGAGCACCGCTCTGTTTTGCAAAACATAATCACAGGGACACTCAACCGATTCCGTTAAAACAAGGCAAAAGAACTATCATGTGTGTCTCCGATAGCGTGAGAGACAACTTGTGAGTTTTCAAAGTGTCATCGGTGCCGTACCGGAAAAGTTATATAAGTATAGGCTTCTAACACTATAAGGCTAAGGGCTCATAGCGGACAGGGTTGCCTATCTAGATTACGTAACCGCACTCTCACCTCTCCGTCGGTGTCTCCAAGCGTCCCTCTGGGCTGTTCTGGGGAGGCACCGAACAAGAGAAAAGGGCGGGTATATGAGTAAAGCCAGTGTGGTGCATGATGGGAGTCGTAGTTTTTTAGGTGACAAGGAGACTTGGAAAAGATGGAAAATGGCTCAATGATTTCATAATGACATCCACGGTATTGGTTCGTTCAGGCCTTCCTTGTCACTGTTTAATTTGTAAACCCATTTCTGCTCTATTTTAAACAGAAACTTTCCGACATCAGGGCAATGATCAGGTATCGTCGGCTGTTCGAGTATTGTCCACTTGAACTCACTGGGACCGTGGCCTTTTTCCAGGAAGTGGGCTGTCAAGCGAGTTGCTTGTTTCCGACAGCGAACTGTGCTCTTGTGCTCGCCAATTCTTATTTTGGTTTTACGGGTTGTCATCCCCACATATCTCTTTCCGCACGGGCAAGTGATCATGTAAATTGTATTCTCGCTGTTACAGTTCGTGAACTTACGCTGTTGCCATGGGCGCATAGTTCCGATATCCACACTGGTGGACTTGGTGGTTTGTGGACATGCCGAGCAACTACCACACGGATGGTGTCCTTGTACCGGCGGTAGGTCCCAAAGTGCTCCCACTTGTCTAGATTGTTTAGTTTTGGGACGAGTGTGAACTAGGTGGTCTTTTGTGTTGGGTCCTCTTTTAAAGGCAAAAAGTGGTGGTGGTAAAGTTTCTCCACTAGAATTCAAAATAGACCAATGTTTGGTTATTATTTTCCGTACCTCATTGGATCTTGTGTGAAAAGTGTTCACGAAGGTCATTCTGTTAGATCTTTCTTTCGGAATAGTCTCCAATAGGGCATCCCTGTTATTGTTAGAGGCCCTTTTCTTCGACTGGCGGATGATTTTGGCTGGGTATTTCTTTTCTCGTAAGTATTCCGAGAGTGTCTCAGAGTGTTTTTCGAATGACTCTTTTGTCGAACAGTTTCTCCTGAGTCTCAGGAATTGCCCAAAGGGCAAGTTATCCCTGAGCGCCCGAGGGTGGCAACTCTCGTAGCTCAGAAGAGCGTTGCGTGCCATGGGTTTCCTGTATAGTTCCGTTTTTAACCCGTCTTCTGTGACCACTATCAAGAGATCTAAGAACGGTAGTTCCTTTCTACTGAACTCCAAGGTGAAGTTCAGAAATTCATTGCAGTTGTTAAGCCAATTGTGGAACTCTAACAGACTGGCCTCAGATCCTCTCCATATTACAAAGACATCATCTATGTATCGCTTCCACAGGCGAAGCGATACATAGTATGGGTTGTCTTGGTGCAGTATTTTTGTTTCTTCTAGTACATGCACATAGAGATTCGCCAGACTAGGCGCAAAAACACTGCCCATACTGGTGCCAGAGGTCTGGAGGTAGATGGTATCCTCGAATTTAAAGTAATTGTCTTTCATTGCCATTTCTGCCAATTCCATAATGAAGGAAACTGGAGTAGTTGTCTGTAGGTCCCTTTCTTGAAGGATATTGCCTACCACTTCCAGGGTCTCTGTTTGAGGGATTGACGTGTACAGAGACTCTACGTCAAAGGACACAAGTAGATCCATGGAACTATCAAAGTTTACGTCCGGAAGTAAGCGTAACATATCCTTTGTGTCCTTGAGATAGGTCGGCATTTCTTTGACAATAGGATTAAGGAAGTGATCCACAAATGTAGAGAGTGGCTCTAAAACTGATCCTATGCCAGAGATGATTGGTCTCCCGGGTGGTGGTCTCTTCTGTTTGTGCACCTTTGGTAGACAGTAGAAATAGGGGATCGACGGGTGAGAGGTACAGAGAAATTGGCCCTCTTGTGGGGTGATCCATCCTTGAGATGTCGCCTCTTCCACTAGATGGCTGATCTTGGTTTTGAGCCTTTCAGTGGGGTCGTCTTTCAGAGGTAGGTATGACTTGCGATCTTGTAATTGCCTGAGACATTCTTGTCTGTAGGTTTCTTTGTCGAGGATCACGATGCCACCGCCCTTATCTGCAGGCTTTATAATGATCGATTCATTGGATGACAGTGACTGTAGTGCTAGTTTCTCTCTATTCGGTAGGTTTACAAAGGACTTTGGTTTCTTTGTTTTGTAGAGACGTTCAATGTCTGTTTCAACAGCTTCTTCAAAAGTTTGAACCCTACTTGGTAATCCAATTGTTGTGGGATTGAAGGTCGATGGTTTCTTCAGACCAGTGTTGACGACAGAGTCTGTGTTCTCTCCAGGATTCTGTTTGGCAAAGAGGTAGTGGAGTCGAACCTTCCTGAACAATTTAGAGATCTCTATTTGGGTGTTAAATTGGTCCCCTTCGTTGGTTGCCACGAAGCCTAGTCCACGGTTCAGGAGTTGTTCCTCATCTTCGGACAGGTTGTAGGAGCTCAGGTTGATTACGAGGCTGGTTGATCTGGGGTTATGCTCGTCCCTGCTCTGTCCTGCGGGATCTTCTTCCCATTCCTCAGGTCCATAGTTGGTTGTTGCAACGGGGTCGTCCATCGGACCTGGGATCCTTGTCCCTGTCTTCTTCTCCCTCTGTTGGTCCTCTGGCCATACCCTAAAAAAGGCGGTTGTCCTTGGGGTTGCTGCATTTGTGGAGGGAAGAAAGGGGGTCCCATTTGGGGAAAGTTGGGGCCATACATCCATGGGCCCGGTTGCCAAAAAGGTTGGAACTGATTTTGACCAAAATTGTTGAAGTTGCCTCTGTTGCCTCTTCTATTACCACGTCCTTTGTATGGTCGTCCATTTCCTCGTTGTGATGTATCCGAATCACTGGAGTTGTCATCAGAGCTTGAGGTCGCATAACTAGAACCCCTTTGACCTCCATTGTGGTTAAATGTAGGTGCTACATAGGAATCACTGGTGTATGGATACACCTTCTCGCTGGAGAATTTAGCTAAGTCTTTTTTAATTTCTCCATTTTTGTAAAGAGAATGGATTCTTTGAATTCGGTATTCTTTTTGTTGGTATCATCCTGCCCCGTTTTGTAAGCAGGGTTCTTTAGGGTGGCCTTGATTTTACCTTCTAGGAGTTGGATCTCAACTAGGATTTTATCAGCTACACGTTTGGCTGTTTTAATAATAAGGACTAGCCAGTCCCTTGTGCACCGCCAGGCGATTAATGACCAATCTTTTAGAAATTCCTTATCATCCAAGAATAATCTCGGTGTATTGGTCACAATTAGTCCTGACGGTGCACAATTCCCATGGAGGTACTGGTCCATGATGGTTCCGTGTACTAAAGTTCTTGAGTGAGATTTTTTTAGAATCAAGATCTTACTCCAACCCTCATCTGAAGTGTTAACTGCGGGTGGGGTATTCCCCAATAGACTAGGGTTGTCATCTAAGATGTTTTGGATTTCTGCCTCTTCAAAAGCCAAACCGCTGTTTGATGCCATTTGTAACACTAGTGAGTTTGCCAAGTTCCTCACAAAAAAGGGAGCGTCCAGTGACTAAAGTAGGAGTCAAAACAGAGCTAAGTTACAGGCCTATGTAAGCCCGTTCTTTTCAAAAGAAGACCCACAGCTGGGGCTGTACTCAATCACAAAACACACTATTTAACGGAGGGTCTAAGGGCAGGTTTTACGACTCGAGACTGGACACATGCCCCTACAAAACTTATAACAACAAAGGGTGTCCAGGAGTCGCCACTCAATGTTTGTACTCGAGACCTTTCAACCAGTGACTATATGAGTTAGACTGTGTGTGCTCAGATGTGAAGAAACGTTTAACTACTCATATATACGACATGCAACATGGGTAGGAATTTTTCCCATCAGTTGCCGTTCTGTACCACCATTATCACATCATGTGGGTTCTCCTTACCCAGGAGTTAGTATACAAGATCAATCACACTCTAGCAGGTGTGAGGAGTAGGGAGACCGATGTAAAATGTTTGTGTGATGGTATCAAAATATGGTGTTTAAACAAAAAGTTGTACACCTGAGGGAAAGCAGTGCAGTGAGTGTAAAGTGATAAGTGGGTAAAATTGGGTGAAACTGAGTAGAAAAGTGATTTATTAGTATCTCTCAGACCCCAAGGTTAAAAACAAGTGAAAGGTAGATTTGACAGAATATCTACCGGCAAGAGGTCAACATGTTTCTGCATACCATCGGAAGATTTTCCTTATGCATTCGTCAGGACCTAGATGGTGCTACTGCTTGCAATTTAATAAGTGAAGTTTAAAAGGGAAAAATTTCACCTGAAAAGCAGGTGTAGAATCTCCACCACAGTCTACAAAAGTCACATAGGAGACAAAGAAAAGAGAAAAACATTACACATATTAGAGAATGCACTAAATACATCGTGCTATTCTAGTGGTCACGTATTAACATTTAGACAGACGTGATAACACTCACCCAAAACTTGTGGGGATGGCGCCTCACCTCTCCTGGCAGCAGCTCAGGTAGAATAGGAGCACCGCTCTGTTTTGCAAAATATAATCACAGGGACACTCAACCGATTCCGTTAAAACAAGGCAAAAGAACTATCATGTGTGTCTCCGATAGCGTGAGAGACAACTTGTGAGTTTTCAAAGTGTCATCGGTGCCGTACCGGAAAAGTTATATAAGTATAGGCTTCTAACACTATAAGGCTAAGGGCTCATAGCGGACAGGGTTGCCTATCTAGATTACGTAACCGCACTCTCACCTCTCCGTCGGTGTCAGAACGGCAACTGATGGGAAAAATTCCTACCCATGTTGCATGTCGTATATATGAGTAGTTAAACGTTTCTTCACATCTGAGCACACACAGTCTAACTCATATAGTCACTGGTTGAAAGGTCTCGAGTACAAACATTGAGTGGCGACTCCTGGACACCCTTTGTTGTTATAAGTTTTGTGGGGGCATGTGTCCAGTCTCGAGTCGTAAAACCTGCCCTTAGACCCTCCGTTAAATAGTGTGTTTTGTGATTGAGTACAGCCCCGGCTGTGGGTCTTCTTTTGAAAAGAACAGGCTTACATAGGCCTGTAACTTAGCTCTGTTTTGACTCCTACTTTAGTCACTGGACGCTCCCTTTTTTGTGAGGAACTTGGCAAACTCACTAGTGTTACAAATGGCATCAAACAGCGGTTTGGCTTTTGAAGAGGCAGAAATCCAAAACATCTTAGATGACAACCCTAGTCTATTGGGGAATACCCCACCCGCAGTTAACACTTCAGATGAGGGTTGGAGTAAGATCTTGATTCTAAAAAAATCTCACTCAAGAACTTTAGTACACGGAACCATCATGGCCCAGTACCTCCATGGGAATTGTGCACCGTCAGGACTAATTGTGACCAATACACCGAGATTATTCTTGGATGATAAGGAATTTCTAAAAGATTGGTCATTAATCGCCTGGCGGTGCACAAGGGACTGGCTAGTCCTTATTATTAAAACAGCCAAACGTGTAGCTGATAAAATCCTAGTTGAGATCCAACTCCTAGAAGGTAAAATCAAGGCCACCCTAAAGAACCCTGCTTACAAAACGGGGCAGGATGATACCAACAAAAAGAATACCGAATTCAAAGAATCCATTCTCTTTACAAAAATGGAGAAATTTAAAAAAGACTTAGCTAAATTCTCCAGCGAGAAGGTGTATCCATACACCAGTGATTCCTATGTAGCACCTACATTTAACCACAATGGAGGTCGAAGGGGTTCTAGTTATGCGACCTCAAGCTCTGATGACAACTCCAGTGATTCGGATACATCACAACGAGGAAATGGACGACCATACAAAGGACGTGGTAATAGAAGAGGCAACAGAGGCAACTTCAACAATTTTGGTCAAAATCAGTTCCAACCTTTTTGGCAACCGGGCCCATGGATGTATGGCCCCGACTTTCCCCAAATGGGACCCCCTTTCTTCCCTCCACAAATGCAGCAACCCCAAGGACAACCGCCTTTTTTAGGGTATGGCCAGAGGACCAACAGAGGGAGAAGAAGACAGGGACAAGGATCCCAGGTCCGATGGACGACCCCGTTGCAACAACCAACTATGGACCTGAGGAATGGGAAGAAGATCCCGCAGGACAGAGCAGGGACGAGCATAACCCCAGATCAACCAGCCTCGTAATCAACCTGAGCTCCTACAACCTGTCCGAAGATGAGGAACAACTCCTGAACCGTGGACTAGGCTTCGTGGCAACCAACGAAGGGGACCAATTTAACACCCAAATAGAGATCTCTAAACTGTTCAGGAAGGTTCGACTCCACTACCTCTTTGCCAAACAGAATCCTGGAGAGAACACAGACTCTGTCGTCAATACTGGTCTGAAGAAACCATCGACCTTCAATCCCACAACAATTGGATTACCAAGTAGGGTTCAAACTTTTGAAGAAGCTGTTGAAACAGACATTGAACGTCTCTACAAAACAAAGAAACCAAAGTCCTTTGTAAACCTACCGAATAGAGAGAAACTAGCACTACAGTCACTGTCATCCAATGAATCGATCATTATAAAGCCTGCAGATAAGGGCGGTGGCATCGTGATCCTCGACAAAGAAACCTACAGACAAGAATGTCTCAGGCAATTACAAGATCGCAAGTCATACCTACCTCTGAAAGACGACCCCACTGAAAGGCTCAAAACCAAGATCAGCCATCTAGTGGAAGAGGCGACATCTCAAGGATGGATCACCCCACAAGAGGGCCAATTTCTCTGTACCTCTCACCCGTCGATCCCCTATTTCTACTGTCTACCAAAGGTGCACAAACAGAAGAGACCACCACCCGGGAGACCAATCATCTCTGGCATAGGATCAGTTTTAGAGCCACTCTCTACATTTGTGGATCACTTCCTTAATCCTATTGTCAAAGAAATGCCGACCTATCTCAAGGACACAAAGGATATGTTACGCTTACTTCCGGACGTAAACTTTGATAGTTCCATGGATCTACTTGTGTCCTTTGACGTAGAGTCTCTGTACACGTCAATCCCTCAAACAGAGACCCTGGAAGTGGTAGGCAATATCCTTCAAGAAAGGGACCTACAGACAACTACTCCAGTTTCCTTCATTATGGAATTGGCAGAAATGGCAATGAAAGACAATTACTTTAAATTCGAGGATACCATCTACCTCCAGACCTCTGGCACCAGTATGGGCAGTGTTTTTGCGCCTAGTCTGGCGAATCTCTATGTGCATGTACTAGAAGAAACAAAAATACTGCACCAAGACAACCCATACTATGTATCGCTTCGCCTGTGGAAGCGATACATAGATGATGTCTTTGTAATATGGAGAGGATCTGAGGCCAGTCTGTTAGAGTTCCACAATTGGCTTAACAACTGCAATGAATTTCTGAACTTCACCTTGGAGTTCAGTAGAAAGGAACTACTGTTCTTAGATCTCTTGGTAGTGGTCACAGAAGACGGGTTAAAAATGGAACTATACAGGAAACCCATGGCACGCAACGCTCTTCTGAGCTACGAGAGTTGCCACCCTCGGGCGCTCAGGGATAACTTGCCCTTTGGGCAATTCCTGAGACTCAGGAGAAACTGTTCGACAAAAGAGTCATTCGAAAAACACTCTGAGACACTCTCGGAATACTTACGAGAAAAGAAATACCCAGCCAAAATCATCCACCAGTCGAAGAAAAGGGCCTCTAACAATAACAGGGATGCCCTATTGGAGACTATTCCGAAAGAAAGATCTAACAGAATGACCTTCGTGAACACTTTTCACACAAGATCCAATGAGGTACGGAAAATAATAACCAAACATTGGTCTATTTTGAATTCTAGTGGAGAAACTTTACCACCACCACTTTTTGCCTTTAAAAGAGGACCCAACGCAAAAGACCACCTAGTTCACACTCGTCCCAAAACTAAACAATCTAGACAAGTGGGAGCACTTTGGGACCTACCGCCGGTACAAGGACACCATCCGTGTGGTAGTTGCTCGGCATGTCCACAAACCACCAAGTCCACCAGTGTGGATATCGGAACTATGCGCCCATGGCAACAGCGTAAGTTCACGAACTGTAACAGCGAGAATACAATTTACATGATCACTTGCCCGTGCGGAAAGAGATATGTGGGGATGACAACCCGTAAAACCAAAATAAGAATTGGCGAGCACAAGAGCACAGTTCGCTGTCGGAAACAAGCAACTCGCTTGACAGCCCACTTCCTGGAAAAAGGCCACGGCCCCAGTGAGTTCAAGTGGACAATACTCGAACAGCCGACGATACCTGATCATTGCCCTGATGTCGGAAAGTTTCTGTTTAAAATAGAGCAGAAATGGGTTTACAAATTAAACAGTGACAAGGAAGGCCTGAACGAACCAATACCGTGGATGTCATTATGAAATCATTGAGCCATTTTCGATCTTTTCCAAGTCTCCTTGTCACCTAAAAAACTACGACTCCCATCATGCACCACACTGGCTTTACTCATATACCCGCCCTTTTCTCTTGTTCGGTGCCTCCCCAGAACAGCCCAGAGGGACGCTTGGAGACACCGACGGAGAGGTGAGAGTGCGGTTACGTAATCTAGATAGGCAACCCTGTCCGCTATGAGCCCTTAGCCTTATAGTGTTAGAAGCCTATACTTATATAACTTTTCCGGTACGGCACCGATGACACTTTGAAAACTCACAAGTTGTCTCTCACGCTATCGGAAGACACACATGATAGTTCTTTTGCCTTGTTTTAACGGAATCGGTTGAGTGTCCCTGTGATTATGTTTTGCAAAACAGAGCGGTGCTCCTATTCTACCTGAGCTGCTGCCAGGAGAGGTGAGGCTCCATCCCCACAAGTTTTGGGTGAGTGTTATCACGTCTGTCTAAATGTTAATACGTGACCACTAGAATAGCACGATGTATTTAGTGCATTCTCTAATATGTGTAATGTTTTTCTCTTTTCTTTGTCTCCTATGTGACTTTTGTAGACTGTGGTGGAGATTCTACACCTGCTTTTCAGGTGAAATTTTTCCCTTTTAAACTTCACTTATTAAATTGCAAGCAGTAGCACCATCTAGGTCCTGACGAATGCATAAGGAAAATCTTCCGATGGTATGCAGAAACATGTTGACCTCTTGCCGGTAGATATTCTGTCAAATCTACCTTTCACTTGTTTTTAACCTTGGGGTCTGAGAGATACTAATAAATCACTTTTCTACTCAGTTTCACCCAATTTTACCCACTTATCACTTTACACTCACTGCACTGCTTTCCCTCAGGTGTACAACTTTTTGTTTAAACACCATATTTTGATACCATCACACAAACATTTTACATCGGTCTCCCTACTCCTCACACCTGCTAGAGTGTGATTGATCTTGTATACTAACTCCTGGGTAAGGAGAACCCACATGATGTGATAATGGTGGTACAGAACGGCAACTGATGGGAAAAATTCCTACCCATGTTGCATGTCGTATATATGAGTAGTTAAACGTATCTTCACATCTGAGCACACACAGTCTAACTCATATAGTCACTGGTTGAAAGGTCTCGAGTACAAACATTGAGTGGCGACTCCTGGACACCCTTTGTTGTTATAAGTTTTGTAGGGGCATGTGTCCAGTCTCGAGTCGTAAAACCTGCCCTTAGGCCCTCCGTTAAATAGTGTGTTTTGTACTGGTAATCACAGCCTGCCACTAAAATGCACAGAGTACGGAAGGGGAACACTCTAAACTACAGTTCCCAGAAACATTGCGGGTCACGTATCACGTGGGCGGCGTTATCTCCGAAGCCGCGATATAATGGCGGCGACCGGAGGAGAGAGTGCCGATAATTCTGTGTTGCGGATCCTTGGTTTTGCGGACTTCTTGCCAGCAGCTCTGCTTAACTTCTCCTTGAGGCGGAAAGGGTGCACCTGCACCGCTCTACCAATCGCCTGTTTCGAGTAATCTATGACTCTATGTTTATCGAGCCGCTCTGAGTTGTTGCAGAGAGCGGTGTTTTCGCTCTCTCCAGGTCTGAGTTTCAGGACCATTTCCTCTGTTGGATGAGACCGTGTTCCTGGGGTCTCGTGCAGAGGAAATTTGTGCTTTGGTTCATATTGTTGCATTTGACATTGGATTCTCTGTTGGAAGAGATTGTTCAACAGCAGTCTCAAGCAGAGAGGCTCCTTTTGGCGTATTTAAAAAGTACTTTTCCTATCAATAGCATAAAACAGTAACAAGTTGGGATTCCCTATAGGGAAAATAGCAATCCGACGCTAACATTGCCAGCACAGATAGTCGTTTTTTTACATACTTAGTGAAGATAACTAGGGATGTCTTTCGCTTTTGGAGTTAACACCACTTTATCCATGATGCTCTTGAAGTATTACCTCAGTATTTTCTTTGCTTCTATTTTCAGGAGAGAGTAGGGGGCAAGTACCTTCGGAAGCTTATGGTTGAATACTTCACTGCAATTATAATGGTACGCTCTAGCAACCTATCGTAGGAAATGTGTTGTACTTATTCCAGTATAAATTACATAGGTGATATTGTGTTCCTTTGTCTTTTGGTTGCCTAAATAGTGTGTGAAGCAGCCTTACCACTGCCCGCTTCTTTCTTCTATGGCCTAAGTTAATCTTATTTTACTTTTCAGGTGAGGGAAAAACAAAAGCCATTGTAGCACTGTTTATGCTGTGTGTCATATGTTTATAGAACATTGGAACGTACCCTGTGTTTAACTTTTGTCTCCTTCAGATCTGCCTCCCCGCAGTCCCCTCCCTTTCCTGCCCCTCGCTCGATTTCCTCTAAGACTGTGTTGTTATATTAAGCCAGATTTGGGGCGATCTAGAGGTGGGCTTCTTATACATAACACAAAAAGAGAAGGGAGGGCCCAAGGGGATGTTTAAAGACCTCACACTACTACAGCCCCTAAACACAAACTATCACAACAGAAAGTAGCAGTGGGTCAATTAATTAGTTGGCTCGAGTACGTGTCTGGGATCTGGAGGTAGACCTAAACTACTTCAATCATTTTTTTTTTTTTTTTTTTTTTTTTTTTTTTTTTGCCATTTGTAAAGCGCTCTGCAACCCTACGGGCATCCTGGCGCTGGGTACCTAGGCTGAAAAAAATACTGTGCAGCAGATAGGGGACAAGGACTCAAGATCTAAAGATTTGAGTTTTTCGGGAAAAGCCATGTTTTTACCTTTTTTCGAAAGGGCAGTAGATCACTTGTTTTTCTAATGTCAATAGGTAGGCTATTCCATAATTGAGCTGCCGCTTTACTAAAAGCTCTACCGCCAAGGGTTGTTTTTTTAATCCTGGGTACATTAACAAGATTTAAGGAAGAGGATCGAAGAGATCGGGTGGGTTTGTACCAGTTGAGTTTGTTTTGGAGTGGTTGGGGGCCTAGTCCATGCACTGCTCTAAAGACAATGCAAAGGGATTTAAAAAGGATCCTCTGATGAATAGGCAGCCAATGTAGGTCAGCCAGGGCAAGGGTAGTAGATGATCTTCGTTCTCGAGACAATGCCAGCTTTGCTGCAGCCGCCTGGACACTTTGAAGCCTGGAAATGAGATATATAGGAGATTCCAATAAGAGTGCGTTACAGTAATCCAGGCGGCTGAGGATGGTACTCCTGACTATGGTGGCTCTAACCTGTAAAGGCAGGAGGGGCAGCAGCTTGCGGAGTCCTCGCATAAGGGCAAGGCAGCTACTGACCTGTTTGTTGACATTGGTTTCAAGGCTCAGCCCATTATTAAATGTGACTCCAAGATTCCTAACTGATTTCACTGGTACTGGGGAGTTCCCCAGCTCAGGAGGCCAGAAGTCTATGGGTAAGACCTTGGGTATTCCTCCTATCGAACAGTGTAATATTTCCGTTTTGTCACTGTTGAACTGCAGTGAATTCTGATTGAGCCAAAGCGTCATTTCCAACATACAGGCATGAAAGGTCTCAAGGGAGTCAGCCTGAGCACCATCAAGGGATATCATCAACTGCGTGTCGTCTGCGTAATTGATTACGCTGACGCCATGGGTTTTGATGATGCTTATCAGGGGTTGCATATATATATTAAAAAGTATAGGGCTAACGGCTGACCCCTGTGGGACCCCATGTGGGACTTTGACAAATTTTGACTGAAATGGAGGGATGGCTACCGCTTGCCACCTGTCTCTCAGGTAGGAGCGGAGCCAATCCAGCGCGATTCCCCCGACTCCAATATTCCTCAATATTCATCAATCATAAGCATCTTTCCTGTGTGGAAAGATACCCATCAGTTGCAGATCCTGGACGCCCTGTTCATCATTTGGGTTTAATCACAGTCCATTTAAGATCAGTAGGACTGTGACCAACTTCTAAGAAGTGATTTGTCATTTTGGTAGCTTGGCGCTCGCATCTGATTGAACTCTTATGTTCTGAAATTCGAACCTTTACTCTCCTAGTGGTCATCCCTACATACCTCATATTACAGGGACATGTGATGAGATATATGAGATTTGCACTATTACAATTTGTAAAGCGTAGTTGCAGCCATGGCTTTTCAGTTCCAATATCAATGCTCGTTGTCTTAGAGGTTTGGGGACATGCAGCGCAATTCCCACAAGGATGGTGACCTCTCACTGCTGGCAAATCCCACAATGTCCCTACAGATCGTGGCGTTGTCACTTTTGGCCTCATGTGGACTAGTTGGTCCTTTAAATTCTGACCCCTTTTCCATGCGAAAAGAGGTGGAGGTAGTTTATCGGTCCCTGTGTTTATATACCTTATGCCATTCGATCCAGAGTCGAATAGACTTATTATTTTCATTTTCAGTGCCTGAGCACTAGGGACATATGGTACTTGAACATCAACTGGCCCTTATGCACTCGATTTATGATTCATCATAATAAATCATCATAAAAATTGTCAAATCTTCACTGCTAAGTCTCTACCACAAAATGAAATGTGCATGAAGAGTTAATCTCTGCCAAACAATTAGGGCTACGTACAGTGGAGACGCGAGTGAGAGCCTGCTTAGAGCTCGGAACTACATTTCCCATGAGCCAGTGCGAGAGCGCATAGCTGTGACGCGCTTCCCGCGACCCATGCTGGAGGTTCAAAGATCAACACTCCATTCCGGTCGGCACCTCCCCGAGACAGCCCAGAAGGACGTCTGGAGTACCGACCGGACGGTGAGTGAGGCGCGTATCAAGCTGTTGTTGCTGCGTAGTCAGGTCGCGCACTAGACTGCGGCTCTAAGTCTAGGGAGGAGCGAGTTTACTTTTGAAGCAAGAAAGCTGGTGTTACGGTGTACGGTTCATTGTCCAGACACGAGGGACTGGGCAGAGCCGTTTACAGTAACGGGGCGTGTTAGCTCAGGACGCCGCTTTCACGATAATGATTTCCTAATAACAATGACGGGATATGTGAAAGTAGCATAAGGACACTTACGATTAAGATACAAAGAGAAGCCATTGTGAAACTCATAAGCACAATAGAGTATGCCTATGTTCAGATTATTACGAACATACACAGGTGAATTTACAGGATGTGTTTGCTGACTCCTAGGTGGTAAAATGAAGTCGGTTTCCTGACATGTCATATTAACCCGACATTCAATATGTTTTCCTTTTTTATGCTCATCAGTGCGGGGCTCCATGTACCTGAGCTGTGGCCAAGTGGGGTGGAGCGTTTCTCTCCTACAACTTGGGTGAGTGAGAGCAGCCACTTTAAGCTTTGAAAGTGTGGTGTACTTTGAGAGACATTAGATTCCGAATTTGCAACGAATCACTAAATGCATATAACTCTGGTATATTGTAATTATACTGACTGACTGTTCTGTTGGTTGTTGTCTTTTTGTACGTGTCTGGATTGGTATCACATCTCTACTGGGATCTTCTGAATTCTACTGAAGGTAGGAGAATAATATATTACTAAAATACCCAGGTGATAGTTTTCTTATTTTTTCACTTTTATTGAGCAGTCGCGAATAAGGTCCTGAAGAATGCAGCAGGATACCTTAGAGGATCCATAATTCAGTCTGCAGAAACATGTTGACCATATACAAGAATTAGTGGCTATTTGGTAAAACCACTAGCATTGCACGCTTTTTATTATATTGGGAATAGAAAGGTGTATATTAAAATTGTTTGTCCATTCTATTACCCAATTTTATCTGTTCACATCACAGTTCACACCCTTTCACTTTTATACATGCACTGCTCTTGAGTTGTCTATCCACACCCTGACATATGAGAACAACAAAAGGTTTCCATTTCCATCATTAGCATTGGCTTGAAACCTACCTTCCCGGTGTGAAAGAAACCCAAATGATGAACAGGGCATCCAGAATCGGCAACTGATGGGTATCTTTCCACACAGGAAAGATGCTTATGATTGAAGTAGTTTAGGTCTACCTCCAGATCCCAGACACGTACTCGAGCCAACTAATTAATTGACCCACTGCTACTTTCTGTTGGGCTTCTTATACTACATCAACACCATCCTGAGGATTGTACAGTGGAGCCTGACAGAGGAACTCTCAGATGCTAGGTGATCTTTGGCAATGGAAGGGGTTTAGGTGGGACCTAATTGGGATATCGCGGATTAGGGACCTCTGGGTTAAGGGAGAGGTTAAGTTGTTTGCTACATCACAGAGCCACTATGAATTGGCAGACTCAGAGCGTTTTCACTATACACAGGTGCAGCATGCACTACATTCACCCCTGCCAACATGACTCTGTCCTCCGGACGCATCTCCCCTAGAGGACAGAATTCTGGACGGACATCTCCCGGACAAAACCATATCCCTCATACATAAACAGCTTATTAATATCATCGACTGCCCCCTCTGGGAGCTGCGGGAGAAATGCTTGGGTGACGGTATTGAAATAGACGATGAGAAATGGCAGGAAGAAGTGTCCTCACCTAGGACTGTTGCTATTCCAGCGTGCTTGCATCTAATACAGCTAAAAATCCTTCATAGAGTCTATGTGACGGGGCCCCAACTGCTGCACATTGGAGTCGCGGAAGGGGGAGCCTGCAGAAGGGGTTGCAATCAGATAGGTACATTTATCCACATAATCTGGGACTGCACTCATATCCAATCGTACTGGGGGAAAATACTAGATATATTCAGTGAGGTCCTGGAAATCTCACTCCGCCCAGAGGCACGTAGTTGCCTCCTTAACATCTGGGAACCTACTGCTTTAAATAACTATCAAACCCAGTGGGTAACCTGGGTCTCACAATAGCTAAAAGGAACATTGCACAGCTCTGGGGAGCTCAAATGCACCAACAATTACAGACTGGAAAAAAGACCTTGATTGGTGTATGTTCAGAGAAAAATCAGTTTATATAGCCCACAGCTGCCCCGGATATGGTCCAGAATTTGGAACCACTGGAACACCTATAAGGGGGATATCTGTAGCCCGCCCGGTGGGATTGATTGTGATATTGCCTCCAACCCATGACTTCCAATTATACAGATGTATGTGTTGATGATCACTGTTTGTTCTCACTGTCAGCATACATGCTAAGTCCTGCATACTGTATGTAAATGTCAATAATTGTTAATAAACAAAGGTTTATTAAAAAAAGAATTTATATGTATTTTGGTTTAAGCTTGAAAAGTGCTTTTGTGGTTGTGTAAGTAAAATAGAAATTGTAAAAGAGAGTGAACTGCTGCAAGGATCGAGATCATACATCATAGTGTTTCATGCTGAGATTGGTTGGTGTGCTTTTCGCACTGCGATGGTTGGTGACATCAAGGTGTTGCTCTGTGATAGGTCAGCAACTATGTGAATGTTGCATTGAGATTTGTTAACAGGAGTTTGATAAATAACAACTGAGACAAGATTGGAAGACAAAAGTTGATGTTTACGGAACAGAACCATAACATTGAACCGTGAATTGTTTACTGTACGAGTCTTGTGAAAACATGACATGTTTTGAAGGATGTAAGAGTTTTCTAAGAGATGATGTTGCAGTTCAGATATGGAAAGATGGCCCAGCACCTTCTGAGGGTAGGCCTGCACATTTTATGTCAATGTAGGTGGGAGGAGATACATGTTTGGGGATTGGTCAATGGAGCAAGATTACTGAGAAAGAGGGCCCAATGGGGTTTCCAAAACATGGGAGTTTTGAAATAAGAATTATTGATAAATTAAGAGGAAAATTATGCGAGATGAGGCTACTATCTAGAGCTCTTCAATTCAAAGCTTTAAGCATGTGGGAGCAGGCTGCAACAAAGAAAGAGAAAAATACCAAAAAAGAACAAAAAGAGTAAAGCAGTTGCTTGATTGGATGAGGAAAAGCATAGACGGAGGAAAGCCATAGTCAAAGGCACTAGGAAACATCCAGCAATTTCTACCGAAATGCCAGAGAAGGGCTAGAAGAAAATACTAAAGAAAAAGACGAGGAGGGAAAAGAGATTAAAAAAGAGACAAATATCGATTCAGGAAATTATATATTAGAAATGATGTTAGCTGCATGGCCTCCAACTTATGCAACCATAGCTGAGAGTCCTGAAAGTAGTGCCACAGCAAGCAGTACAGTAGCGAAAGCTCCTGTAGAAACTAGAGTGGTACAATTTGAGAGGCCACTTCAAATACTGCAGATTGCCCCACCACAAGTTGCCTAGAGACAGATTGCTCCTCCACCCTTGGTAAATCCACTTGTTATGCATGTACAGGTGCAATCACCACAAGTAGCAACTGTACAGACAGTGCCTAAACAAGTTGCAATTGCCCCAGTATATATTAACCTGACCCCAGGGACACAAGGAGCGGTATGAGGTTTGTATGCAACAGGATGTGTCCTGACTTCTCACAATTCATAGATTGTTGTGTGGAGACCACCTCAGACAGTTCAAGGACTAAGAGACGGGGCAAGAATTGTCTTTAAAACACCAATAACCCAGAAGGAAACTAACTTGATTGGGGATCGATATTTTCCACTCTGGTTTGAGGAAGCTGTCAGTATTAAAAAGACAGAAGGCTCAGCGCAAATATCTAGCCCAGAACCTGACGAGAGGGAATGAAATATTCCAAAATTAAAAATTGAACTATAGGAAATTATTAGGAGATGCTTTGATTTAGAATCTTTGAGTATGTATCAAGAAAAATAATTAATTTACCTAAGTAAGCAATTGTTATGTTAAGGGATTTTTTAAGTGCCTGGTTACTCCAAGGAGTGTCTATGGGCTAGAGATGTAGCACCATACACGGTTGCCAGGTAAAGTCAGGTTCATCTGGGGGGCCAGACAGTCCTACTTTCTTTGCCTAAATAGCCATGTCTTAAGATTTTTCAGGAAACTCGCTTCTGATGGTTCGAGTATCAGGTCCAGTGGCATTGAATTCCAGAGTTTGGCTGCCCGAAGTCCAAAAGACCTGCCCCCAGGCATATTCTGTTCACTCTAGGGATCACAATCAGGGCCACTTCACAAGACCTGAGATGTTTAGCGGAGTATAGTCTCGAATCATAGTATACAAATATCTTGGACCCCTTCTTATTCAGTATCCCATGTGTGAAACAGTGTGCCGGGCCGCTGCATTCTGTACTCTTTGAAGCATCCCAAACCTGCTGTTTGAGACTCCCTTTTAGACTATGTTGCAGTAATTACAAGACAAGTAGCAATTACACATAAGAGATTGACTGAATTGGAACTGAAATATGATATTGATATTCCAAAAAGCTCTCCATACCAGAAGAGGTAGAGGGTACAATTTGATGATGCAGCAATTGAAAACATGCAACCTAGAGAAATGAATTTACATATTGCTGAATGAATAAAATGTAGTTATAAATGGAGCAATTTTGAAAAATTAGAAAAAAAATGGGCAGAGAAACATTAAAAGAAAAAGAAACCACAGGAGATAGGAATGGAAAATAAAGAGGCAAATGAGAAAGAGCTTCAGCTTATCCACTTAGAGAGATAGCGGAGGGACGGTATGTTCATGTGCCTTGAAGCAGAGGTGATATTGCAGCATTTACGAACCATTTCCCAAAACTGAGACCCAAACATGTGCAGTGGTACAAACAAGTTGATTGACTTGTTAAAATTTCAAAGGTGTTGTTATCTGATTTGGATACATTATTTGATATTGTAGTACTAAGTGATTTGTAGGCTGAATGACCATGTGATGGCCACGTGATGAGCCACCAAGAGATGTACGCACTAATGTGTCATCTCCTATAGTTATGAAGCAATATGAAGCAGTGATTACCTTTTTGAAATGCAAAGTGCCTCCAAAGGACTTAGATTGGTTGAAAATTAATCGAACAAAACAAGAAGCAAAAGAAACCATTCATTATTATTATGAACATTTGCTGAGGTGTTTCAGCAGCACAGTGAATACCCTGAAGAGAAGGACATGGGGATTATTGTATCTCAGTTTAAGACCAGAGATCAGTAAGACCAGAGATGAGTTCCAATATAAAGCAAAGCATAATCTGTTGTAAGAACGAGACACTTGATGAGATCCTGCGATATGAAAAATATTGCAGTGATGAATTAGAAACAAAGCAGAAAAAGTTTAAAGAGAAATTTATGTTGGCACAAATGCAATTGGCTCAGAAGGGTTTCCAGAATTCTTCTTTTACAGGGAATCAAGGAGGTATGCAAGGTGTTGATGTTTCACAGACTGTTGTTCAGGGAAATTCCGGAGTGTTTGGTATTTCACAGTGTAGAGGTAAAGGTGTACCTATTGAACCAGGTTAAGGATTGGAGGTTTCAGCTTTAAAGAAAATGCCTCCTTGTCACATCTGTCGTAAGGTCGGGCATTGGAAAAGCGAGTGTAGATTTAATCCTGATAATGCAAACAGAAAGGTGTGTATGTAGAGAGGAGTTCAGATGCAAAATATGCCAGTACAGCAGATGAACAAACAAGTCCCGATGATACGGGTCCCACAAGCTCAAATAATGCAACAAAATATGGGGAATCCAAAATTCACTGTAAACCAAAAGCAAACATACATTCTTTTCAGAATATAAATCAAAATGCTTTCCAACCATTCCTTAATGCTGGTCAGAATGTTTTTCAACAATTTCCTGTTTTCAAGAGTGATGGCTCAGGCTCAGACACTTCTCTACGACAGGGCCTGAAAGGGGAGGAAGATTGCATGCTTGGCACAGTCTTAGAGGTAGACCAGAGTGGTCCATTTGTAGATGGTGAGGTAAACGGACATCCTGTATCATTTCTTATAGATATTGGCGCTACCAGATCCACTGTTAGAACCATGGAAGTCCCAGGCCTACGTCTCTTGGTAAAGAAGATCAAAGTTATAGGAGTTTCAAATAGACAGATTACCAATACAATTTCAAGATGTTTCCTGTAAAACAGGCTAATTTGAGGAAAATCATAAATTTGTTGCATGTGACAGAATTTCAGTAAATTTGTTAGGGAGAGATTTATTGCTTTTTTCTGCTCGTTACTTCCCTCTTCCCTCTGATTCGCGCCCAGATACCCCATGGGGTGTCAATGTCATGCTATATAAAAACTGATTGATTGATTGTGCAAGTTAAATTGTACAATCTGCTGCACACTGGGTGGTGTTGAATTACAGACAGGTGATAAAAATGTAGGGTTCAAAATGATTCAACAAAAGATACCTGTATGTTTGTTCCAATTAATGACAACTGACAAATTACCTGACAACTTAAGAGAAACTGTGAATGCAGAAGTTTCTGATTTCACATGAAAAGACATTGGGTTGATTAAAGGAGTTGAACCAGTCCAGATTACCATAAAGGCTGTGTTTCCAAGAACCCCACTGTATCATGTTTCACCAGAAACAAGTGCAGGAATTATGACTGTAATAGAAGACTTGATACAGAAAGGAATTTTGAGGGAACAAATTGAGAGACCATGTCATTCTTAGATCATGGGTGTGCAGAAACCCATTTGGGAAATATCAGACTGTGCAGGTCTTGAGGAAAATGAATGAGATAGTTGTCCCAGGTCGTCACATGAAACTGAATACGGCCAAATATTGTTTTAAATTCCTTGTAATGCAGAATGGTTTACAGTTATTGATCTCTGCCAAGCTTTCTTTTCTGTGCCAATGCATGAAGATAGCCAGTTCATTTTTTCAATTGTTTCAGCAAAGAATTTTGGCATGGTGCTAAGTCCCACAAGGGTCTATAGAGAGTCCATTGATTTTCTCAGCCAGATCTTGAAAAATAATCTGGAGCCATTACAGATGCCCTATAGATCATTACTTGTGCTGTATATTAATGACCTACTTGTGGCGCCCGAGACACAAGACGCTTGCAAACAAGATGCCATTGCTTTGTTAAATCACCAGGCTGAAAACAGACATAAAGTGTCCACACGTAAACTGCGGTAGTGTAGGTAAGTTGAAAAAGAAGATAGGAATGTGTCACCAGAGAGAAAGGAAGCAATTCTTCAGATGATTCTACCTCAGAAGGAAGTCAGAATGTTTCTGAGTATGGTTGGCTACTATAGGTAGCGGATACCAAACTTGTATCTTGTGACTCAGCCTTTACTGAGGCTGACACACAGGGATGTGTCAGATCCGCTTCCATGGGACAAAAAATGCTTGAAAGCCTTCCTAAAGCTGAAAGAAAATCTTTGTTGTGGCCCAGCACTAGGAATGCCAGATTAAAGTTAAGAGTTATTCTTATTTTGCAGTGAGAGGGAGGGCTGGGCTCTCTCAGTGTTATCACAATTGCATGTTGATGCTCAGATATCTGTGGCTTATTTCCTAACCACCATTGACTGTGTCACTACAGGTCTGCCCAATTGTCTTAAAGCTGCTGCTGCAGTGAGCACTAGTTTGGAAAAGAGTGAGAGCATAGTGAAGAAATATACAGTAACTGTAATGGCCCCCTATATTGTGGAGCTTCTATTGAGAAGAACAAAAACATAGCACCTGACTAGTAGCGTTGGCAAGATATAAGCGGAGAATTTTATCTTCTGAGAATGTTGTCAGATTTTAAATCTTGCTACATTGCTTCCAATAAATGATAATGTTGGTGATGAAATTTAATATAATTGCCTAGATGTCACAGATTTATGCAGAAAGCTTAGACCTGATATTAAGGATAAACCCCTGATTGAACCAGATTGTGTAATTGTTGTAGATGGAGCATGCTTGAGAAACAACGAAGATACCCTGTGAGCAGATTATGCTGTATGTACAATAAATGGTGTTGTTGAAGCTTCATGGCTTCAAGGGGTTACCTCAGCACAAGTTGCAGTGCTGATTTCCTCACAGCGCTGCTGTAGAAGGACGCTCTCTTAGCCGCCATCACCTCCCTCGAGACCCGAGGCCACGCCCCCTGAACTAGCCACGCCCCCTCCCTGCCGCATATAACGCCGTGCTGAATGACTAACCGGTGTTAAATCACAGCTACCCTTAAGGCGGAAGCCGGGGGTGTTGCTCTTAACTTTTTTTTAAAAATAGTTCAATTCCACACTCTGTTGACTTTACTAACACAGTGTGTTTCGTTTTTAAATGCTTTGGATGACATTTTACCTCACAGCGCTGCTGTAGAAGGACGCTCTCTTAGCCGCCATCACCTCCCTTGAGACCCGAGGCCACGCCCCCTGAACTAGCCACGCCCCCTCCTCCTCCCATAACTATTATCACTCCTCGGAGGCGCAGCGGACGAGCGCAGAGGTCGAGCCCTCAGCACGCCGAAGACACGCCAAAGACTAGCCCGTCTGTGCCCGTCCGTGCCAGTACGGGACACGGGGCTAGTGATCATACTCCTCTACCCAGGCTCTCAAAGGTAATGTCATCTGACCTATTAAAATCTTTGCGCCCTGCCCAACATAACAATTGCACGTTGCTTGAAATCCCTCGTCTGGGCACTGCTTCCTGCCCATTTTGTAGCTACACAATTACATCATATCAGCCCTACCCCCTCGTAGAACTAGACGTAGTAAGCAGATGAAGCCAGCACACCCTACTAACGAAAACCATCTATTCTACAGTTTAAATTGTTGTTCCCTACCTATGCATAAGGTTGAGATTTTCGACCTGCTAATGGACGACAAACCTAGCGCCCTGTTTCTCACTGAGACCTGGCTACATGAAGGTTCAGGGCCCGATATAGCTATGGCCCTTCCTTCCAACTATGCGATCGCCAGATTGGATAGAACCCTTAAAACCGGAGGTGGAATCGCGATTGTTTACAATAAACAATTTACTTGCACATTTGAATCAATAGTTATACCTGACAGTGAGGCTGCATCTTTTAAATTATGTCTTAATCCAAACTTCACGCTGTCCGGTATTCTTGTGTACCGACCTCCCGGAAATGGCACCAAATGGGCTATGGAACTAGAAAATCATATTACCCCTTTTATATTAGCATCCAAAAACTTCTCTATCATCGGAGATTTGAATCTTCATTTAGAAGATAAATTGAACACAACATGCATAAATTTGCTGGATGATCTTTTAGCCATGAACATTTGCCTTATTAACTCAGGGCCCACCCACAGGGCAGGACACCTACTTGACCCGATATTGTCAAACCTTCCCTCACTTAACTGGATAGAAAACATCCCTGTATGCTGGTCAGACCATTTTCTAGTTAAAGCCTATCTTACTATACCCAGTACCTCAACAGACCAAAACAGGTCACTGCCGTCTCTGAGGAAAAACTGGAAAGCTCTAGACATCTCTAATCTTAACGCGAACCTAAACTCAAATCCCCCTAATAAAAATCACAATATGGAAAGCATTGCCATAGCTACTCAACTATGGCTTACCAATGCGGCAGATGCCTGTTTAACCCAGACTAAGACCAAGGGGAACCTACATCGTCCCCCGGCCCCCTGGTTTACTGACTCTCTTAAGGAAGAAAAAACTAAATGCAAGGCACTTGAGAGAGATTGGCGCAGAGATTTCGATCCTGAGAAAAAAACCAGGTATCATATAGCTAGAAATCTTTACCATACTGCTTGTAGAAAAGCTCCCACTACATATGTAGCCACGTCCATAATGGAAACTGTGAATAAATCAAAAACGCTGTTTAATACAGTTAAAGACCTCGCAGGGGCTCAAACTACTGCTCCAACGCGACCGCTAAACATGAAGCAATGCCAGGACTTAGCTCAATTTTTCTCTGACAAAATTGACAATTTGATTGTCGAGATAGGTAAAAACACTTCTACAACCGCCCCTAAGGAAGATTGGGAGTACACTCCGATCATAAATCAGACCCTTCATAATTGGCCCCCTATCACAACGGATGCTCTCATCTCAATTATGGAGACAATAAAATCTGGTTCTCCTCAGGATCCCATTCCTATCAAGGTAATAAAATTACTTGACACGCCTGCCCTCAAAATCATTGCGGACACCCTAAATTCATCTTTGGAGCTTTCCACAGTGCCAAAGATATGGAAACATGCGATAGTGACACCCTTGTTGAAAAAACCTACAGCCGATCCGGATAAATTAGCCAATTATAGGCCTATTTCACTCCTTCCCACTTTTTCCAAATGTTTGGAAAGACATGTGCATTCAGCACTGACGCTTTTTTCAGAGGAAAATGCCTTACTTCACTCCACCCAGTCAGGTTTCCGAGCGGGCTTCTCTACAGAAACTGCCCTACTGGGTGTTTCTGAAACCATGAGGAAACTCCTCGATGACGGTCAAACGGTTGCGCTTATTTTACTTGACTTAAGCGCAGCCTTTGACACCGTATCGCATAAAAGGCTAATCGCTCTACTAGGAAAAAATGGAATAGGCGGAAACGCACTCCAATGGATTAGATCATTCCTGAGTCACCGGACCTTTCAAATATCATCGTCAGCGGCATGCTCGGAAACCTTCAATTCCCCTCATGGAGTACCGCAGGGCTCCATCCTTAGCCCGCTTTTTTTCAATTTATATCTTAGACCCCTAGCGGACCTAGTGGAAAAAGTGGGTCTAACCTTCATGTCGTATGCCGACGATTCTCAGATTGTGTTCTCACTATCTGAACCCCAAACTTCTTCTCCATCTCTCCTTAAGGCTGGCCTGCTATCCATTTTCAACTGGATGTCAACTAACAAGTTGAAATTAAATGGAGATAAGACGGAGATTCTCCTTCTAGGCAGGAAACCAGAACTTTGGAACTCATTGCATTGGCCTGCCCAGATGGGAAATCTCCCGACTCCAGTGCCGCAGGCTAAAAATCTGGGGATAATCCTGGACAATTCCCTGTCCATGATACAGCAAGTCAACAAAGTAGTGGGCATCTGCTTTACCATCTTGAGATGGCTCAGAAAGATCCTGTGGATGCTGCCCAGCCCTATGCAGAAAACAGTGGTCAACGCCTTCATTACATCTCGGCTTGACTACGGGAACATCCTGTATCTAGGTGCAAATAAAGCAGTCACAAAAAGACTGCAGCTTGTACAAAATGCGGCCGCTCGTCTTCTTTGTGACATACCTAAAAACAGCAGCATGTCCCCTTACCTGCGTGAACTGCACTGGTTGAGGGTGGAGAATCGCATTAGGTTTAAAGCACTAAACTACATGTTTAAAATTAAAGCAGGTACCGCTCCTAAATATTTGCAGGCACTAGCTTCCCCCTACATCCCTAATAGGAATTTACGATCCAAAGCAGCTGATAAATTCTGTGTCCCCAGATTTAAGCTGGCCAGGATGGGAGGCAAATCTTTTGCCTACCTGGGTCCCGTCATTTGGAATACACTCCCAATTCAAATACGCAAAGAGCAAAACCCTCTCAGGTTTCGAAAGGAGATAAAAACCTGGTTGTTTAACCAGTAATCCGATCACCTATGCTGTCTACACTCAATACCAGGCTGTGTGTTAGGCGCCGGGAAACCCTTTTTGGGTAGCTGTTGCGCCATATAAGTTGATAAAATAAATAAATAAATAAATTTCCCTTACTGGAGCATTCAGTTTAAGTGCTCAAATGAGAGTGACTATATTTACAGATAGTCAGTATGGCTTTGGCATTGTCCATATTCTTTGGCAACTATGCTCACAAAGAGGTTTTTATTAGCTCTTCAGGAACCCCACTTAGAAATGGGGTGCAGGTAAAATAGTTTTTATATGCTCTTCAGTTTCCAGTCAAAATTCCAGTTATTAAATGTGTAGCTCATTAGAGTGGGAATGGCTACATAGCCATGGGAAATAGTTATACTGATTCAGTAGTACAGTATTGTGCTTTGTTGGCCTGCACATTTACTGGAGCGTTCATATGTGAGTCTGAGGAAGACACTTCATTCTCTGTGCTAATAAAGGTGATAGATACCTGGAAAAAGTAAAAAAAAAGGGTACAAGAAAAAGTTTCAGAGGCAGAACAATAGAGTTGGATTAAAGCAGGTTGTGCGAAAAATGCTAATGACATTTCAATGTAGGCTAATGGAAGGCCAGTCTTACCTGACAGTTTTTTCTTCCCAATGACTAAATATTTACGTGGATACACACACTTAGGTAGGGATGCCATAGCTAGACTTTGTTGCCAGAGCTGGTTTAATCACAGATTCAGGATGCTGGTGGAAGAAGTGTGTCACAGATGTGTGACATGGAAACAAATGAATGTAGGGAAAAGAACACACATCACACTGAGTCACATAGGGAGATCAGGTGGTCATTTCAACAGAATGCAGATGGACTTTCTTGAAATGCCTGTTGTGATGGGCTGAAAAATGTCCTAGTCATAGAATGTCTTCTCGAGATGGGCAGAAGCCTACCCATCCAGAAGAAATGACAGTATCAACGTAGCCTGTTATTACAAAAATTGATACCAGGGTATGGCATGCCTGTTTCTTTGAAATCAGATAGGGAGACCCACTTCAGGAATGAGGTATTGAAGATGATTTGCACAGCGTTGAATATTGAAAAAAGACTACATTGCAACTATCAACTTGAAGCTTCTGGTATATTTGAGCAGATGAATGGAACTATTAAGTCTCGTCTAGTGAAAGTTTGTGCTTCAACATAACTGAAATGGTTGGACACATTACCTTTGGTGGTAATGAGCATTCAAATAATCCCTAATAGAAAGACTGGTCTTTGTTCCCATGCAATATTGATGAAATAGGCAATAGATTGCCTGCTGTACCTGCAAATGCATTATTGAACATCACAGATGATATGATACTCGACTACTGCAAAATATTGGCTAATGTGGTGCATTCTGTTTCTTTTCAGTTTGCAATTGCCACTAAAGATCCACATCAAGAACAGTGCCACAACCTGAATCCTGTGAATTGGGTTGTGATCAAGAAACACATTTAGAAGAATTGTTTGGAGCCAAGGTGGAAAGGCCACTTCCAGGTCATCCTTGTGACCAGCACTGCTGTAAAGTATGCTGGAGTTCCAAATTGGGTGCATGTGTTGCACACGAACAAGGTGAGAATTCTTGAAGAAGAAGTTGTGTTCTTTTGTCCTGAACCAAGAACATTAGTGACTGCACCATTACAAGCTGCAAGACAGAGTGGAGCAGTGATTCCGGGATCCCACCAGTAGCAAGGAGAAGAAAGGGGTGAAGAACTGTAACCAATTGCACCAATTCAAGTACCTATCATTGCACTAAGTGGCATTGAAATCTCTAACAAAGTAGAAGCAGAGACTGATCCTCAATGTGAAAACCTGACTGAAACAGAATCAGTACAGCAAGAAGATCCGGGTGAAGGAGCAGAAACAGGATGGGGGAAGAGTCACCCTTGAAGTTGAATGGTCTCAGACTTGAAAACAAAGAAGACTGATACAAAGTTTATCAAGTGCTCGAATTCCAGTCACAGTACCAGAAGAAACAGAGACAAGTGATGAAAGTGATACAGGAGAAGACTAAGCAAAGCTGAGAAGATCAAAAAGAAATAGAGTACCTTGTCAGAGATATTCACCACCTAAGTGTTCTTACTATTTAGACGGAGCACTAAATGTCATAATCGATGATCTGTGTGATGAGAGATTTGAGCTGTTTGAACCTCCATGACACCATCTCAATAAGCATTGCTGAGAAAGGTGAAAATGAACTGTGCATTTACAAAAAGACTGTGTAAAGTTTAACAGAAAGATACATGAAAAACAAAAGACTGACATTTAATAATTCCTACTTTTTTATTTTACAGAAGATCAATCTAGGCCTGCACCTGCAGTAGAAGAGTTGGGGTAACATTGACAGAAGAGTATGGAGTAGGGTTATGGATTGTCTAAACTAATTTAAGGAAGCTATTTGCAAAATCGGAATATTGAACTCTAACTTGACTACATTTAATCTGTTTACAGGTAAAAGGTGTTGCCTTAGAAATGGTTCTCTACAAAATATCGACTACCAAAATAATACATACAAAAATATTGATTCAAAAATATCGATTTTAAAAATATTGTCACCCTATAATTACAATTAAAATTCTAAAAATATATATGTTTTCACTAACATAGATGGCTTAATATAGATTTCTAAATATAAATTGAATGAACATTAACTAAACGTATTTAAAGAAACATTAATGAAATTAAATAATACTACTAATATATTCAAAATAAAAAACATTTAATAATTGTTAAATAAATATAGCAATTATTATTTAAAAAACATATTTTAATATACATATTTATATTGACATATAGCTAATTTAAAATTATTACTAAATCAATATTTTAATTTTATATTTTTAAATCATTTTTTAATGGAATATAAAAAATAAATATGTGTCCATATATCCAATAACATACAATATTTAAAAAATAAACCATTATAATTAAAAATAAAAAACTTAAACAGAATAAACATTTTGAATTTACTAAAAATAAATAAAATATAACAAATATTAATAATCATATTTTAAGTAACCAAAAACATATTAATATACATGTAAACAATATAAAGTAAACTACAACATTTTAAATTAATACATATACTATTCCCACCACAACTTACAAATAGTAGACAAGGGCCTGATTATTAGGTCTGTCGGAGTTTCCTCTGACCGGCACCTCTGCGGTCTCGAAACCAACTGACTTTGGATGCAGTAAAGTGTTTATGTTGAGGGCACGGTGCGTCAATCTTTTCCATGCAGTCGGTTTGCTGCTTCATTCCTGAGCTTCGCTGAGGTGAAGGCAATGTGCCGTCATCGGGCAGCGCAGAGCATCATTGTCAGGCCACGCAGGGCGATGCATCGGTCCCTATCAGCGCGAAGATGACGATGCATTGGTTCTGTAGCAAAACAGCTGCAGATTCCACTTCTGAGGCCACGAACTTGGAGAGGCTGCCTCAGGCAAGGGTAGGACTCACAGATGGCAGAGTCCAGTAGCACCAGCAGAATTGCAGTAAGTATTTTCTGCGAATGAGATTTCAGAAAACAGGAGGCAAGCCAGCTAGCCCTTGGAGATCACTTGGAGGGAAGGCAGAGTTCAGCTCTCATTCAGCAGTCAGGGAGCAGCAGGGCAACAAGCAATCCTTCCACAAAAGTAGTCCAGCCGAGTGCTGTAAGCAGCACAGAAGTCAGTTCAAGATCCAGAGGTTTCTGATTTGGTAGGGTCAGAGCCCCAGTATTTACACCCAAAAGCGCCTTTGTTGTAGGGGATAACTTCAAAGCAGCTCTCTGAAGTGCACAAGGATCCCTTTCAACCCATACCTGTCTGTGGGGTGAAAATCATTGCTTTGTGTGTAGACAGGACTCTACCTATCAAAATGCAAGTGTCAGCCCCTCCCATTCCTACCCGCCCAGGAAGACCCATCGGAATGCAAATAAATGCAGATGAGTGCTCATAATGCAGATGAGCCTCACCTTCCTGTGTTTGTGGCTGTCTAGAGGGACTGCACAAAGTGTACCTGTCACCCAACCCACACGTGTATTAGAGACAGGCTGCAAAGCACACTGAGTTATAAGCACAGAGAAATGTCACTGGGACAGGAACAGACTAATTTGCATACAGCCAGGTTCTGAAACTGGGATGGTGCAGTGAGCTAAAAAACGGTGTTGGATCTAGCCCTGATCTCTTGACTGGGTGAGAGTATTCTGTTTAATTCAGAGACTCTGTCCCTCACCACCCCTTGTTGTAAATATTTTTGTCCACCCTAAGCGTGGAAGGGTATACTCAGATGTGAGTCCCTTGCTCATTGCACCATCAGGATTCAAGCAAGCCGGGTCGAAGACGGCTGAAATGCCAGAAACCGGTCCCCGGTAGCTTGTTTCCTTCCCAGTGTAAGAATTGGCTTTTGTAGTTTGGTTTGCCCTGTTCCCATCATGAACTGGGACAGGAACAGACTAATTTGCATACAGCCAGGTTCTGAAACTGGGATGGTGCAGTGAGCTAAAAAACGGTGTTGGATCTAGCCCTGATCTCTTGACTGGGTGAGAGTATTCTGTTTAATTCAGAGACTCTGTCCCTCACCACCCCTTGTTGTAAATATTTTTGTCCACCCTAAGCGTGGAAGGGTATACTCAGATGTGAGTCCCTTGCTCATTGCACCATCAGGATTCAAGCAAGCCGGGCCGAAGACGGCTGAAATGCCAGAAACCGGTCCCCGGTAGCTTGTTTCCTTCCCAGTGTAAGAATTGGCTTTTGTAGTTTGGTTTGCCCTATTCCCATCATGAACTGGGACAGGAACAGACTAATTTGCATACAGCCAGGTTCTGAAACTGGGATGGTGCAGTGAGCTAAAAAGCGGTGTTGGATCTAGCCCTGATCTCTTGACTGGGTGAGAGTATTCTGTTTAATTCAGAGACTCTGTCCCTCACCACCCCTTGTTGTAAATATTTTTGTCCACCCTAAGCGTGGAAGGGTATACTCAGATGTGAGTCCCTTGCTCATTGCACCATCAGGATTCAAGCAAGCCGGGCCGAAGACGGCTGAAATGCCAGAAACCGGTCCCCGGTAGCTTGTTTCCTTCCCAGTGTAAGAATTGGCCGTTTGTAGTTTGGTTTGCCCTGTTCCCATCATGCACTGGGACAGGAACAGACTAATTTGCATACAGCCAGGTTCTGAAACTGGGATGGTGCAGTGAGCTAAAAAACGGTGTTGGATCTAGCCCTGATCTCTTGACTGGGTGAGAGTATTCTGTTTAATTCAGAGACTCTGTCCCTCACCACCCCTTGTTGTAAATATTTTTGTCCACCCTAAGCGTGGAAGGGTATACTCAGATGTGAGTCCCTTGCTCATTGCACCATCAGGATTCAAGCAAGCCGGGCCGAAGACGGCTGAAATGCCAGAAACCGGTCCCCGGTAGCTTGTTTCCTTCCCAGTGTAAGAATTGGCTTTTGTAGTTTGGTTTGCCCTGTTCCCATCATGCACTGGGACAGGAACAGACTAATTTGCATACAGCCAGGTTCTGAAACTGGGATGGTGCAGTGAGCTAAAAAACGGTGTTGGATCTAGCCCTGATCTCTTGACTGGGTGAGAGTATTCTGTTTAATTCAGAGACTCTGTCCCTCACCACCCCTTGTTGTAAATATTTTTGTCCACCCTAAGCGTGGAAGGGTATACTCAGATGTGAGTCCCTTGCTCATTGCACCATCAGGATTCAAGCAAGCCGGGCCGAAGACGGCTGAAATGCCAGAAACCGGTCCCCGGTAGCTTGTTTCCTTCCCAGTGTAAGAATTGGCTTTTGTAGTTTGGTTTGCCCTGTTCCCATCATGCACTGGGACAGGAACAGACTAATTTGCATACAGCCAGGTTCTGAAACTGGGATGGTGCAGTGAGCTAAAAAACGGTGTTGGATCTAGCCCTGATCTCTTGACTGGGTGAGAGTATTCTGTTTAATTCAGAGACTCTGTCCCTCACCACCCCTTGTTGTAAATATTTTTGTCCACCCTAAGCGTGGAAGGGTATACTCAGATGTGAGTCCCTTGCTCATTGCACCATCAGGATTCAAGCAAGCCGGGCCGAAGACGGCTGAAATGCCAGAAACCGGTCCCCGGTAGCTTGTTTCCTTCCCAGTGTAAGAATTGGCTTTTGTAGTTTGGTTTGCCCTGTTCCCATCATGCACTGGGACAGGAACAGACTAATTTGCATACAGCCAGGTTCTGAAACTGGGATGGTGCAGTGAGCTAAAAAACGGTGTTGGATCTAGCCCTGATCTCTTGAATGGGTGAGAGTATTCTGTTTAATTCAGAGACTCTGTCCCTCACCACCCCTTGTTGTAAATATTTTTGTCCACCCTAAGCGTGGAAGGGTATACTCAGATGTGAGTCCCTTGCTCATTGCACCATCAGGATTCAAGCAAGCCGGGCCGAAGACGGCTGAAATGCCAGAAACCGGTCCCCGGTAGCTTGTTTCCTTCCCAGTGTAAGAATTGGCTTTTGTAGTTTGGTTTGCTCTGTTCCCATCATGCACTGGGACAGGAACAGACTAATTTGCATAGAGCCAGGTTCTGAAACTGGGATGGTGCAGTGAGCTAAAAAACGGTGTTGGATCTAGCCCTGATCTCTTGACTGGGTGAGAGTATTCTGTTTAATTCAGAGACTCTGTCCCTCACCACCCCTTGTTGTAAATACTTTCTAAAAGTGGCATTACTAAAACAGTAATGTTAAATCCAATTTTAACAGTAAGGAGGATTTGTCATTACCATTCCAAACATATATAAAATTAAAAAGCTACTATTTTCAGATCAGGAACAGCAGCTTTAAAGTGTATCAAGGAATTCCCAGTGCCAACCTATGAGAGAAGGAGGCCTCACAGTAGTGAAAAACAAAATAGGCTATTTGGCACTATCAAGACATGCAAAACATAGCAGTACATATCCTACTGTTCATGTACATAACGCCTTGCCCTTAGAGATACCTTGGAGCTACCTTAGGGGTGACATGTGTAATGAAAGTGGAGTTTTAAGCCTGTCAAGTAGTTCTAAGGCCTGAGACAGGTTTGAAAGGCTACCTCTGTGGGTGGCACAATCAGTGCTGCAGGCCCACTAGTAGCATTTAATTTACAGGCAATGGGTATCAGGTATACCACTTTACAAGGACCTTACAAGTAAATCAAATAATCCAATCATGTATACACCATTTACACACATGTTTAGGGAAGAAGCACATGCATTTGAGCACTGGTCAGCAGTGGTAAAGTGCCCAGAGTCCTACAGCCCAAAAAATGAGGTCAGAAAAATAGGAGGAGAAAGACAAAGCATTTGGAGTGACCCATCAGAGAGGGCCATTTTACAACACTCACTGGTGACATAATTGTCTTGGGATTTGCACAGTTTTTAAGTCTGAGACTCCAGAAATATTGTTTATACAATGCTTCAGCAAACCCCATCTGTTCCAGAATGGTTTTCTTTATTTCTTTGTATGATGTAGTCAAGGTGGTTGCCAGAGAATTAAAATCCCCCCCCTCTAATCTCACCGAGGCAAAGTGAGCAAATGCGACCCATCTAAAGAGAATTTCTTCCACCCATCAATCCTCATAGCTTTCATGTTTTCTTCTTTTCTGTCACCCTTCCTACCACCTCCTCTGTTTCTTTTCCTTTTCTATCTACCCATCTTTTTCTCTCAGCTTTGTGTTTTGTTTATTCCCTTTCTTGTTCATGCTGTTCTAGGCTATTCACCACTCTCTCTCTGTTTTCCTCTATTTTAGTCATTTTCTTTCGGTTTCCTGAGGATTTTTATAAGCATTTTGTCTGCAGACAGAAGAGGTCTGTAGAAAGCTAATTCACCAGTCCATCAGGCCTAGTGTCAGGTCCCGCTTAAGATGCTAAAGAGGGGGATTCCCAATATCTCTGTGTGTGGTTTCATCTTGGTTGTCTCAAATGTATGCCACCTGCATCTCTCAGTAATGGAGCTATATAATGACCCCATCGCTCAACCTGCCTGGCTGCATTATGTGTCACTCATTCAGAAATAGTAACAAAATAGCTGGGGCCTTCTCTGAGGTATATTTTATGTACTACAATGGAAGGCACATTTGGAACCATGTCGGAAGTGGCGATTACATCTGTCTGGGGGCTTGCCTTTTCTCCTGGGCAGCTACATGGAGTTCTCCCTGGGCTTGCAACGCCTGCTGCAGGTTTTGACAATCTTCCATCACTTTTTAGTAAAGTTGCACAGCCTGGGCTAACTGTCATTGACCTGACACCAGCTGTCAAAAGTCCTGGTATTTTCTCAGCTCATGCCATTATCTGGGACGTTCTACCTGGAAAGAAGAGAGAATCATGGTCACATATTTTTCTGTCTCCAAGCTGGTCTCTCTTTCCTCCTTCCCTTATTCTTACCTGGAAAGAAGAGGGCCCGTGACCAGGAATGGTACTGCCTCTCAGCTGGTCTTCACCTTCACTGACAAAGACTTGACTTTTATAGACTCAGGCCCTGCCCCTTCCCTCCTTCACCACCTTCCATTGCCTCCTTCACTCTCTTCCAGTACCATTGGTGGAGGTCCCTTCAAAACCTCATTTGACTCTCCTTCCCTCCACAATTGGTCTCAGTCTCCAGTGGCCACACCTCGTATAAGATGCCAGCAGCTGCCTACTTCCCCTTTCCTGGAATTTCCCAATTTCCACTTGCCAGGTAAGTAGGCCTTTATACCTACCTACCCCTTGGTAAGGGCCTTCTATTCCTGTGTCAGAGCAATATGTGAACCTATTCTTTTCTTCTTGTCTGGCACTCTCCTGTGATTTAAATATGGGTTCATCTTCTCCTCGTAGAGTAACCCTACCAACAATGGATGTCCCGGTTCTTGAAGTTCCTTTACATGGGGTCTGATGCTGATTGGATCTTGGTATTTGCACCCTATATCCTTCACCTTACAGGGAAACATGAACAAATTGTTTAAGTGTTTTTAGTGCAAATTACTATTTGCCAATTTGCAGAATAAAGTGGTCTGTGGTCAACATAAACATATTTAGTAGGGAACTGTAAGGTACAGCCGAAGCAACTGATTTTGGCAGTAAAAGCTCCATGCAGGAAAATTAAAATTGTGTGGACGGAAAAGTCCTCTCATTGGGTGAATACTTTTTGCACATGCTCCTGGTCAAGATTTCTACCATTGGGCTTACTCTTTTTTGGAAGCTCAAAATCCTCTAGTGGGGCAAGACTGGAAGCTCTGTCCAATGAAGTCCATTTGAAATCGCACACCACTGTGACAAGGTCCCACTAACGCTTCGTAGGAGTTGGAAGTCCAAAATCTTCCTAAGACCCAACTTTTGCGAGTTTCTAGAATAGTTCATCTTTGTCTCTTCTGGGGCTCTCATTACCTCAGGTACAGGATTTAGGGACCAGAACTCACCCCAGTAGAGGCCACCCTAAGAGTCCACTTCATGTACAGCTGCTACTGCTTAGCTGGTCACTTCAGGAAAATGGTCTCTTAAAAGCTGTTGTGTCCCTGTAGTCACACAGTATGTCGGCCAACTGAAACCGGGTACCAGTGTAAGCAGGTCCAGATCCTCAGGTCTCCTTACAGGTCACACGCTGAAGGTACAATTCTCTTCTGTTCTTCTGCAGGTCCAGAAAGAGTTCTGATGATCTGCAGGCGAGATGCCACTTTTGTAGGATTCACTGGCCAGCGGGTAGACTTGACATTCTCTAACAAATGAGAAAAAGATCCTGGGACAACCTTTCCCTCTTTTGTCTTACTACAAACTATTGTACAGTGCATTATTCGGAGGCCAATATAATATTACAGATCCCTTATGCTGTTGGAGACTGCTGGTATGATAGCCAGTGGTGTGTTTAGGGATATGAGCAGTACCATCCTCCTCAACTATAACAAATTGGTTCTGAGGTTAGCTCCCCCTCTCACTGGAATGGTGTCAAGCTGGCTACATATGGCTCAGGGAACAAAGGCTTCTCTTCCCCTGTTCTCCCCATACATTAAACTATGAATAGGCAGGCCTCACCCAGTTTCTTTCAAGTTAATAAAATTCCTGACCCGCCCCAGTTGCTCTCCCTGAAATGGGAGGAGTCACATACCTCACACCTAAGTCTTCCTACTAAAAGGTCAAAGCCCCTGTTCTTGCTTTGAGAGCAGTTTTCACACCTGATTAAAGCGAAGTACTGCCAGGTCTAAGCTGGTGGCAGGGTAATTTTTAGCCTAATAGCAGGTCAGGCTGAAAAATTGTGCTAGGTCCTCGTGCCAGCTCCCCCTGCAACAGTTCTCCTGTCCAGCTTGCCGGCAGTCTGCTACCTTCTGATGCCTGTCTACCTGCAGTCCTCTGTTAGTGCCTCCTGTGCTTGTTTCTCACTTGGTTTTGCCTGTTGATGCTAGTTTATCTGCCATCCATTTTGCCTTTTCTGCTCATTTTTCTGACCTCTGTCTTGCCTTTTCTGCTCAGTTTTCTGCCCTCTGTTAGGACTTTCTGCTCAGTTTTCTGCCCGCTGTTTTGCCCTCTTCTGCTCTGTTTTGCCTTTACTGCTAGTTTTTGTACCATCTGTTTTGCTCTGTTCTGATCGCTCTTTTTTCTGTCCTCTGTTTTGCATTTTTCTGCTAGTTTCTTCCCTCTTCCCGCCTTTTCCTCAAGACCTGGCTTGTTGATGGAGACCTCACGCCCCAGTGAAAACATACCCCCAGGGGTGACAGCACCACACTCTGCAAATTCTCATTGATTGTACAGTTCAACTTCAACAGTGAGTGATTGAATCATTCAAGTATCTTGTCCCAAGACAAAGATAACAGAATTATTATTTTAGCAGAAGTTTAGTTTTCCTCACTGGAGCAGTTACAGCCTTGTACAGTGAAAATATATTTTGGAGGCTAGTCACTGTAAGTAAATGCCAACCATAAATTCTTGCATGTACCACTTTTAAATGCTAGCCAACATTGTGGGCTGCAAGGCCTACTTAGCGATTACTTTTTTAATTTTTAAAAGGAGGGTTTCTTCCCATCACAAAGGATTATTTGGACAAGTTTCCGGCAGGTTTAAAAGCTACAGCAGTCAGGTTACACAGGTAGACCTAGAGTAATATTTTCATTGTCATTCTAGTATATGTGCTGTAATCCACAGGTAACATTTCCATTGTGATTGGTGTATTTCCCCGCATCGTATACTATACTATTGCCTTTCTGGAAAGTTATATATGTGAATTGGAAATTAGCTAATTCTGACATGTTTTAGAGGTCAGAGCATGTACTCTGGGGCCTGGACAACAGTGCCCAAGCGTGCAGAGTTAAAAAAAAAGCAGTATCAATCCACAAAAATGGGTGTGCCCATGCAAAATGAGGTAGTTTCTCACAGGAACTTCTTCAACCAAGAGAAAACACAACATTCATAGCACATGGTTTATTTCATTTATTCTACCGCTCTTCACCTTTTTTTACCACAATCCCAGTTCTGCCCACTCAAAGGAAGGTGTCAATATACTTATTGCAAAATGATGTTACAACATACAATGGAACAAATAATATGTACATTAGATGTCATGTGAAGTAACATAGCATCATTCTAGATGCACACCTTAAGAACAGAGAGACATATGGGCATTGACACCTGTTGCATTCATTTACACAGCTTTATTTAATGACAAACCACAGCAATTGTATTCAAATTATTCATTTTAAGGGGTCCATAGAGTGTAGCCACAACCTCAGACTCTATATATATATACATATATATAGTGATCTACAGCATTACACAAAGCAACATGTAACACAATACTACAATCTTTAGCACAAGCTCACTTTCTACTAATTTAATGTGCTTCATTCTAAGTCAGCAGAAAAATGCACACATGTTATGCTTATTGGACTTTGCATAAAGAGATCCTGGGGACCCTGTTCTATACACCAGACAATGCTACTTAAACAGGTTGAGGAGCACCCCAAATTGAGGTCCCTAAAGCAATTGTTCACCCTGTGTTATGGCACTCCCTATTCGTTTGTGTTGACATGCACCGGTGGAGGTGTTTGCCCTCAGGTTCCTAATCCAATGAAAGAGACCTACAGGGCAGACCCAGCCTTTACCATACCACATAATCGAGCCTTTTTGCTCACAATGGGGCATGCACTGCACACCACCCACTGTGGCTCCCATTTATTACCAACAGCTAGACGTCTCAAAAATATTGTTCCTATTTCTCTGGAACTTGGAATCTGGGGTCAATTGTGATGATGAGAGCTTAGGGTAGAAGTAGTATCTGAAAGGAAACAGAATGACTTCTCAATGGAGGAGCGATGATTTCATCGAAAAACTCCAATTTGGCATGAAGAGAACCTTCTCCAACACACCAACTTTCATAAAACTAAAGTCTTTTCCTAAGACTAGCAATGCCCGGAAGTCACATGGTCATTTCCATGGAACACCATACTCCTTTACATCAATTGTCTGCATTTTTGAAAGCTTTTTAAATATTGGCAATTAAACGCAATAGCATTCTATAATAGTATGCTGTCAAAATAGTGCACAACACAAGGATAACATATAACCATAATGGATCAATGCACTATTATTTATGCAAAATGCATGCATCAGGCAAAATGCTCAGGAGTAAATTGCTTAGGAAAGACCAGGTAAATACATTGTTTTGCTTTGTATTTGAATTGTTGTTTCCATTGAGTATCATTGTCCCATCCACGTAATAAGGGATGTTTAGATAGTGTTTAACTACATGGGACATAATCAAGCTGTTTGCCATGGAATGATTAAAAAAGTGTGAAAACATGAATTAGTATGTGTAGCTCACATTGGATAGCCATTAGTGGGGTGTTGGCAGAGATGAGGCTATGTAGTGGATTTCTCCCCCATGAATCCTCAATGCCTGTGCTGCTGATCTGAGCACAGGAAGATGATCTGGCAGGGCTACAGATAATAGAACAGTGTAGCTGGATAACTATGAGTCGAGTTTCTTTTCACATTGAGGTGAGGGATATCATAGACCACTCAAGCTTTGCTCTTGTTGTCTATTTGATGTCAGTTAGAACTTTAAAGTGAAAGACATCTCTGTTATTGACAGTTATACATCTATAGCAGTATAAATTCTTTGTTTTTGTGATTATCATGGATATCATTACCTTTTAATGGAACTTATAATTATTAATACATAATTCATTGTAATCTCTGAGACGGCGGGCAATATTTTGAAAAGTGAATTGCGACAAACTTCCATCTGCAAATGTTTCCTTGAATTATCACTTCTAATATTTTACATTGCCAATCAGTTTCTCCAGGATATCTTCATATTCAGAACATCTTTCCTCAACTGTACTACTGAATATCAACACCAACAATATATTGGGATACTAATATCGAGGTAAGGGCATATACAAAAGTAAGGATTTACTATTCCTAACTCCACAGTGACGTATCTTTGAGATATATTTACCATGAATGTACATACATGTGGAATTAGGTTTGGAAAATCTAGTTTTCTGGAAATCTGGTTTTCAATTAATGTTTGTCTTTAAAGTAGCTATAAGTGAGGTCATAGTACATTTCAAAACCCAAGCAGATATAATCGAACAAGGCCTGTTTGTTGCTGGTGTTTGTTTAAGATGTAGGACTGATTAAAGAGAAATTATTTTTGTCTCTACACTGGATGGCCCATTTAAGGACAGCTGACATTTTAATAAAATAATCATTCAAAAAATGATAGTTCCCTGCATAGATACTTATATGAGTCTTTAAGGAACACCAGAAACTAGGTAGACGTTCTGGAACAAATTCAGATAGATGAAAATCACCAGAGAACAGTGAACAATTTCTCCATTTATTAAACTACATAAAACCAGTAATCAGGTCACAACTTATTTTCATGCCAGTTTACCAGCAAAAAAAGAAAGCCTACAGAATGAACAATGTCATAATTCCTAGCAATGCTTAGATAGTATAAAAAACAAAAGGCATGGCAAATTACCACGAATGGTCATACTCTGAAGACAACACTCTTCACCCCTCTAATTTTCAAGATAACACAGTGAAAATGTGTCTGCACATAAGCATTTTCGTTTTTTTTCCATTAGGAGACAATCATGTACACTGGATCACCAACTTTAATTCTTCCTGTTTTTTCGATTCCGAAGTACTGCCCAAAGAGTGGGGACTTTTTGTAATGTACTTTGTCCGCAGTCTCACATAGGCGGTAACTGAAATTGGAAAAGGGCATTGTTAGAAAAAGCACTGAATTTATACTTCAGTGTTACTTTCTCAAAGAACATTTTTTTAAACAAGAATTTTAAAGAAAATACCATAGCAGACATGTCCACATAATTTAACACATGCCATTAAGGTTGCCACCACACTCTGGGGCCGATTCCGATCCTGGAAAAATCGCTCCGATTCGTCGTATGGAGTGATTTTCCCGTACAAATCGTACACCCTTGACGTCACTGTAGGTGCGAGCTAGTACGATTCGAACACATAGCAGATCTCTGTCTGAATCTTACAAGGTCCATACGAATCAAGAATCCGTACGAATCGCACAAGGATGACGCGGTAGGCGACGATCGTACGGATCGAAGCAGCATTTCCCGACCAGGCAAGTACGAATCGGGTTTTCAGCACTCTGTACGACTCTTTTCGTACGGCACTATTAAAGACCCGTAAACACACATCTCGACACGAACCGCGTACGTGACGGCCCCCCTACGGGTACGGTGCGTACAGCCCAAAACTGACGGGGTACGTTGCATACTCCCGGTGATCTCTGGGGTACAGTGCGCACCCCTGCGGTAATGGGGAGTATGTGCCATACCCCTGCAGTAATGGGATGTACGAAGCATACCCCTACGATCCTGGGGAGTACAGTGCGTACACCCCAGGATCGTAGGGGTACGCTTCGTACACCCAATTACTGCGGGTGTACGAAGCGTACCCCTGTGATCGCAGGGGTACGGCGTGTACTCCCCATTACCACAGGGGTGTGCACTGTACCCCAGAGATCGCGGAGGTACGGTGCGTAGGGGTACGGCACGTATGTGGGTGAGTGGCACTCCGTACAAATCGCGCATACAAGGTTTTCCGTACGAGTCGCGATCTAACACCCCGGTCCGTATCGTACTTGTCGGGTCAGGCAGCATGTTTACGAATCGTACGGATCACTGTGAGGGTCCGTGTCGTACAAATTTAGGCTTGTGATTCGTACGGTTCGCAGACATTCATACGGACTTCTTGCGTACGGATCGTACTGCACGATTCGGATGGAATCGTACGATTCGTACGCAAACGGCTCCAAATACGAATCGCTGTACGGAAAACTTTCCAGGATCGGAATCGGCCCCCCTATGTCAGTAGGACAACATGTTTTAACTCCTGACATTAAATTTGACAGTCATGTGCAGTCTAGGAATTGTAGTCTAGATTTAACCAATTTGACTGATGCACCAGACAACTAGCTACTGTAGAGTCCAGGACTTAAATTGATGAAATGGAGGTTGAGGTGGCCACACGCATTAAAATGCAAACTTCATTGGTTTTGGAAGCATTGCGGTAATCAGCAGAGTAAAATGGGCTCCCATCCTGTGCCAGTAAGTATTTCTGATCAATGTTTTTACGTGAAGCTAGGGAACATTTCCCCAAAGGTTGCACCACATTCGTTCATCAAGCCTCTGAAATAGTAGGTGCACGCTACCATCTTGTGGTGTATAGCTGGCATAATAGTAACAGTACTTGATGCAAAACATAAGGGGGCTGATTCCGATTGGGGAAAAAGCACTCTGAATAGCCGTATGGAGTATTTTTCCCGTATGAATCGTACCCTGCAACGTCCCCGTATGTACGACGTAGTACGATTCCCACCCAATGCAGCTCCCCGTACGAATCGTACCAGGAACGGTACGACTCGAATTCCTGTACGAATCGCCACTGCAAGCAAGCGACGTTTGTACAGTTTGAAGCAGGTTTTCCCGACCCAGCAAGTACGATTCGTCCCGTCGACCCTCCGTACGACTCTTTTTCCACGGGAGCTAAAAACTATTGGAAAAGCAGAGTACTCCTCGAAACAGGTACGGAACGGATCCCCCCGGGCACGGTGCGTACACCCCATGATCTCAGGGGTACGCTGCATACCCCTGCGATCATGGGGTGTACGGTGCATACCCCATGATCGCAGGCTGTATGGTGAGTACCCCATGATCGCAAGGTGTATGGTGCGTACACCCTGCGATCATGCGGTGTACGGTGCGTACACCATGATCGCAGGGGTGTACGGTGCGTACCCCATGATCACAAGATGTACGGTGCGTACTGCCTGCGATCATGGGGTACGGTGCGTATACCCCATGATCGCAGGGGTACGCACCGTACCCCTGAGATCATGGGGTGTACGCACCGTACGGTGTGTATGTAAATGTGTGACCCTCCATAAGAATCGCACTTACCTGACGTGTACCTTATGATTCGCGTCTCCATTCCACGGTCCGGATCGTACTCGCAGGGTCGTACAGCATGTGTACGAATCGTATGGTCCACTGTGAGGGTACGAGTCGTACGGAATCTCCGGTGCAATTCGTATGGATCGCGACGATTTGGACGGAAACTGTCCGTACGAATCGTACTACGCGATTCGGACGGACTTGTACGATTTGTACGGAGAGGGCTCCGGATGCGATTTGGACGGACGCTTTTTTTCCCGAATCGGAATCGACCCCAAAGTGTAGAACATATTGAAAGGAGTTTATCAATCTGCACATCTGATATAATCCACTCATCTGTTACTTTGGGTTAAAAATCCAAAAGATCAAATGAGTCTTCTATTTTCACAATGTAATTTCTCAAGAAATCAAATTAACATCATGCTCAGACCATAAAGTACTGAGGGTCAATGTACAAAACAGTAGTATGAAAATACTAGTCACAAATTGCAACCAATAATTTTGCGACCACTGTGGAATTTTGCAAACCTTCTACTAATTCTCAAAGTTCCAATTCATTGTGGATCACAATCTGATCTACCTCATTAATATTCATGATTTAGACCACAAATTGCGACTAACTTCTATTGGTTGCCATTATAGAGATAAGAGCTTAGAGGGGTCTGCAGACCACCATATCTGTGAATGCCTCTTAAATATTTTTTTAATGCAGTTTCTTAATTGAAGCAGGGCTGCATTAAAAAAAAAACTTTAAACATTTCAAAAGTTTGTTTGAGAGTAGACAGTGACCCCCTACACCCTAAAAAACGTTTTACATTCACAAAGGGAAAGAGGTCTCAACAATGGGATCTTACCACCCCATGTTGGGAGTAAAATGTAAATGTTTTCAGACAGGATTTTTATCACAAATACGTAACATAATGAATTGCTTTTTAAAAGGAATGTCCTAAACACTTCACTTCCAAAAGGAAATTCATTAGGCACTTCAGAACACATTTTACAATTTGAAACCTGTTACCGGATCAAAAAATTGGTTTAGTGCTTTGAAAGAAGGCATTTAGAGTTCACAAACCCTATTATTTAGTGAATCAAAGTGACAGAGACTGGTAAATAATTGTGTACATCTTGCCCTATGTACTGTGGGATCACTGACATAATATCGATGACACAAATATAGACTTACCAAAATATCGAGGAAAAAATATCGAATGCAAAAATATCGAATCCCTATCTCCAAACAGGTAAGTACGAAAATATCGAATCAAAAATATCGTTGTAAAAGAGTATAGTTAATCAAAATATCGAATTTTTTTAAACATCTTAAAAGTAATTGAAAATTAATGAAAAATTAAATATATTTAACTTAAACATACTTAAAATACTTAAATAACCTTAAAATTAATAAATAATTATTGTAAGAAAAAAAACATACAATTTAATTTTTTAATACATATATATATATATATGAACATAATATCAATAAAAAATATACAATATTCTTACCGTAGGATAGCGGGAGGGTAACATTTACTATTACCACTCCAGTGAGTGCAACAATAGAGAAAGCGTTGGATAGCGTAGGGGTAAAAATTACTATTCCCACTCCAGAGAGTGCAACAGTAGGGAAAGCATAAGATAGCGGGAGGGTAGAAATTACTATTCCCACTCCAGAGAGTGCAACAGTAGGGAAAGCGTTGGATAGCATAGGGGTAAAAATTACTATTCCCACTCCAGAGAGTGTAACAGTAGGGAAAGCGTTGGATAGCGTAGGAGTAAAAATTAGTATTCCCTCTCCAGTGAGTGCAACAGTAGGAAAAGCGTTGGATAGCGGGAGGGTAAAAATTACTATTCCCACTCCAGAGAGTGCAACAGTAGGGAAAGCAGTGGATAGCGTAGGGGTAATAATTACTATTCCCACTCCAGTGAGTGCAACAGTAGGGAAAGCATTGGATAGCGTATGGGTAAAAATTACTATTCCCACTCCAGAGAGTGCAACAGTAGGGAAAACGTTGGATAGCGTAGGAGTAAAAATTACTATTCCCACTCCAGAGAGTGCAACAGTAGGGAAAGCGTTGGATAGCGTAGGGGTAAAAATTACTATTCCCACTCCAGAGAGTGCAACAGTAGGGAAAGCGTTGGATAGCGTAGGAGTAAAATTACTATTCCCACTCCAGTGAGTGCAACAGTAGGGAAAGCATTGGATAGCGTAGGGGTAAAAATGACTATTCCCACTCCAGTGAGTGCAACAGTAGGGAAAGCTTTGGATAGCGGGAGGGTAAAAATTACTATTCCCACTCCAGAGAGTGCAACAGTAGGGAAAGCTTTGGATAGCGTAGGAGTAAACATTACTATTCCAACTCCAGAGAGTGCAACAGTAGGGAAAGCGTTGGATAGCGTAGGAGTAAAAACAGTATTCCCACTGCAGTGAGTGCAACAGTAGGGAAAGCATTGGATAGCGGGAGGGTAGAAATTACTATTCCCACTCCAGAGAGTGCAACAGTAGGGAAAGCGTTGGATAGCGTAGGGGTAATAATTACTATTCCCACTCCAGTGAGTGCAACAGTAGGGAAAGCGTTGGATAGCGTAGGAGTAAAAATTACTATTCCCACTCCAGTGAGTGCAACAGTAGGGAAAGTAAATGAAATGAAATGAAATAAATGAAATTGTATTTGTATAGCACATTCTACCCTAAGGCCTCGTAGCGCTTGTGGATTGCTTGAGATTCGCTGAGTGATTTAAGTGGCATTGCGGAAAAGGTGAGTCTTCAGGAGCCTGCCAAAAGCCATAATATTGGGTTCGCTGCGCAGAAGGGGGGGCAGGGAATTCCATAGATTTGATGCGTTCAGAGAGAAGGAGCGGGCACCCCACTTGGCCCGGCAGATTTTCCTGGTGGTAGCGAGAAAGGCTGAGCTAGACCGGAGGCTTCTTGAGGGTTGGTAAGGTGTAATAAGGGACCGTGTGATGGCTGGACCTGTTTTCCACATGGCTCTATGGACCAGACACAGGGATTTGAACTGGATTCTGGCACAGATGGGGAGCCGGTGCAGCGTCCTCAGGGCGGGTTTAGCTGAGTGTCTCCGGGGAATTTGAAGCAAAAGGCGTGCTGCGCTGTTCTGTGACACCTGGACTTTTTGAAGGGTTGACTGTGGGGCACCCAGGTACAGTGCGTTCCCATAGTCAAGGCGTGACAAAATTAGGGCCTGTACCATGATCCTTCTGGCATTGAAAGGAAGCAGGGTCGGAACTTTCATGAGCATCCTAAGCAGGCCATAGCAGGTAGCAGCTAGCATAGTGGCCGAAACCCAGGGAGCTGTCAAGCCATATGCCTAGGCTCTTAATCTGCTGTTTTGGAATGGGCATTGGGTGCAGACAGGTCGGCCATAGCTGTGATGATAGGGGTAAAGGTGGTTTTCCTAAAAACATAAGCTCGGTCTTATCGCTGTTTAGTTTTAGATGGGAGAGTTTCATTCAGTCGGCTACAGCCTCTAGGTAGCAAATAAGTGGCAAATAAAATAACATCAATGTTTAAAAAGATCGATTTTTGTTTAAAAATGATTTTTAAAAATCAGAGCGAGCCCTTCTTCGGCGCTCCTCTTAGGCTATTGAAGAACAGTACCTTCCTCAAGCGCGTCAAATACTTCATATATGAGTAAAAATAAATTAAATATTAATACCAATTACAAATTAATTAAAAGTAATTAACAATTTAATATAATATAATAATTAATCAATTAAAAATAAAAATAAAAATTAATTATTAAAAATATTTACCTATTAATACAAATTATTTACCAATTAACAATTAATTAACAATTAAATAATATTTAATATAAACCCACAACCCGCAACAGAAAAAAAAATAATAAAATTAACATCATTATCAATTATTCAATTAATACAAATTAATTACCAATTATATTTTAATTAATTACCAATTAAAAATTAATTGACTATTAATTCAATATAAATACCAATAAATAAAATAATATATTTAATTAATTATAATTAAATTACTTCCCACCCTATTCCCCTATAAACCCACAACCCGCTACAGAATTATATTACGCAAAATTAAATACCATAAAATTACTTAAAATAAATTATAAAATAAATATACACTTTTCACACATATACTAACATAAAAAACACTTTAAAAAATTCGATATTATTAAAAAATCGATATTAACTTACCTCAAATTAGATATTTTTGTTGTCTATATTCTGTCCATTCGATATTGTGTCCATTCTATATTTTGAATTCGATATTACTGCTATTCTATTCGATATTTTTGTTGTCTATATTCTGTCCATTCGATATTGTGTCCATTCTATATTTTTAATTCGATATGACTGCAATTCTATATTTTTAACTCGATATTATGACTGTATACCGTACTGTGGAATAGCAAAAGTACTACACACTTTGGTAAAGGCAAATCTAATGTGTTAACTGCTTCAATAAATGACAAGTAGTTAGTATTACGTCCACCACAGTTGATTCATTGACAGTGCATTTTATGAAAAACTGAACACAAGCGTTCACACATCACGGTGTTTGGACACCACACCCTGCAGAGGCATAAACACATTTTCTAAGGTTTTGGTTATCCCCATTTAAAATCACAGCTGGCCCCTTGGGACTGTGTTTGGTGAGTATCAGCCTTCCCAATCAGCCTTGGAGTCAATCTGATGCAGCACTTTGCAAAGGTGGAGAATAACTTCAGGCATTCAATCTTTGCAAAAGGCCAGAGACTATGCTTGCTAAAGGCCCGGATATGAACATTTTACCCACACTCAATAAGTACCGCAGAAGAGACTGACCCTCTCCCCTACCGATATTTCAGGATCACAGTCTAACATGGCTCGTCAACAACACATCAGCTCACAAAGTATCTAATTGATAGCCTAGATGTTGACAAATTGTAACCCTGCTGATTGATCCAAAGCATTTTAAACATTCAGAAACTTAAGATGGTAAAAGGTGCTAAACGAACAAAGTCAGGGGAAGGAAGCACTCCTTCAGTTTCTGACAGCTGAAGTGAAAGAGGGATCTACGTATATTATTATTTGGTGACTTCTTGAACTTTTATGAAGAGAATCCGAGGCACATTCATCATCTCGCACTATAAGAGTGGGACGGGTATCTGCTTCCATTGCAGCCACAAATAGTATCTAGAAAGTTATATCATGTTAATTTGGACGCCTCTCACCCATGTGAAATTAATTAGTGATAGGTTTATCTGGGTCAGAGAATCAGAATGAATAAGAAAGAGGCTAATGGTCAACATCATGGACACTTTGTTACTTCTCTACTGGTTAAGAAATGTCTGAGTGATAATGTGACTTCCTTAATAGTGTTAGTGGGAGTGCATAATCCCTACTCTGACAACAGTGTTGAAGTAAACAGCACACACGCGTAAGTGGCAAGAAAGAAGGATAAAAAATCTTCAACTTTGAAAATAGGGCTAGAATTTAGCAGTGGCCAATCCACATATTTTGGTTAGGGAGCCCAGAAAATTATTATCTGTGCCTAATCAATTGAAAAAAGACATCAGCTACTAGCAGTTTTGGCAGATCCTTCTCATCTGTTAAATGCTCAACAAACCTCTTTTGGACAAGTGACTTCTTTTCCAATAATTGAGGAGGATCATAAAATATCTTCGGGCATCTCCAGTTGGAATTGTGTATGCAACAAATTTTTGGGGGTCAGGACCCATAGAGCTCAGGCCAGGCCAGGTCAAAATTGTGCGCCAGGTAGTATTCACCCAAATAGTTTTGGGTTCAAACCTGGTAGCTCCCCTTAGCCACAAAAGGAAATGTAACCATTTCTGAGAAAAAAGAACAAAGAACGCACCTGTCACTTCAAATAGCTGGCTAGTGTTATGATGGGGTTAGTAAACCAGGAAGTGCACCCCTCTACACTTCCCATGGGGGTGTATCCCCCAAAACAAGCACAAAATAAATTGGAATCAGCACACATCTATTTAAAGTTCATATGATGATCTGAAGAAATTGCCAGGTCCAGATTTATGTTGTGATTCCAAGCTTCTCAATTTGAGCATCCTGTTACTTTCTCCCTCCTGCAGCGGCACAGTGGCTAGGCCAGTATATGTCATGTTCAGTCCGGTTTTTCCCTAATGTGTCATCACGTGTTTGCTACTGCAAATGTAGTATCCTTGTTTTGAGGTGCTCTGATATGCTCCAGGATACGTTTCTTCAATGGGCATATTGTGCAGCCTATGTAATGTTTCCCACATAGGCATTCAATTAAATACACTATATATGTGGATTCACAAGTGATAGTTTAATTTATGTTAAAAACCTTTACTCGTGGGTCAGTGATCGTTTTCCTGTTTTTCCCAATTTTGCATGCCTTACAGCTCCTACATTTGCTGAATCCCTTTTGCAAATTCTGTAACCAAGTTTCTTGTTTCCTCATCACAAAATGGCTGTTTACCTAGTTGTTGGACAGTGATGCCGCTTTTCTGTATGTTATTTGTGATCATGCACCCAACTTCTCTCTGATGTTAGGATCTTTTTTTAACATGTTCCAATATTTATACAGTATTTTCTGTATGTTGAAACTCTCCTTGCTGTACGTTAGAATCATTCTGATTGTATCGTCATTTTGTTCTTCCTTCCTCTTTTCTTTTTTTCTCACCAGAGTTTGAGCTGCTGTTACATATCTTGCTTTAGCTTCACCTTTAGCTTTGGATGTCACTGTATTTATACCCTCTTTGCAGGAATGTCCGTTTAGTTTCCTGGAATTTATATTCCTTTCTTTGACCTTGGAGCAGTTCCTTTTCATCCTTATGAACTCTCCATAGGGTATGCTTTATTTTTTTAACGAGATGTCATAAAGATGAAAAGGAACTGCTCTGAGGTCAAAGAGATGGAATCTAAAGTCCAGGAAACTAAATGGTTAGGGATGTGTAATAAAATAAGATCAGGCATATATAAAGTTTTCTTTGATTCACAAATCACTAAAAAAAATGGTCGGTGTATTTGCGCTATTCAAATAATTTTAACATAACACAACACATTATCTGCAGAATTGTTTATACTAACTATGATCATTCTGATGCACATGATTTGTAGACAAATACTGCTAAATACAAAATAATGATAGTCAAATACCAGTCATTGTGTGTGCATATTGATTTTCAGTAAAAGAGAATGGCTTCAGTTATTATCACCTAGAGATATAAATTCTATGATACATCTGTCTGACACCTAACACTGCATGGCTAACAGAGCTTAACCCGCTAGAAAGGAAGTGGGAGACATTATCCTGTTCCACTTTTCTCATAAAAGCACACAAAAATTGGAATCAGCACACATCAATTTACAATATTGTTTAAAGTTCATATGATACCAAGGGGCCGATTCCGATCCGGTAAAATTACTGTCCGTACGAATCGCATCCGGAGCCGTCTCCGTACGACTCGTACACACGCCGTACGACCCGACGAGTACGATCCAGACCGAGGTATCAGGACGCGAGTCGTACTGTCCACGTCAGGTAAGGGCGATTCATACGGAAAAGCGCACAATCACATACACACCGTACGGCACGTACCCCCCATGATCGCACGTACCCCTGCGATCATGGGGGTACGCGCTGTACACCCAGCGAACATGGGGTACGCGCCGTACCCCATGTACACTGGGTGTACGGTGTGTACCCTACATGATCACAGGGGTATGCGCTGTACCCCTGCGATCATGGGGGGTACGCTCTGTACCCGGGGGGCGTCCCATACCTGTTTCGTCGCAAACTCTGCATTTACGGCTGTTTTCAGCTCCCTTAGAAAAAGGGTCGTACGGTGCGTACCCGACACGTATCGTACTTGCTGGGTCGTATAATCCAACCGCGAACCGTACAGATGACGCGTACAGCGGGTTCAGAGTGAGACTCATACGGAGATTAGAGTCGTACGGTCTCTGTACGATTCGTACGGAGTCCAGCTCCTGGTACAAATCGTACTTCGGCGTACGTACGGGGGACGTTGCAGGGTACGATTTGTACGGGAAAAAGGCTCAGAACGGCTATTCGGAGCACTTTTTACCAGATCGGAATCGGCCCCCAAGTGTCCATGATGATCTTGAAGACATTGCCAGGTACAGATTTTTCTTTGTAAACAATTTTTTTTTATTGATAAATAAGTGCAGTCGTTAAAATCCAATATTCACACATTTCATTTAGCTATTTAGCCAACGCGTTTCGTCTCAAAAGATACTTCTTCAGGGCTAAAAGGACACATATATAAAGATCATTTAAAATCTATACAAATGTACATATGAATTCATGAAAAAAATATTATTTGTTTAATACTTCTATTCAGAATAAATTGTTATTAGGTTGGCCAAACAAGATACTATACAATTATTATAATAATATAAACATAATAAACAGTTGTTATCTGAGAGATTTCTTGATTTTTAAGATCTATATCAAGCTATAGATAGCTTAGGAGGAAGATGGAAATGTTACTAATGCACTTTTGTGTTTATAATTATATATAATTATAAGTGCACATCCTAAATACGTATTAGACACATATATTGGTCCTTTGCTGTATTACATGGACACATAATCATTAGCGACATTATTAATTTACACGTGTAGTATCATACCCATAAATCAATATTGTTTGAGCATTATATATCCATTTACAAATGCAACGGAAAATTCACTGCTGGTTATATGAATAAATCACCTTTGAAGGCATTGTAAATACACAGTTGTCAAATTGACACATGCCTCTAATTTATCTAATTATTTTACAGTCAAGATTCAAACAGCGATGAATAGAGTCACTTAGGACACATAAAGGTATAGTGTTTAAACAGTATATATCTAACAAATGCAACAAAAATGTAATTGCTAGTTATACAGATAAAGCACCTTTGAAGACATTGTAAATACACAAATGTCATATTTAGCTCATACCTCTAAGTTGTGTGAAAGTTTTATAACCAAGTTACAATAGCAATACAAAAAGTCACTAAGACACATAACGGTGTAGTTTCACAACAGTCATCTGTAACACAAGAAAATATAAGATGCATACTTAGTTTACAGCTTGCTATTGTTTCAAGCATTTGGTATTGATGTAATATTCTCTAATCTTATAATTCTTGTTGAAACATTCATTGATGTGAAAATGATAAATCACTGCTCTATGCAAAACATGCAAATGAACTCTTAGCCATGTTAAATCCTCTAAATATGTGTCATCTTCATATTTGTAACAACAAACCATGGCCTTTCAAGAAAAGAGAACAGCAATCGGTGTGTTATGAACAGCATGCTCAGTACCCAAGAAAACCCTATGTAATATATATGGGCACCATTTCTAACTGGCACTTTTAAAAAAGAAAGTCGCATGAACGGACACAAAACGTGACTACTAGGGCTTTCAAAGATGTATGGCAGCGCCATATTTCATTGTCAGCAAAAGCAATATAGAAAGGCATATATACTGTATAATAAACAGCATACTGAATATGCAGATACGCGCTCAATAATATATGTAAGAACAAACAACTGCAAGATATTTTAGGAAACCCCTCACCCACCTCCCTCGTAGGTGGCATGCTTCATCATTGGGGCCAAGCTGGATTACCTAGCGCAATCCAGCTGTGCTTCAACGCCTGAGTTACAGCTTAGCATGTTGTTTGTGTGTAGAAAGTGAAGTTATAAGTGAAGCGCAGTTATGTTGTAAAAATGTCTTTAGGAATAACCCTTGTAAAAGTTTTAATGAAAGGGCCTTAGGACATGGGTGAAAACGGTGAGGGGATCGGCTTGAGGTTTTTTAATGTACCTCAGTATCCCTTTAAAAGATTGTTTAGGTCCACTAGTTTCAGCCTTTTAGTTCGATCATAAGGCTTTCGTCCGGACCAAAAAAAGTGTCTGACCAAAAACAAAGGGTCACAGGGGTGATTGTATCAGCACACACCCTAAAGTGTGCTGTGAGTGTAGTGGATTGTTTCACTCACAAATCCTCGGCATGGAGTACCTGTGGAGGAAAAAGTTACAGTTGCCGAACGTTTGTAAATTCAAACATTTGTGAAAGATATGCGTGCTCTCTAATGTGTAGGTGTTAACATCATGCACATGACACAAATGGGGGCATGCATGTCTGTTACCTACTAGATTACCAAGCGTGGCTACAATGTGCCCTGGTAATTTTAAGATGTATAATGGGTCTAGCAAGTGCTTGTTTGGTCGTGTTAGACTGCTTTATAATTATATTTTGAGTTTACATGTGTTGTAAAACTCGTCGCTTATTGGCACATTGATGTGGATATTTATCACTACTTTCAAGTGCATGCGCGTGAAGCTTCTTACGGAAACACATTTAACATAAATTTCGACAGACTTATGACAGACAGCATTGAAGACTGACAATAGTTGGCTCACTCTGACTTACGTTAGTTTTGCCTCATGGACTCGATCGTGGTCTTTTAACCCTCCTGACTCTGGGGAGGAAAAATATCGGCCAGGGGCGGGCAGGAACATTAAAGAGTAATCGTTACAGAATATCAGTAGTTCGTGACACGCGACGTCGTTGTAAAACGGTAGCCGGTACTTACGTTTAGTCGATGGAAAAGTCGCTCTGACCTAGGCAGCCGATGAAGTCCTGCTGGTTTGCCCTAATCGGTTTGAAAAGCTTCCTATAATACGATGCAGGAGGGCGTCCTTGTGCTTCACATGTGTGTGAGCCGTGGGCGTTTGTGGAAGACTAGTACGCTCACCCTTGTACGCTTGCGCATAAGGTAGTATGTGTGAGTACCGGTTGGCGAATAAAGTTTTAGTTGTAAAAGGTGAATCAAGTGCGATAGGTTGTTACTCTACCATCTGATTTGTACGTATTTGAAGGGCAACCAAATCGCCACAAATGTGTGTTGCTTCATTAGATTTAGATTCAACAGTGAGCCGCTCGAGTAAGTACCGGCAGGATGGTACAAGAGTAGGCGCGGTAACTCACCTCAATATGATGGTCACAATGGGGTGTTAAGTGATAAGCACGCCGTTAGGTTTGTGCATTTCTCATATTTGTAGTCATGGGGATTAGTAGGAGTAATACATTTAGGCTAATACAATGTGACACACTAGTTTAGGCTACTAGACAACAAAATGAATTGAACATACAAATTGTAACTCTACCAACGTCATTTATCTAATTACGTACCCATGCCAATTGCGGTACGTTGGAATGACCCATCGGAAAGTAAAAACCAGAACATGTGAACACCGCAGCAACATCTGCTGTAAAAGGAACACCACCAAACTAACTGATCATTACTTCACAGTGGGACACACAACCAATGATATGAGCTGGGTAATAATTGAACAGCTTGAATAACACAATGATAATATACATGATCTGCTATTCGAAAAAGAACAACGTTATGTGTACAGGCTATCTACCCACGTACATGGCCTCAATGACAATGTACCTTGGAACAGCATTCAGAAAAAAATAAACACATTATTCCCTAAGGACTTAGCAGTCACCACTGGTAAACCAAACTCTAAAGCTGACCCCTTGGAAAACTATCTCCGGAATCTAGCCAGCACAGTGGCCCCATTTCCAGCACAGACACCGGCACACTTTGCACACAATAAGGGACCCCACCAATATCTATACTTCCAATCCCTGGTGCATAATACCGTCAAAATACATTTTGTTTTTCTACTTTAGTATTTTTATTTATTTGTAAATTCAGTTTTTTGACAATAAGAATTCCGCATAGACTCATGCCATCATTTTAGCTATAGATGATGGCTGGGTATGCCGTCTCTGTGATATTCCTTTCACAAATAGACTCTGCGTTTTGATTCCATTTACAGATGACGGCAGATGACGGCTGGTTCAAGCCCTTTTGCTATTTTTGGATACTTAGTTTATTTAAAAAAATATTTGTTTTCGATCTTTTATAGTGCTCTTTATCAAATCCTTTCACTCAATGGATATTTATTAAATTCTTTTTCAATTTTAGCACAGTACCCCTAACCAACATGGCCGCCGCATTTTACTCACTTGTCCAAATGATACCAAACAATGACAGACTACTTCGTGTTAGCGGATACATTGAATTATATGGCTGTTTTCTTTATCACTGTACATGTTCTATAAAGTTTAAATCAAGTTATTGCCAGTACCAAAAACATACTTTTTGTTATAATAATTAATGAGGTGAACCTGAGCATAACGCCCGCATTAATAATTTTTCTTTTCCTATTAAATCTTTGCACTTAACTTTAATATTGCGTTTTTTACATAGTGGGCAAGCGCGTGTAATATTATCAATTCATAAAATTCCAGACAAATTTGAACACATTATGTTTATAGAGATCACTTTTTCAATGTATCTCCCTTTAACAAAATGGCGGCCATGGCTTACAGGTTGACTCGTATTGATTTTCTACAAAATGGACAACACCAAAAATTCTTTTTGCGGTGCCAGTCCGTTTTCTGTTTCTAACCACACAGGTTTGTGAACTCATACAATCTCAGTATAAAACCGGGCGTTATCAGGCTGTCCGGTTTGCACATTCTGCAGACATACGATTGCTGCTGGCCACCTTGTCTGCTAATGGTACGTAGTATTCAACTCCTTATTTCGTTATAGAGTATTCGATTTAAATTCTCTTATTATTTTTTAACTAAACTAAAACACTTTCTCGTGTTTTCTTGTATTGCAGTCAATGTCTACTTTATGACCATCGTATTAAGGTACCTTCTTTACAAATTACTACCTTTGACATGTATATATGGTGATTTGCTAGTATAGTCTGCTTATTTATATTGCTTATGCAGACATTCAAAGATTGTGCTATTATACTTCATTGAGCCCTCATTAACTATGTAATTTGCTCGTTCATTTTGCCTTCTCTATGATTTTTAATGCTCTTGTCCTTATCAGATATTTTTTGACGGTTAGAAATGGCGCTTACATATATTATTAAGTGCGTATCTGCGTATTCAGTATGCTGTTTATAACGCAGTATATATGCCTTTCTATATTGCTTTTGCTGACTGTGAAACATGGCGCTGCCATACATCTTTGAGCACCATAGTGGTCACATTTTGTGTCCGTTCATGCGACTTTCTTTTTTAAACGTGCCAGTTAGAAATGGTGCCCATATATATTACCTAGCGTTTTCTTGGTTGTTGAGCATGCTGTTCACAACACAGCCATTGCTGTTCTCTTTTCTTGAAAGGCCGCACACGCCGTGGTTTGTTCTTCCGAGTATGACAATGGCACATATTTAGAGGATTTAACATGGCTAAGAGTTCACTCGCATGTTTTGCATAGAGCAGTAATTTATATTTTTCACATCAATGAATGTTTCAACAAGAATTATAAGATTAGAGAATATTACATCAATGCCAAATGCTTGAAACAATAGCAAGCTGTAAATTAAGGGTGAATATTTTCTTTTCTTACAGATGACTATTGTGACACTACACCGTTATGCGTCTTAGTGACTTTTTTTTATTGCAATTGGAACTTGGATATAAAACTTTCACACAACTTAGAGGTATGTGTTAAATATGACATTTGTGTATTTACAATGTCTTCAAAGGTGCTTTATCTATATAACCAGCAATTAACATTTTGTTGCATTTGTTAATAGATATATATACTGTTTAAACACTATACCTTTATGAGTCCTTAGTGACTTTTTTTATTGCTATTTGAATCTTGAATAGAAAATATTTACATAAATTAAAGGCATGTGTCAAATATGACATCTGTGTAATCACAATGCCTTCAAAGGTGATTTATTCATTTAACCAGCAATGAATTTTCCGTTTCATTTGTAAATGGACATATAATGCTCAAACAATATTAATTGATGGGTATGATACTACACGAGTAAATGAATAATGTCCCTAATGATTATGTGTCAATGTAATTCAGCAAAGGACAAATATTTGTGTCTAATAAGTATTTAGGATGTGCACTTACCCAGTTATAAGCACAAAAGTGCATTAGTAACATTTCCATCTTCCTCCAAAGCCATCTATAACTTGATATAGAGCTTAAAAATCAAGAAATCTCTCAGCTAACAACTGTTTATTATGTTTATATTATTATAATAACTGTATAATATCTTGGTTGGCCGACCTAATAACAATTTAATCTGAATAGAAGTATTAAACAAATACTATTTTTTCTTATATTCATATATACATTTGTATAGATTTTAAAAGATATTTATATGTTTCCTATTAGCCGAAGAAGTCTCTTTTGAGACGAAATGCGTTGGCTAAATGGCTAAATGAAATGTGTGAATATTGGATTTTAACAACTGCACTTATTTATCACTAAAGAAAATAATTTTGTTTACGAAGGAAAATCTGAACCTGGCAATTTCTTCAGATCATCATAGACACTTTATATCATATGAACTTTAAACAATATTGTAAATTGATGTGTGCTGATTCCAATTTGTTTGTGCTTTTCTGAGAAAAGTGGAACTGGATAGTATTTCCCACTTCTTTTCTAGCGAGTAAAGCTGTGTTAGCCATGAAGTGTTAGGAGTCAGACAGATGTATCACAGAATCTATATCTCTAGGTGATGATAAATGGAGCCATTCTCTTTTACTCAAAATCAATATGAACACACAATGACTGGTATTTGACAATCATTTTTTTTATTTAGCAGTATTTGTCCACAAATCATGTGCATCAGAATGATCATATTTAGTATAAACAATTCTGCAGATAATGTGTTGTGTTTTGTTAAAATTATTTAAATAGCATAAATACACAGACCGGTTTCTTGGTGCTGTGACCATTTTTTAGGTGATTTACGAATCAAAGAAAACGTTATATATGCCCTGATCCTATTTCATCACACATCCTTAACTGTTTAGTTTCCTGGAATTTAGATTCCATTTTTTTTTACCTCAGAGCATTTCCTTTTATCTTTAGGAACTCTCGTTAAAAAAATGGCATACCCCACAGAGAGTTCATAAGGATAAAAAGGAACTGCTCTGAGGTCAAAGAAATGGAATCCAAATTCCAGGAAACTAAATGGACATTCCTGCAAAGAGGGTATAAATACAGCGACATCCTAAGCTAAAGGTGAAACTAAAGAGAGATATGTAGCAGGAGCTCAAACTCTGGTGAGAAAAAAAGAAAAGAGGAAGGAAGAACAAAATGACGATACAATCAGAATGATTCTAACGAACAGCAAGGAGAGTTTCAAAATACAGAAAATACTGTATAAATATTGGAACATGTTAAAAAAAGATCCTGACATCAGAGAGAAGTTGGGTGCATGATCATAAATAACATACAGAAAAGCGGCATCACTGTCCAACAACTAGGTAAACAGCCATTTTGTGATGAGGAAACAAGAGACTTGGTTACAGAATTTGCAAAAGGGATTCAGCAAATGTAGGAGCTGTAAGGCATGCAAAATTGGGAAAAACAGGAAAACCATCACTGACACACGAGTAAAGGTTTTTAACTAAAATTAAACTTTACCTTGTGAATCAACATATGTAGTGTATTTAATTGAATGCCTTTGTAAGAAATGTTACATAGGCAGCACAATATGCCCACTGAAGAAACGTATCCTGGAGCATATAAGGGCACCTCAAAACAAGAATACTACATAGACAGTAGCAAACACGTGATGACACATTAGGGAAAAAACAGCTGAACATGACATACTCTGGCCTGGCCACTGTGCCGCTGTATGAGAGAGAAAGTAACAGGACGCTCAAATTGAGATGCGTGGAATCACGACTAATCATAAGATTCAAAATAAAGACCCCCACTAGGCTGCATGGGGATGAAGAAATGTACATTCACCTGTGATTAGTTTCATGTTCATTCATCATTTTTCTTTTTCTTCCTCTGCAATTAAGAATGTTTGGTGTATATATAAGTGCTTCTGAAACATGAAATTGACGTACTAACTCATGACATAGAGTTGGAAAGTGGGTCTGTAATATTCGTGCATTTAAAGATTAGGGACACTCAGTCCAGTAATCTTGAAATTAGTGCATTGGTCAACAGTTACTAAGATATATATGATGGTATAAAGATAGAATATCGACGGGAAAATATCGACTAGCATAAATATCGTGGTAAGAATATCGACTGTTAAAAATATTGTATTAGTAAATATCGTTGTAAAAAATATCGTTTTGTGAGAATGACAAAAATATCGTCAAACAAAAATATCGATGAACAGAATATCGTCCACTAAAATGTCGTTGTATATAATATCAACAAAAAAATATAAGGTGTTATAAAAATTATAAAAAAATATGTATTATGTTTTTAAAAAACTTAGAAAAATCCTACTAGTAATAATAAGTGTAAAAAAATATTTTCTACAAAAGATTTGTTAAAATTCTAGTAGCGGGTTCTTGGTATTATAGGGGATAAGGGTGGGTAGTAATTTAAAATTTAGTTTTTTAAAAATTTATAAAATATAAACAAATTTTAAATTAATTAAGAAATCGAAATTTTAAATTCAAATTTAGAATTGTTCCCGAAATTTATTTTGTAATTATATTTTAAAATTTCAAAATAAAATTTTAGTAGCGGGTTTTTGGTATTATAGGGGATTAGGGTGGGTAGTAATTGAAAAATGTAGTTTTAAATTTTTTTATAAAATAATAATAAATTTGAAAATTATTATGAACTCGAAATTTTAAATCGAAATTAAGAATTGTTCACGAAATTACAATAATAATTAAATTTAAATATTTCAAATTAAAATTTTAGGTGCGGGTTTTTGGTATTATAGGGGATTAGGGTGGGTAGTAATTTAAAGATGTAGTGTTAAAAAATTGTATAAAATATTAATAAATTAGAAAATGATCATGAAAATAAATTTTAACATCGAAATTAAAATTTCTACACGAAATTTATTTTTTAATATTATTAAAAATTATTAAATTAATATTGAAGAAGCGTGTTTTTGGTATTATAGGGGAATAGGGTATAAAAATTAATTTAGATAGAAAAATGTATATAGTTTACTATCCTGCACATTCCCTGACTTATGTTGGATTGGAGTTAGAATAGTAATTTATTATGTATTACTATCCAGCACTTTCCCTGAGTTATGTTATGTTTGGAGTTAGAATAATAATTTATTATGGTTTACTATCCAGCACTTTCCCTGACTTATGTTGGATTGGAGTTAGAATAGTAATTTATTATGGTTTACTATCCAGCACTTTCCATGAGTTATGTTATGTTTGGAGTTAGAATAGTAATTTATTATGGTTTAGTATCCAGCACTTTCCCTGACTTATGTTGGATTGGAATTAGAATAGTAATTTATTATTGTTTACTATCCAGCACTTTCCCACAGTTATGTTATGTTTGGATTTAGAATAGTAATTTATTATTGTTTACTATCCAGCACTTTCCCTGACTTATGTTGGATTGGAGTTAGAATAGTAATTTATTTTGTTTTACTATCCACCACTTTCTTTGAGTTATGTTATGTTTGGAGTTAGAATAGTAATTTATTAAGGTTTACTATCCAGCACTTTCCCTGACTTATGTTGAATTGGAGTTAGAATAATAAGTTATAATGGTTTACTATCCAGCACTTTCCCTGAGTTATGTTATGTTTGGAGTTAGAATAGTAATTTATTATGGTTTACTATCCAGCACTTTCCCAGACTTATGTTGGATTGGAGTTAGAATAGTAATTTATTATGGTTTACTATCCAGCACTTTCCCTGACTTATGTTATGTTTGGAGTTAGAATAGTAATTTATTAAGGTTTACTATCCAGCACTTTCCCTGACTTATGTTGAATTGGAGTTAGAATAGTAATTTATAATGGCTTACTATCCAGCACTTTCCCAGAGTTATGTTATGTTTGGAGTTAAAATAGTACTTTATTATGGTTTACTATCCAGGATTTTCCCTGACTTATGTTGGATTGGAGTTAGAATAGTAATTTATTATGGTTTACTATCCAGCACTTTCCCTGAGTTATGTTATGTTTGTAGTTAGAATAGTAATTTATTATGGTTTAGTATCCAGCACTTTCCCTGACTTATGTTGGATTGGAGTTAGAATAGTAATTTATTATGGTTTACTATCCAGCATTTTCCCAGAGTTATGTTATGTTTGGAGTTAGAATAGTAATTTATTATGGTTTACTATCCAGCACTTTCCCTGATTTATGTTGGATTGGAGTTAGAATAGTAATTTATTATGGTTTACTATCCAGCACTTTCCCTGAGTTATGTTATGTTTGGAGTTAGAATAGTAATTTATTATGGTTTAGTATCCAGCACTTTCCTAGACTTATGTTGGATTGGAGTTAGAATAGTAATTTATTATTGTTTACTATCCAGCATTTTCCCAGAGTTATGTTATGTTTGGAGTTAGAATAGTAATTTATTATGGTTTACTATCCAGCACTTTCCCTGACTTATGTTGGATTGGAGTTAGAATAGTAATTTATTATGGTTTACTATCCAGCAGTATCTATTTACTATTTTTAATAAGAATCATATATGTCATGTTGTAATATTCATTTCAACAATATAAATTTTTACATACATATGACAAGTTTCTAAATTAAGAAACAAAATTTAAAAAAAAAAAAAAATTATTCATTGTTTACTTTGTTACTGCAAATATTTTGAACATTTTATAAAACAATTTACATAATTTTTGGTAACAAATTATATAGCAGTTTTGTACATAAATACAGTTTCAATTATGCATAAATTAGTATATTAAATTTTAATAATTTTTATTAAAATTTAATATATTACAAAAAAAATGTAATTGTTTTTATCAAGATATGTACATAACATAAATTTACATTTTGTAACATCTGAGAAAAAATTTTTACAATGAAAAACATTTTTAATAACAAACAATTAATAAATAATTCTATTGAACATATTAATGTATATTTTACAATATTGATATGTTTATTAACAATAAAAAGTAAATTATTACTAAACATGGAAAATATTATGCTATTTAATACAATTTATTTTTGAGCTAAAGGGTATTTAGTCCTATTTTAGTTTTTATTATGCAGCCATTTTGTTTTTGGAACTTCACTTTTTACTCTATCAACATCGTTGTTTGGGTCATTTTAGAAAACGGAATCTCGCGGTTGGGAGCTGTTTCTTGTTGGTGAAGGTAAGTTTATTTTACATTATTTTTAAAGATATTTAATTTCATTTTAGTGATAGTTGTAGTGTGTACGTGTCGATATGTGTAGTACTTTACTCATTATGTGCGAATTACGTGTTACTTAGCGTCGTTATGGAGAACGTACTTTGTGAGGTAGTTCGAACACAAGTAACGTTTACTGTTGTATTAATGGATGAATTCAGATTGTTTCTTATGTTTTATATGCTATGTGTAGGCTATGTGTATTTCCTATGTTTTGAGGGTGCGTTTTGTTTCGATTATTTACAGGTGTTCGTTTTGGGGAGCAGATGGACTGTAATGGGTTTTTTTTAAAGCAGGTACATACTTTTTTTCTTTCCGTGCTTTTTCGGGTTTTCTACTTTTTTACTTGTGAACATTTATCACCTTTTTTATGGTTTCAATTTCGAGAGGATTGCGACGGGGAGTATAATCAAACAGTTGTATGTTTTTGCATTTTGTTGGGATTTTTAAACACTATATGGATAGCTTTTGGTATAATTCATGTGGAAATAATCACCATGGAACATATTCTACAGCAGCAGAACCGTAAGTAAAAGTGATATTTACTTTTGGGTTGCATTGTGTTATAGTGTACTATTTAGTTAAATGTAATGTTATTATGTCTTGTAATAATATATTATTTATAATTTTACATGACATAATGTTACTAAATTTAACTACATAGTATGTTTTGTTATGCTTTGCTCACTTTTTTGGTATTTATATTTAAAGGATGGATTTAGCTATTAGGTCTAAGTATGCTAGACCTTCTATACTTGGGTACATTCTAGTTTTTTGCTGGAGATATTCGTACATATTTAATGTGTGTTTACTTAGTTTAGGGCCAATTTTAGAAAGGGATTGCTCTATTCTGAGATCTTGGTAGCTTTGCTCTTTTTTAATGCTTTGGATTAGTTTGTGAAGTGTTGGTTGACTTCTTCCTAAAGTGGCTTGGAAGGCATTATGCCATCCTTCAACTGCGTTGTTAGTTTTAGCTTTCTGTGCTATTGTACTAGCATACACATTCCACCATGGAATTTGAAATTTAGGTTGTCTACGGTCGCCTGAACGATGTAATCTTCCAACCCAGGTATCTTCAAAGTAGTCCAAGAAGGGAGTTAGTTTTTTTTCATTGGTGCGGTAGAAAGGGCTGTCAAATAATAAATTGTAGTAGTTAGCTACTTCTGTTGTTGGTACATATGCCAATGCAATCAACTTTTTTATTTGATAAGCAAAGTGACTGTTTGTAGAATATTCAATGCTTAAAGTAGATTTTTGTAAGTGCCTCCATATGCTTTGGTTGTAGTGATAATAACAACCTTGTATTGAGGTATGGGGATATATTTTAAGGATAGCTTGAATCATGGCCATTTCAAAGTCAATTATAATTCTTTGAGGATAGTAATTATCAGTTAATTCTTTGATCGTTGTTAAAACTTCAACGTAGGTAGTATTTGTTTTGTTTGGCAGCAGAGTATAAATTAGAGGGATATTTGTATCTTGGTATTCCCCATGGATGGTGTAAAGTTGATAGAAAGGTTTGGGACAAACTTTAAAAGTCCCGTCCATCATCCATGTTTCACATGACTTAAGTTTTTGCAAATTACTATTAGTAGCAAAAAGTAAAATTTGTTTGTCATGACTGTGGTTGTCATACATTAAGAATTTATCCTCATTATGTGTAATGGTATATTCAGGATATATTTTTATATCCTGAAAACTTTCTGGGGTTGGTGGAGTTGGATCTGAAGCACGTTTAGTTTTTGCAATTAATCCCTTTAAGTTGGGAATAGAAGGTAGCTGTCCTGTCACATGTTCTGGCAGTTTGCTTAAAACATTTTTCAAAATACTAGTGCTTGTTTCTTGTGATCCTGTACTAGCATCTTTCAATGTTTCCAGTGCTTCTCTAACTTCCACTTCAGTTACATTTGGTGGGTGGTTATGCTCACGTACATTTACCACATTGTTATCAACAGTTGTTGCTCTACCATAGCATGCACTTGAGTAATATTTACTACATTTCCAATGGGTCTTATTCGCTTTTATTCTTTCTTGGGTGTAGGTGTAACCCATGTAGCTCAGCATTAGTTTCCCTTTTTGCGAAGTAATGAAAGTAGCTCCAGTTGCCATGTCTGAGGTAGATCTGTGGAAATATATATATGTATTTTTAAGAACATTGAACACGATTTATAGAGGTGTGTATAAGAGCAGGAAAAAGCGTGAACATATACTTACTATGTGGCTTCACTGGTAAATCTTTTATTCTTATTTCTCTTTCAGAATTTTCTCCTTTTTAAGTTCTGTAGTAGTGTTAAAGAATAATTGAAAGACATGATTTAGTGTAATAGGTGTTTGATTTTACTTTCTGAATTGTTATACATACAGTGACTATACTTACTTGATGTAGTAGAAGATGTTGGTAGTGTAGTTGTAGATAGGCAAATAATTTTGTAGAGTCTGTGGAAAAAATTATCATTGTGTTACTTGTAGTATTTGGATGATAGTAGTTGTTAACATATGAATTAAATTGTACATTTACTTAGCAAGTTTAAATAATTTTTATCAGCTATCTAAGTAGACATGGATGAGGTAGTTTATAAATGTTTTTACATCTAAGTTTCTGGTCGTTGTTGATAAGTTCAACATGTTTTGTTTTCACTCTAAAGAACAACAGTTTTTAAATTAGGGAGTTTATCTACTTTTAGCTAAGTTCGAATGAAAAAAGCAATGGGATTTAACTTACTTGAAGTGTAGTATGACGTTTTGTAGTTGTAGTCGTAGGTTTGTATTCTCTTCTCTCAGCAAGGTAACCGTTTTTCTCCAAGTTTGGGCCAAAAATGGTAAATTACGTTAAGTGTGTAATTGTTTTTATATTAGTGAGTTAATTATTGGTAGCTTTTGATTGGTTCAATTAGTGAAAATTCAAAATCATTGGTTGAGAACGTTATTTTGAATTAGAAAACCGTTATTTTCGTAAGAGTTTGTTGCATCACTATTTGTTTGTTAAAGTACATAGTAAAAAGTTTTATATGTGCTTTTTTGTGTTATATGTAAATAGTTTATAAGTAGAAATTAATGAAATGTGTTTCACATTTAGGCCATCGGAGTGTATGATAGTATCAGTAAAAGTAAATTTTTTTAACCTATATTATTTATTTTTATATAAATAAGTAATAGGAAAACTAAATAATTATATGTGTGAATAGTTTTGTAAAGTAAAATAGTAAAAAAAAGTTAGTAAAATAAAAGAATAGTGCTTATCGAGTTGGTAATAAAAAGACGATATTTTTTGTATCTTTCTATAAGCAGATAGGTCGTCGATGTTAGTGTAGTCGATATATATGTCTAAGGTAATGTTATTTAAAATAAAGTCGATATTGTAGTAGTCGATATTTATGTTGTCGATATTAGTGTGAACAATATTAGGGTTGTCGATAAAAAAAATCAATATTTGTGTGAATTCTTGTTTAAGTATAGGATGACGATATTTATGTAAGCGATATTTTAGTGACGATATTTATTTCTGACGATATTTATGTTAACGATATTCCATCATGGAACCATATATGATCAACGGGTAACTGTCTAAACGTGTCACTGGTACACAGTAACAAGGATCAGTATCAACAGATCGACATCAAGATAATGATTTGTCCCTGGAGTAACATAATGTAACAATTTACCGTATTAACATAAATGGGTGTGCATTATAAGTATTGACGCGAAGTAACATATAGACACTTGTAAGTCCACTTGTTATGTTATGTTATGTTAAGGTGAGCTTATAGAGCACTCTGTCACCGTGGGTTTCCTGGCGCTGATCTGGTGCTGAGGGAGGCAAGGGAGATTAGCCAGATTGTGGGAAGAGCCATGTTTTTAAAGATTTGCGGAATTGAATGAGCGAGATGGAGGATTTAAGCAGGGGAGGAAGAGAGTTCCAGAATTTAGGGGCCAAATGTGCGAATCTCCGACCTCCGATTCTGCAGAGTTTGATAGAGGGAACAACCAGGAGGTGGAGGTGAGAAGATCTGAGGTTGCGTGAAGGGCAGTAGGGACTGATGAGGGATTTCAGGAAGGCAGGGCAGGGACCGGTTAGAGATTTAAAGGTGAGGCAGCCGATCTTGAAGGCTACCCTCGAAGTGACAGGAAGCCAATGCAATTTGGCAAGAAGGGGTTTAGCGGATTGCCATTTCGGGACCCCGAAGACCAATCTCGCGCTTGGTTCTGAACGATCTGTAATCTAAAGAGAAGGACCTTAGGCAGACCGTAGTAGAGTGAGTTCGAGAAATCCAAGCGGGAGAGGACGAGAGCCATGATGACTTGAATCAGGGTTTCGGGAGTCAGAAGATAGGCCACCTTCCTGATCCTGCACAGCTGGTACATGCAGGAAGAGACCACCATCCCTATCTGGGGCTTAAGGGATAGCTCGGAGTCAATAGTGACCCCGAGGCTCTTCACCGAGGCCACAGGGGAGGGGAGAGGGCCAAGCTCTGCCGGCCAGAAGTGCGGACCCCAGTGGGTAGAGCTCTTGCCCGGGAGAAGGAGCTCCGTCTTCCCGGGGTTCAATTTAAGTTGATTCTGGCTCATCCACTGAAGAATGTGGGACATGACCGCCTAAAAATAAGAAATAGCAGAAGAAGAGTTAAGAGGAAAGATGAGTTGCAGGTCGTCAGCGTAGTTAAAGACGGTGATGTCCCACTGCCTCAGAGAAAAGAGAAGAGGTCGGAGATACAGATTGAAGAGAAGAGGGGATAAGGAGGAGCCCTGGGGGACCCCGCAGAGTAAACGCTCCCTAGGTGCCCTGAAGGTACCCAAGCTGACTGTCTGAGACCTCCCGGTCAGAAAGGATTCGACCCATGCCAGCGCCAGGCCCTGGATGCCGGCCTGCTCGACACGGTGGAGGAGGATGTTATGGTCCACCGTGTCGAAGGCGGCCGACAGATCTAAAAGTACCAGGGCCTGGGGGGTACCCCTGTCAGCGCCCTCTCTCAGAGCGTCCAACACGGCCAAGATCACTGCCTCCGTGGAGTGGCCGGGTCTGAAGCCGGCCTGGTTGGCTTCGAGAAAGTTGGAGCTCTCAATGAACTGTGAGAGGCAGATGGTGGCGTGGGCTTCCAGGATTTTAGAGAAATAGGGCAGAAGGGAGATAGGCCGGTAGTTCGCCAGGACAGCGGGGTCGGCTCCAGGCTTCTTCAGTAGAGGCACCAGGACGGCCTCCTTAAAAGAGCTGGGCACAGTGCCAGAAGAGAGAGAAGAATTCAGCAGAGGGAGGATACAGTCAGGTAAAGTAAGGCAGATGTCCCGTAGTATGGATGGTGGACAACAGTCGTCCGGTGAGCCAGACTTGACACGAACGGCCAGTGTGGCCAAGGATTCAGGATCAAGAGAAGGGAAGTGTGTGAGGGAGAGTGCATTATGAGGGGGACAAACAGAATCAGTGGCAGGAAAGGTGACCGGGATAGTGTCCTTAATCATAACAATTTTCTCCAAGAAAAACGTGCGGAGAGCATTGCATAATTCCTGCGTAGGAGCCTGGGTCGGGAGCGTCCTGGAGTCAGAAGTGAATTTGTCGAGAACTTTAAAAATCTCCTTCGAGAATCAGTGACATCACTGATGACATCTCAATGACATCACTGATGACATCACTGATGACATCATCCAGTGAATGTGGTTTGCTTCGTTATTTAAATATGTATTATATATATAGCAATTTGCATTGAAGAATGAGTGTATATATAAATATAAACATCAGAATGGAGGATTTAGTAGCAGTGTGATTGACTGTTTACTTGACTAATTTAAAGTGTCTCTCTAAATATATTGGATAGTGACTAAACTTTGTGAACATCTGTATCACTTTTTCAGTTGTTGTAAAAACTACTTCTCCAGTTGGTTACTAGCTATTTGAAAGTCTATATTAGTTATTGATTAGTTAACTGAGTATTTGTATGGGAGAGTGAATGTGTGTGCGGTTCGGTGGGAGGTGTGTGACTGCCCAAATATGTGTGAATAGTTGTTTTAGTAGGTATATGACGTTAAGACTACATGTTATAACAGTTGTTTGGGTAAGTGAATATCCTTATGGGTGAGGTGATGAGCAAATATCTCTCTTAATGGTACATGTCCAACAAAGTAGAAAAATAAAAGGCAATGTACGTATCAGTTTGTTGTTTATAAATAAGTATACATAAGACTCAGTGATTGTATGCGTGACTGTATGGATAACTGTATACTTGTAATAGTGATTTTAAAACACACTAAGTATAAGTTACTATCTATATGAATAGATAAAGTGGTGTTTGTATAAGTGTATAGCTAAGTAAATGTAAGTTTGAACCATTGTTTGCATAAGTGAATAGGATGACTTCATAAGTGAAGAGGATGTGTGTAATGTCAATATAGGTGTATAATTATATTTGATAGTGTTCTATTGATTATTGACTGCATGTATGAATAAATCTGTAGGTAATTGATTAGATGTGTGTATAGATCTAGGAATCACTGAGTGGGTTTTTATAAACTTGTATTGGTGTGTCAATGGATTCAAATATGGTACTCTGTATTTTACAGTGAGTGATGAAAGGTTATACTAGTGTATGATGAGGTGTATCGTCACGTGGATGATGTCATCAGTGATGTCATTTGAGATGTCATCAGTGATGTCACTGACCATGTCATGAATAATGTAATATGTGACATCATCAGCAGTGGATTGCGGGCGTGCGAGATATAGTTAGTATCGGAGGAATTTCAATGGTTTTGCACGAGGGAAATGTCCAGCTAACTATAACACCCCTAAACCCTACGTTTTTTTCAGTGAATTTCTAAGGTTTTTAAATGCTAATTCCTAACTATATCAGGCCTGAAACCTATGTTTTTTTCAGTGAATTTCAAAGGTTTTTTAAATGCTAATTCCTAACTATATCAGGCCTGAAACCTTTGGTTTTTTCAGTGAATTTCGAAGGTTTTGTAAATGACAATTTTTGAATGTATTAATTGTTATATTATTTTTTATACTGATTTACTACATTTTTTAAACTATTTATTTTTAGATATTTTATTTTTTAAATTACATTATACATTACATTACAAAATATACTTTCTCAGAATGAACTACTTTAGTTTAAATACTTTGCAAATAGGCAATAGACTTGTAAGTACAGTAGTTACAGTTGTTGCAATGGGCAACACAATTTCAAACACAACGCAACATTGACCTCAATAGGTTTTTCTAGTTAAATGTAATTAGTTACTTTATGGATTACTTTTCTAACCACAGGACTGGATCCTAGATTCAGTCCTTGGAAATCTCCTGTAAACGGTTGAGTAAAAGTGTTTAAGTTACAGTTGTGATTTTTAAGGACTAATATTGTATTTTAAAAGTTGACTCTTAAAAATGTTTTCACATAGAATCAACAATGTTATCCTTTGGGAGGAAATTCACTTAGCAGGTAAGTAGTGTTATCATTACTTTTTCTTACTCAGTGGTGGATCCTGGTTCCAGCACTGGTGCATCTCCTGTAAACAGTTGCAAGAATGTGTTTAAGTCATACAGGCGATGATGTTTAAGGAATATTTGTAGTTTGTGAAAATAGACACTTAGAAACTTTTCTGGTGAAAACCAGATAATGGATTCCTATGGAAGGAAATTCAAGTTACACTTTTCAGGATCAGTACTGGACTCAGAGATGCAGCACTGAGGTCTCTCCTGATACCAGGTGAGTAAATCGGAATTCGTAGTTCGGCTGATTTTAGAGGATTTTTTTAAAGTTCCAAAACTCCACACTTAAAATAATTTCCAAGTGAAACCAGTCAATGTTAGCCTATGGAAGGAAATTCAAGTTACTGTAAGTATGGTAAGCATTACTTTTCAGGAACAGTAGTGAGTTGAAAGATGCAGCACTGAGGTCTCTCCTGATAACAGATGAGTAAATCGGAATTTGTAGTTCGGTTGATTTTAGAGGAATTTTTTAAAGTTCTACAACTCCACACATAAGAATTTCCAAGTGAAACCAGTCAATGTTAGCCTATTAAAGTAAATTCAAGTTACTGTAACTACGATTAGAATTACTTTTGAGGATCAGTAGTGGGCTGAAAGATGCAGCACTGAGGTCTCTCCTGATAACAGGTGAGTAAATCGGAATTTGTAGTTCAGCTGATTTTTAAAGAATTTTTTAAAGTTCCAAAATTCCACACATAGAAAAATTTCAAAGTGAAACTAGTTAATGTTAGCCTATCGAAGGAAATTCAAGTTACTGTAACTATGGATACAATCACTTTTCAGGCTCAGTAGTGAGCTAAAAGATGCAGCACTGAGGTCTCTCCTGATAACAGGCGAGTAAATCCGAATTCGTAGTTCGACTGATTTTAGAATAATTTTAGTTCCAAAACTCCACACTTAAAATAATTTCCAAGTGAAACCAGTCAATTTTAGCCTATGGAAGGAAATACAAGTTACTGGTAAGTACGATTAGATTTACTTTTTAGAGTCCGTACTGCACTCGAAGATGCAGCACTGACGTCTCTCCTGATAACAGGTGAGTAAATCGGAATTCGTAGTTCAGCTGATTTTAGAGGAATATTTTGCTCAATAGTGAAGGAAGGGGCGGGGCCTGAGGTGACATGTGTGCGAACACGCCCTGTGGCGCGTTTTAGGTTGGGGAATTAATTCCTTTTCAATCCTGAGGTCCCCTGTGAGCCAACTAGACCACCAGGTACCTCCAGTATGCGCCAGGGGGCTGTGTTTCAGAGAGGTGTTCAAAGGGCGCGCCCCCTTTTCACAACACTCTGTAACGCAGCTCCGTGGCGCTTACTGGAGGTACCTGTTGGACTAGTTGACCCCTAGGGGACCTCTGGATTGTAGAGGAATTAATTCCCCAACTTAAAACGCGCCACAGGGCATGTTTGGACTCATATCACCTCAAGCCCCGTCCCCTACCTTCACCACTGTGCAAACGCGCCCCGTAGCGTGTTCTAAGTTGGGGGATTAAATCTCCTTGCATACTGGGAGTCCCTGGGGGCCAACTAGCCCACCAGGAACCTCCAGTATGCACCAGGGGGCTGCGTTGCAGAGAGGTGTAAAAAGGGGCGTGCAACACAGTCCCCTGGCACGTTTGCAGAGGGGGAATAATTCCCCTTGCATACTGGGGGTCCCTGGGGGCCAACTAGCCCACCAGGAACCTCAAGTATGGGCCAGGGGGCTGCGTTGCAGAGAGGCGTAATGAGGCCAACGCCCCTTTTTACACCTCTCTGCAACGCAGCCCCATGGCGCGTTTGCAGAGGGGGAACTAATTCCCCTTCCATACTGGGGGTCCCTGGGGCCAACTAGCTCTCCAGGAACCTCCAGTATGTGCCAGGGGGCTGCGTTGCAGAGAGGTATTCTGAGGTCATGCCCCTTTTCACAACTCTCTGTAACGCAGCCCCCTGGCCCATACTGGAGGCTCCTAGTGGGCTAGTTGGCCCCCAGGGACCCCCAATATGAACGGGGAATTAGTTCCCCCTCTGCAAATGAGCCAGGGGACGCGTTTGCAGAAAGGTGCAGGGAGGGGGCGTGGGCTCCTCCCAATCCCGTTAAAAAAAAATTGTTTGTTTTTAAGAAGGGGGCCTGTGTAACCCCCCTTCTTTTTCTTTTTTTGGGCCCTGGGGACGCCATCCCCCAGGGCCTCACCCCAAAAAGTATATTTTTTTTAAGGGGAAGGGGGCCGCGTGGCCCCCCTCTCATGGCTAATCAAGGCCCCAGGGACCCCATCCCCCAGGGCATGCCACTTTATATTTTTAATTTTAAGGAGGGGTGCTGCATACCCCCCCACCTCAGGCCACTTAAGACCCCGGGGACCCCATCCCCCGGGGCCGGCCTACATCTTTATATTATTTTTTTATATATTGGGAGAGGGGGGCTGCGTGGCCCTCCTCCTGGGCCACTTCTGGTGCCTGGGACCCCATCCCTCAGGGCCTGGCCCTCCTCTTTGGGGGCCGTGGGGGGATCCCAAGCCCCCTACGGCCACTGCTGGCTCCCCGCATCCTGCGGGAGCTGGCACTGCTTTTCTGCTTGGGGAGCAGCTAACATGCTGCTCCCCATGCAGAAAAGCAATACGCTTTGATTTTTGAAAGAGAGAGCAGTTTTCCTGCTCTCTCTTTAAAAAACCAAAGCAGTCTGCTATGGTAGGGCGGGAGCATAGCAAACAGCAGTGTCCCGGGGTTGGGAACCCTGGAACACTGCAGGAGCCGGCTGTGGGGGGTGGTGGTTCCCAGGGCCATCAAGGGCTTCAGGAGGGGGGCTGCATGGCCCCCCTCCCACCAGTTAAAAGCCCCAAGGGGTGGTGGTCCACGGGGCTATAGGGTCCATCACAGACCCCCTATTTTAAATATTAGTGCCCCGGGGAGGTGGCGGTCCCCGGGGCGTTTGGGGGGCTTCAGCCCCTCCACACAGGTTTTTTTTAAAATTTAAAATAAAAATAGAAGCCCCGGAGGGTGGCGGTCCTCGGGGCTGCGGGGGGCCGTGAACCCCCTGCATACATAATATTAAAGCTCTGGGGGGTGGCGGTCCTGGGGCTGGGGGGCCCCTCTAGGCCCCCCATTATCATAAAAAAAAGAAACCCCGGCGGGTGGTGGTCCCCGGAGCTGGGGGCCCCCATTTAGAAACAATCAATTGCCCCCGGGATTTGGCCCCCCGGGGGCTAAAAAATAAATAAATATTCAATTATTTTTTTTATCGACAGGGTACGTGTACCTTCGCGTCCCCCGTGATTTAAAAAAAAATGTTTACATTTGAGGGGGCCTTGGGGGTCCTTGAGAGACCCCCTAATCAGGCCTAGGGGGTCAGGGTGTTTCTACCCTGCCCCCTTTTTGCCTTTTTCACATTTCTTTTTCTGTTTTCTTGTGCCTCAGTTCTACTGAGGCACAAGATGGATGCCAACACTTCCTGTTTTGGAGTGTTGACAGACAGTTTTTAGCCAATTAGCATGCAGCTCGTGCTCGTAATGGTACGCGTACTGTTCTCGGACGGTACACGTAATGTACTTTGTCTATAGATATATCTATGACTTTTCTTTTGATTTCTAAGGAACTACTGAACAGATTTACACCATTTAACAAAAAGCGTAATCTGCAAACCAAACTCTAGCTTTTTGCCAAATTTGGTGTAATTCCGTTCAGCAGTTCGGGCTGTAGCCTCACTTAAAGGTACCTGTGGAAAATTGCATGGGGAAAACACGTTTTGGGTCCCCCTTTTTTCTCAACACCTACTTGACAAATCACCCTGAAACTTTCAGGATAGGAGCGGAACGGAGCGCCCCATGTTCTTAGAGAATTTCATGAAGATTCGACGACCGGCGCCAAAGTTATTCCAAATAGAATGTTGCGCATTTCCTATGGAAACTAGGTCCTAACTATAACTACCTACTGGCGACCACCAGTAGGTAATATATATATATGTGAGACAAATGCCACTAATGATCCTGAACATTAATTACAGGACAGGTGCCTCCGATGTGGTAGTGGCCTCGGCTAATAATACAGAAACAAACTTTCACAAGAAACGGCACAAAGCACTCAGCAGGTTTCAGAATACAATTTATTAAACCAAGCAGACAAGTTTTGGAGACATGAACAATAAATTAGGAAACCCAATAAACCCTTGAGGCTTGGGCAATACAATAGAGAAGTAATGGGTGTCAACAAGGCAATTTGTTTGCTAGTAACTCAATAAAATATTTAATTATTTATAGGATTAGTCAATCTGTAACAAACCCCAATGTGTCATAAGACAACTTCACTAAATGTAGATGTTTAGCACAAATAATAAAAAACATGGGAGAATCTATACTGTTAGAAGTACAAAAGTATTTATATAGTGTAATCGTTAAAAAGGAGTACATACACATAAATGAAGTCAGCCAGAGATCATAAAAAGAAAGTACAAATCAATTATTCTAACAATTCATGACCAACAACTATTCCATAATAGTACAAAAACGACAAATCTCAAAATGAAAATATAAGTTGCAAGAGATTTAACACAATTTCTTCGGAATAGAAGAGAAGGTTGACGTTTCGATCTTGTGGCTTCCGTCCTTCAGACCATCAACAGGACAATAGTCTTTGCTAGATCAAAACTCAGTGTATAAACGTATGGTGCAACCATCTACCAAAGTATAAATCAATGGTCTAGGCGCCAAGCTAAATAATATCTGGCGTCTATGGTGCGCATAGGTACTCCAGAAATCTGTTGAATCATGCGTTGTGAACCGGAGAACAATCTTCCATGTGTGATGTTTTATAGCTTTCTAAGGTTTCAGTGGTCGTACGCTGGCATAGCATGAACACAGCATACGTCCATTATTCAAAGATGCATGTTCGATACAAGTAATCATGGCTACAAACAGAGGATTGCATATTCACCAAGAGTTGGTTAGTTCATTCTGCTATCACAGCATGTGTTCACGGATATTAGTAAGTCCCAATGGAAATACCTACGTAATTGTAATTTTCATTGTTGTCAATCTGTAACCCACAGTGGATGCTAGTCGTATGGTATGAATAATAAATTACATATTTTGGTCTATTGGTAACAGTCTTTCCACTCCATTTAAAGCCAAAGGTAATTGTCACTTCACAAAATCAATTTGTTTGAATCTTTCATCCTCGTCCAACAGCACAAATTACATTTCATATAATTATATATATATATATATATATTTTTCCCATCGTGACAGCGTGTGCAGAAGAGGCACCAACTCCGTGATACTTGATGACACAGATAGCTTTTAGTCCTTACTTACAATGTCAGACACGTTTCGGCGGCAAAGCCGCCTTGGTCACTGCATTCCGAGCACTGTAAGTATGCTCCTACATATATACAGAAGGATTCTCCCTTGGTTGCCTGGGCAACCACAGTCAGCCATAGACATAGAAGTTTTATCAGGCTTTACTTGAATGATAATGCAGTTTCAAAACATAAGAAAACAGATTAAACGTAAAGCGTGTAGAAAGATAATTACACAAATGAGTTGGATATCAGCACTCAGAATTATCAAAACAAATATATAGTGAAACATTTTGATTGTCCCATTTTTTATATAATGATTGGTTGAAACACTGTTGCACTAGGTCTATATTTCCATAGCAAAATGATCTCTCTATCATGTGGCTATGCCCCCACGAGCATTTAACCCGTCTAGCCTCCGTGGGCTGATGTCCGGCTATTGTGTATATTGAATAACATGAGTGCCTGAGTACTAACAGTGCAGTAGACAATCCTATTGGTAGTAGGACTATACTGATGTCTAATCGTGTGTTGGTTGTGCGGAATCTGAACACATTAATTAATGTCTCCAGGGGGACATACTCGAAAAGTCATTTCCTCATCTGTATAGAGATTGTGACAGTCGGTAATAGTGGGGAATATCTAGTGGGGCCAGAGATGCCTGCTGGCTGATGCTATGGATTCTGTGGATTATGCCCATATGGGCATTGGCTCTCTGGACCGTATATGTGTGCACTATGTGTCTGGGAAATGTTGCGGTCCTGGTCTCTAGTGGTTAGTGTGATGTTGTCGATATGGGGACAAACTAAATGTGGAGAAAACTAAAATTAAGTAAAATTCTAAAGAAACTCGAATGCTAAGAGGACTGGATAAGAGCTTTAGAGGGACACTGTTGAGAAAAATATTACAAATGTACATTGAGGGCTTCATCAGCATTCATCCCGTGCGGGAGTTTGGAGTTGAGCATAATGATGTACCTCAATTCTAGCCTTCTTAAGGCTAGCTGGCTATCTCCACCTCTCAGATTTTTTGGTACACTGTCAATGACAAAGTATGAGAGGTCTTGGGTTTTACCTGCATGACATGAATTGATATGTTGCGTTACGGGGTAGGCCTGGTCATCATTAGTTATACCCCTCAAGTGTTGCAGTATGCGTATGTGCACTGGATGAATGGTGCTTCCTACATAGAGATTTTTGCATGTGCATTGCAGTATGTATATCGCAAAATCAGTTTTGCAATTGAAACTGCCACGGATGATGTATGGTGTTTGTCTGAATGGCATTTTAACTGTTTTTGTGTTAGAGCCATGTTTGCAGGCTTAACACCTACTGCAGTTGACAAATCCTTTAGGTGTTTGTAACCAGTTTGGGGGTTTGGTTATAGCTGGTGCACTTTTTACCAGCTGTTGACACATGGTCTTCGGAAACTGATAGAGGGTACTTTGGGACAAATAGGGCCTAATACCGGATCATTCCTAACCGAATTCCAATGTTTTTAGAGTATTTGCCTCAGTCTAGTGTGGTATGCATGGAACCCTGTGATTAATCTCGATATGTCAGTAACCTCTGTGTCATGTTTGAAAAGAAGATCTTTTCTCGTTATTTTCTCACTCCTGTTTTTGGAAAGGGAAGACCACTCAGTCCCCCCGAACGTATGGATGGGTGCCCCGATCCCCCCGGGAAACCATTTTGGGCGGGGGGCGTGGTTCGGCTGGTATGCCCAAAGCGGCGTAGCCGGAGCACGCCCTTCCCGCCCAGAAGGGGTTGTCCTAGACACCCACCCGGAAGACCGCGCCCCTTGGGCGTACCTGAGGAGGGTCCCCGCCCTCCCGCAGACGGATAAAAGAGCGGGAATCCAGAGAAGCGTCCTCTTGTTCCAGTGCTCTGAAGGCTGCACCACTCGTTGCTCGTGAGCCCTCGACGGAACAAGCGGCAATTTTGAGAACTTGTAATCTTGTTTTTTCTCTTTCAGTTATCGAGAGTTCGAAGGATCTGGGACCTCGTTGATCGGCTTGAGCGGAGTAAACGAAGCTATGGCCGGCAAGAAAGCGGGAAAGAGCTCCGAGCTGGAGAAGGTACTGCGCACCTTGTCGAACCGAATAGCAATCATGGACCGAAAACTCGGTAAAGTTGATTCGATCGGCCGAGGTTTGGCCGAAGTTAAGAAGCAGTTAGCGGCCCAGAACAACCCCTCAGGCCGCCCTAAGAAGGTAATAGGCCCGGCCTTGCCGGGAGTCGTCCCTGAGGGTAGGGGGAAGCGTATTAAGAGGAGGGCGGTTTCCGGGGAGGATCCGGTTCCTGAGGTGCCCCCATCCGCCCCCATCACACCGGCGGACAGCCCGGTACCAAGTCTAGATATAGGTCTACCAATCCCGGTTGTAATTACCCCTGTTAATGATGATCAGATGCCCCCGGAACTGGCTCTTCAGTTAGCGGCAGTGTTGCCCTGGCTTAAAAAGAAAGCAGGGGGGTCAGTGGCTGCGGGGGATCCGGCCGAGGAGGCAAGATTAATAATCGAGCAGTTACGGCAGTCGAGGGAAGCCGGGACGGAGAATGTTCCTTCTATTTTCCCACAGGTGGCGCCAGGAGCAACCACGGTTAGCCGGGAAAAGACAACAGACACGGCGGTTGAACCTGGTAAGAACCCATTGCCAATGGTGGGGGAAAGTTCAGTGCCTTCGCGGCGTGAGAGGGTGGCCCAGCACATCCCAGCGGCCACCAAGGAAATGATATGGGGGGACAAGTATGTGAATATGTTTTCTTTATTGACCAACCATCGTGAGATGGAATACGCAAAGACCCAGAAAGATCTATGGCACCCCAGCGTATGGCGGGCCAAGATGGCGGAATTTAGGGTCGACGAGACCGTAACGAACTGGGTGAAGGCCTTCTCGATATTTACGGCAGTAATGGGGGTGCGTAAGCCTGAAGTGTTGACCAAGCTATCCTGTTACCAGAATAGGATCATGGATTTTCATAACATGTACGGGGGGAATGAGTGGAAAGGATATGACATGCAATTCCGAAAGTCTAAAGAGTTTGATGTAACTTTGACATGGGACTGCCTTGACACGGTATCGTGGCACAGGCAGCTCTTGCCTGGATCGGCAGGTACGTCCTCGCCGGGCGGGAGCTGGCCTGGGACAGTTCAGCAAAGGCCAGCACAGCCCTTTCGAGCAAGCGCCGGTGGGGAATCACAGCCCAAGACCGGCGGAAATGGGGGCAAGCGCGGGGTCTGTTGGGGCTTCAACAGAGGAAGCTGTAACAGACCCCAGGGAACATGTAGGTTCCGGCATGCTTGTGCGGGCTGTGGGAACTCCTCACACCCGGAGAATAGCTGTATATCCAAGAACGGTGGTGCGGGAGGAAAGGGGGGGTCCAAGCAAGAGTGAGGTGATGCTAGGTAAACAATCCCCTTCACCCGTTGACATCATGGCTTTGACTCCCTGGTTGAACAAATACCCTGATCATATATCCGCTGGGAGGTTGAGGAATGGTTTCTTACATGGCTTCAACATCCCGGCGGGAAATTTTCAAGGGACCCCCTTTTGTAAGAATCAGCTATCCGTCCAACACAACCCTGCAGTGGCAGCCAGAAAAATTACCAAAGATGTCAGCCTGGGGCGGGTAGCAGGACCCTTTCCATGCCCGCCGGTGGCGGATTTCGTGTGTTCACCTCTGGGAGTGGTCCCGAAGAAAGACCCAGGGGAGTATAGACTCATTCACAACCTGTCGGCTCCGAAGGGCGCTTCGGTGAATGAAACCATTGATCCGGATATCTGTTCAGTCCGGTACGCATCGTTTGACGATGCTGTGACCCTGCTGAATCGCCTGGGCCCTGGGGCTCTGATGGAGAAATCGGACATCGAATCGGCATTCAGGTTGCTCCCGGTACACCCACGGGACCAGCGCTTGCTAGGATTTACGTTCCAAGGGAAATATTACATGGATAAATGCATGCCCATGGGTTGCTCAATTTCTTGTGCTTATTTTGAGATGTTCAGTTGTTTTTTAGAATGGGCATTCACTAAGGCCACAGGACATGAAGAAGTGATGCACTATTTAGATGACTTCCTGTTCTTGGGGCCGGCAGGCAATGCAAACTGTGCACAGGCACTGCAGGATTTCTGCATTCTCATGCAGGAGTTTGGCGTCCCATTGGCACCAGGTAAGACGGTGGGGCCATCTACTTCACTCGAGTGTCTGGGAATTGAGCTCGACTCAGTGGAGGGATGCTTCCGACTGCCAATGGAGAAGGTGGCCAAGTTCAGGGCTTCCTTAATACAATGCCTGGGCAAAGAGAAAGTGACCCTGCACCAGTTACAACAAACAGTGGGTCAGCTTAACTTTGCCTTGAGAGTAATACCAATGGCTAGCCCATTCTCCCGCTCCATTGCACAAGCTATGGTCGGCCTCAAGGAGGGACACCACCGCACGAGACTGTCGGCAGAGGTTCGCCAGGATATGCGCATTTGGTTGGCATTTCTGGCAGACTTCAACGGTCGAGTAGTGTGGAACAAACCCCCAGCTTCATCGGATGAACTGGGTTTTTGGACCGATTCAGCCGGGAGCGTGGGATTTGGCGCCATCTTTGGTAACCGATGGTCGGCACAAGTATGGCCGACGTGGTGGCACTCCAGTGGCCTAACAGGTAACATTGGGTTCTTGGAGCTGTTCCCCATTTGGGTGGCTCTGTTGGCATGGCCAGACGATTTCAGGGACCGATCAGTAGTGTTTTGGTCGGACAATATGACTGTGGTTGAGTGCATCAATCAGCAAGCGGCTCGCTGCAAGTGGATCTTGAGACTGTTGAAAGAGATTGTGTTACGTTGCATGAGATTGAATGTACAGTTCAGGGCAAAACATGTGCCGGGTGTACTGAATAATGCAGCTGATGCCCTCTCTCGTTCACACATGCAGGCTTTCAGGGGCTATCTACCCACAGCGGACCTAGTGGCGGCACCGTTCCCCGAAGCACTGTGGCTGATCGGTGCCTCGGATTACAAGACCCCGTGGCAGCCAGCTTAGCGCCCAGGACGAGGAAGGCTTATGAGGGAGCATTTCGTTCTTACTTCGCCTTTTTGGGCCCGGCAGGGAGACATAGCTGGGGGCAGGAGGAATCATTCCTGGGGTTCCTAGTAGCACTGCACAGAGAAGGCCGATCAGCCACGACTGCCAACAGACATAGGGCGGCCATATCATTCATGGCACAGCTCCACGGTATAAGGGATCCAACGGGTTCCTTTTTAGTCAGAAAGGTGCTTCGCGGCTGGCAACGCCTGGAGGGTCGCAAACAAGATACGAGGCACCCGATTGGTTTAGAAAGATTGTCTCGGCTTTTAGCAAAGCTGGATGAGACATGCTCCTCCCCTTCTGAAGCAGTTCTGTTCCGGGCAGCTTTCGCCTTGTCATTTCATGGGGCCATGCTGGTAAGCGAACTCGTGGCGAGGAACAAGAAAGATATGGAGGGAGGCCTTTGCAGGGATCACGTGCAAATACGGGGTGATTCGATGCTAATCTCGATAGCTAGGTCCAAGACAGACCAGGATGCTGTGGGAGATAGTGTGGTTGTGCAGCGCGCTCGAGGGTGCCCCACTTGTTCGATAAAGTGTTTAAAGGAATACTTAGCACAGAGGCCGGCGACATGGGGAGGGAGCATGCTTAGGCACAAAGATGGCACCCCTTTGACGAGATTTCAGTTTCAGAGGGTGCTAGCACTGACAATCGCCGAGGCGGGCATGGACCCGTGCGATTTTGGGACCCTCTCCTTCAGAATAGGGGCCGCTACTGAGGCTACGGCTCGGGGTCTGGGTGCAGAAGAGGTGAAACAGCTAGGCCGTTGGTCCTCGAACTGTTTCAAAAGGTATGTGCGGCTGCACATGTTGTAAAAGACTGATGAAATGCACTCACGCTTGTTGTCTTTTGCTTGTATTACAGTTTTGCGAGCCTGTGACGCGGGGCGGAATCTGGGATCAACCCATCACCGGAGGACCAGCGGTCGAGGATCACCGACTGGAGAGCAAGTGGTATGGGTTGTGGGCCACTCATACATGAGGCGCGCCGGGGACGTATTCATGGCAGGTGACGCGGCTCACGCATCTGGGGAATACGGGTTTAGAGTGTCCTTCCATGGGAAGGGAGGCCTCTGTTTTGACCAATTTCAATCGTTTGTGGAGGGTCTTCTAGGGCGGCAAAGGTCACCGCCATCTATAATCATAGTACACTTGGGGGGCAATGACTTGGTAAGACTGGGAAGACGAGTGTTAGTGGAACACATTTTGTCGGCAGTCAGCTGGTTGGCTAAGAGGCTCCCGGGGTATACAATTGCCTGGTCTCACATGATTCCCAGGAGAGTTTGGCGGGGGGGTTTCTCTGTGTCAGCGTTGAACCACTCGGTTAAGAGGGTCAACAATAAAATTGGGAAACTGTTTCGCTCCGCGCATCTGCATAGCATTCCACATGGGTGTATTCGGGGTGATCACTTTTATTTGAATGATGGGGTGCACCTGTCCAGGGAGGGGAATGATTTACTCATAGGAGACTTCATAGCATGGCTAAGGGGTTTGAGGAGGCATGACCTTTAGGAGGTGTGGGGGGGCCGGATAGTCGGTCAACTATCCGGCCTGTGGCGGTAAGGTCATGATCGGTGAGCAGTAATTTCAAGGTCCCTAGGGGGGGCGCCACCAAGAATGGATGGGAGCGCCCGGGGGGAGGCGGCCATTGACCCCTCCCACGGGTAGGCGGCACCCACTACGGATGGGTCGCCTAGGGGGAGACGGCCATAGGCCCCTCCCAGGGGGGAGACGGCTAGATGCCCCTCCTACGAATTTCCCGGGGGCCGGATATCCGCGACGGCGGAAGAGAGTGTGGTGAAGGGGGGGGGGGGGGAGTCCACACTGTCCTTCTTACAGATACCTCACACGGGGACTCGGGCGACCTTTAAGATGGCGTCGAGTGAGGGGGGCCCCCACGACAAGGGAAGTTACAGTTGGCAACGAGGGTAAAGTCCTCTGCGCATGCGCCACTCACACCGTGAGGGCGGGAGTTTGGTAGTAGGGATCTGACACCGGTTAAGACCTTGCCGTTGGCCCTTAATGCTAGGATGTACAATTTTAATTTAGAATGTATAAATTTTCAGGATGCTAGACTCGGCTAGGAAACCTTTGTATTAGAGAGCTGTTAAGGTTAGCCAAAGAACATGTCTTCATCAAAATGTAACGAAAGTAAAATTGTACATAATTCATGAAACGTTTTAATTTAATGTTTTACATTTTGTTTCATATTTTAATAAATACGGCCGGGGGGGTAACTCCCCCCTGCCTTCCAAAAGCTCAAACCAGTGTCTGTCTCCTCCTCTTGGGGAATTGGTGTTGGGAGGGGGTGGCGGGCATCCCGGCCATATGGAAAGGGAAGACCACTCGGTTCCCCCGAACGTATGGATGGGCGCCCCGGTCCCCCCGGGAAACCATTTTGGGCGGGGCGTGGTTCGGCTGGTATGCCCAAAGCGGCGTAGCCGGAGCACGCCCTTCCCGCCCAGAAGGGGTTGTCCTAGACACCCACCCCGAATACCGCGCCCCGTGGGCGTACCTGAGGAGGGTCCCCGCCCTCCCGCAGACGGATAAAAGAACGGTGAATTTTCTTCCCTTAGTAGGTAAAACAACTGTCGTATTTATTTTTTGGTCGGGCGGTAAGGTCATGATCGGTGAGCAGTAATTTCAAGGTCCCTAGGGGGGGCGCCACCCAGAATGGATGGGAGCGCCCGGGGGGAGGCGGCCATTGACCCCTCCCACGGGTAGGCGGCACCCACTACGCATGGGTCGCCTAGGGGGAGACGGCCATAGGCCCCTCCCAGGGGGGAGACGGCTAGATGCCCCTCCTACGAATTTCCCGGGGGCCGGATATCCGCGACGGCGGAAGAGAGTGTGGGGAAGGGGGGGAGTCCACGCTGTCCTTCTTACAGATACCTCACACGGGGACTCGGACGACCTTTAAGATGGTGTTGAGTGAGAGGGGGCCCCCAAGACAAGGGAAGTTACAGTTGGCAAAGAGGGTAAAGTCCTCTGCGCATGCGCCACTCACACCGTGAGGGCGGGAGTTTGGTAGTAGGGATCTGACAACGGTTAAGACCTTGCCGTTGGCCCTTAATGCTAGGATGTACAATTTTAATTTAGAATGTATATATTTTCAGGATGCTAGACTCGGCTAGGAAACCTTTGTATTAGAGAGCTGTTAAGGTTAGCCAAAGAACATGTCTTCATCAAAATGTAACGAAAGTAAAATTGTACATAATTCATGAAACGTTTTAATTTAATGTTTTAAATTTTGTTTTTATATTTTAATAAATACGGCCGGGGGGGTAACTCCCCCCCGCCTTCCAAAAGCTCAAACCAGTGTCTGTCTACTCCCCTTGGGGAATTGGTGTTGGGAGGGGGTGGCGGGCATCCCGGCCATATGGCTTTAGTCAGTGTTTCAGATTTGTAACCTCTCCTTTTTAGTCTGTCAAAGAGTTCTCTGGTGGATTGGTCCAGGCCCTCCTTTGTGCTGCTATTACGCCTCATCCTCAGGCATTCAGCATATGGTATTCCCTCTTTGACACTGTGAAGGTGAAAACTGTTAGCATGCAGATGGCATTTCCTGCAGTTGTTTCCTATATGTTCTGGACTGTAATTGATTATGCTCAATATATAGCTCTATGTCTAAGAACTGTATGTTGGTCTCACTGGTGTGAATAGTAAATTACAGGTTGAGGCTTTTGTTATTCAGCTCTATGGCAAACATTTCTGCACTTTCAATAGTCCCCTGCCATAATATAAAAATGTAATCTATGTAACAGACATACAGTGCTACATTTCCTTTCATAACATTTTCATGTTCCACCATGAGTACTTGCTCCTCCCACCAGCCCATATGCAAATTAGCATAGCTGGGGGCGAAGCAAGTACCAGTGGCTGTGCCCCTTAGCTGTTTGTAGAACAGTTTGTCAAAAATAAACACACCATTGTCGAGGCACCATTCTGCCATTTCAAGTAACATCCGGGAATGTTCGTGTTGATCTAGTTGTCTTTTTTCCAACTAGTGTTTAAGGGTATTCAGTCCGTGCCCATGTCTAATACTAGTGTATAGGGTATTGACATCCAATGTCATCAGAACATAATCATTTTGCCAGTTCACATCATATATTTTAGTGAGGAAGTCCCCCATGTCCTTTATGTGGGATGGTAGTTCACAGACTAGTTGTTGTAGGAAATAGTCAATAAAATGGGAGGTATTTTCAAACAGTCCACTGATAGCTGCAATTATCGGTCTCCCTGGTGGATTTGTGGCTGATTTGTGAATTTTAAGGATTAGCTACAATTGGGGGGTCACAGGACAGTCCGTTTTCAGGTATTCTAGTTCTGCTCTGGATAGAAGACCATTTCTCCTCCATTCGTAGAGTGCTTTATGGTATTTTTCCTTTATGCTCACTAAACAAGTAGGGGCTACCCGACTGTAGCATTCTCTGTCTCCTAGTTGTTTCTGGGCTTCAGCATTATAGTCTTTCAAGGGCCATAGAACTATGTTTCCTCCCTTATCGGACCATCTTACAACGATATCCTGGCGTTCCTTGATTTTTGCTATAGTATTCTTGTAGATTGTTCTACATTGTGTGTGGTGACAAAATCTGTGTTGCTTTTGATTGCCAGGTTTTTTTAAGTCTCTGATGACATTGTCCGCAAAAATGTCTATGCCATATCAGCGGGGTAAACGTAGACGTTGGTCTAAAAGGGAAACGAATGATACATCCCACGTTGAGTCCTGCGTTACTCACTTTTCATATATATATATATCTATATATATATATATATATATATATATATATATATATAGATATATATATATCACGCAGTTTCCGTATCGTAGAACACAAAACCACAATCCAAGTAGTCAAAAGATACGGACACGGACCACAAATATCGTGCTTCTTCTTTATTTTAGTGCTTGAGCGTCACAACGTGTTTCGGTCCCGCCTTGGACCTTGATCACATGACACAGTGCAAAGATAACCATCGGTTTAAATACTATGCAGGAGGAAATGTCATCAGCACAGTACATTTTGTAAACGTGACCATAGACATGGAAGAGTTAAATTTGAACACAACCATGATTCATTAAATAACCTAACTCAATATGTTATTTAAAAGGCACATAAAACCAATGATATTAAAAAGGTTTTTACATAATTCAGTGTAGTGTTTAAAAATAAATAAAATTACATTTTTGAACAAAGTGCAAGTGCATAATTATTTACCTCTCATAAAAAGCGCAATAGAGTCTACAAGAGTAATCCCAATTTTGAGCCCAAAATTGGTCAGATGTTGTGCGCATTAATATTTTCAATAACGGTATAAATACCCAAAATGTAACATCACTTAAGATGAACATACATAGATGGATGATTGGAGCCCCAGTAAAAATTGATTTTGAAGAATCAAGCTTAATGTGAGGATTAAGATCTATTGTGTTATAAAACACCCCAGGAAGGGACAGAATATACATAACCACACCCATTAGACAGTTTTGTGGTCTTAGTGTCTATGTCATAACAGTAATCTCATCATCTCTTTTGCACTCATATTTAAGCCCATCTGGTTTCTAATGGTATGTAGTTGTCCGCATTTATTAGCCGCATGGATATTCATTGGAAGATCTCATGCTAATATATAAGGCTCTATATGACAGATAAAATTCATATATACATCCTAAAATTCATAAAAAATATAAATATCAATATAAATATAAATAAAACAGGATTTAAAATTGCATACATATTATATAGACAACCATAAATATATCATAAATACCAATCCAGATTACTATAAGTGAAATAAAAATTAGAGTGCAATGATCTGATTGAATTTACATAGAGAGGTGTTTGGATTTGATCAAAAAGAAACATTTAGAGTTTATATGCCAGTAAATCTAACAAGAGGGGGATTAAAGACATGTAGATAAATCCTCCGTCATATTTAAACCGGTTGGTTGTTTGGTGTTGAGCTCCAAGATGTATCTAGTTTCTAGTTGACGTAGTTTTTCCTCACGGTTACCTCCCCCTCTACTGGCTGGTACCGAGTCAATTACATAGAAACTGAGCTCACGGCTGTTAGATTTATGCACAGATTTAAAGTGCCTGGCAACCGGATATGTGTTGTCCTGGTTGGTTATCGCCCTGAGATGTTATAGTATGCGTTTATGTACCTGGAGTTTGGTACTTCCCATGTACATAAGTTTACAGGGGCAGGACAACACAGACTGCAAATTCAGTTTTGCAAGTTAATAGCTGTTTAATCTTATGTTCTTTGTGATCAAATGGTGAGATTTATGTTTTAGTGTTCACACCCTGTTTGCTGGCCTTGCACACTTTGCAATTGGAGAAACCACTGTGAGTTTTTAACCAGTCTGTGGATTCTATTACCTCAGGGCTAGTTTTTATGAGTTCATCCCTCATTGAGCGGCCTCTGCTGTAAATAATAGACGGTCTCATTGGTAAGTTACGACCAATGACCGGATCAGACAATACCAGGGGCCACTGTTTCCTAATTATAGATTCAATTTTCTTGTGTTGTTGGCTGTACTGTAGTATTATTCTAAAGGTTTTATCCTTAGTGGATGTTGTACCTACAGTGTTAAAAGTACAATTAGGTATTCCTGGGATGCCCTGGGTGTTGCTGCTTGTCAAAAGTAGGGATGAACGTTCTTTAACCATGGATTTTCTGATGGCAGTGTTAATGAGTTTATCACTATAGCCACGTTCTCGAAATCTGTTTGAGCTCTCAGTTTGGGCTTTGAGTAGATCCTCATCTCTACTATGTATTCGCCTCAACCAAAGCATTTCCCCATAGGGGATGCTGGTAATTAAGTGGCGTACATGAGAGCTTGTGGCATGTAGTGTCAAATTCCCTGCTGTGGTTTTTCGGTGGAGTTTAGTTTCTACTCTGTTATGTTCAATATAAACTTCTGTGTCCAAAAATGTTACTGACTTGGCGCTTATGTTTGCGGTGAAGTGTAGATTTAAATCATTTTTGTTAATACAGTCTACAAATTCAGTTGCTTTTTGTATATCACCATTCCAAACAATAAACAAGTCGTCAATAAACCTAAACCAGGCTATAATGTGGTTCGACATAATCTCACGGTGTTCCACCCGGAGAACCAGCTCCTCCCACCAGCCCATGTGTAAACACGCGTAGCTGGGGGAGAAGCTGGCTCCCATGGCGACACCCCTGAGTTGTTTAAACAATAGGTTATATATATCCTACAGGCGGTCACCAATAGATAGTTATATTTACAACCCAGTTTCCATAGACAGAGTGGGTTTTTGTTTTGCTAATAATTTCAGCACCGTTTGATAAACCTTCCAAAAAAGTTTCAAACTAGTTTGCCACTCACTTTAGCTGGTGTCTGGAAAGTTTCAGGAGGAAAGCGTCAAGCGGGGACCGAGAAAACGGTGTGTCCCAAAATAAATTTTGTCCATGCAATTTTCCATAGCAATTTTTCGACACAACTACAGCTTAAATAACTGAATGCAATTGCACCAAATTTGGCAAAAAGCTGGATTTTTGTCCAGAAAGAGGGTTTTTGAAATTTGGTGTAAAACTGTTCAGTAGTTCTGGTGTTATTAAATAAGAAAAATGTATGTACATCTAGAGATGTTGATTCACTGCTGAGGATCCGCAGATCCATGCACCACAGCAATGCCATGATTGGCTGGCCCCAACCTGAGAGAAAAGTTGCAACTGCCATTTTGTGAATCGGGACAAGGTTCCGAGGGGAATTAAATACAAATAGGTTATACGGGTTTAGGATAGCGGTATTCTAAGCCCATGGAACTGGTGGAGGGGTCTGTGAGGGACCCTAACGAGCAAGAAATTACCCAAAAGCATTTTTTTGGGTCGTGCAAGGATCTGTTGATCCACTGAGGCGCTCAACACAGTCTCCATGTGAATATGTGCTGGATCCACGGATCCGAATCTGCAAATCCAGATCCCAATTTAAAAAATACACACTCTCACACACCCTCACACCCCCACACAACCACTCACACACCCACTCACACAACCATACACCCACTCGGACCCCCTCTCACACACCCATGCAGTCACCCACACAACCATATAGTCACTGATGCATCCACTCAAAAACCCAGAGAACCACTCACACACAGTCTCACAGACTTGCACAGGCACTGATACACCCACTCACACATCCACATATATACACATAGCCACTTTTACACCCACACAGACACTTACACACCCACTCACAGACCTATACTGCAAAACGACTGACACCCACTCACACACCACTCAGAGATCCACACTGCCACTTACACAAACACTCATACACCAACCCATCACACTCTCACACACCCCATTGCCACTCACAACCATACACACACATCCATACAGTCACTCACACACCCATATGGTCACTGATACATCTACTCAGGGACTTACAGAACCACTCACACACCAAATCACAGACTCACAGTGGCACTCACACACCCACTCACACAGTCATGTATGCTGAATGCGGGGGTAGTTGCATCGGCCAACACCCGGCATGCATCCAACCCCTGCTGCGCACGGGCAAAGGCCATGTGGGGTGTGAGGTTGGCTGCTCGTCTGCTGTTGGCCACAGGGCCTGGTCGCAAGTAACTATAACTTGCACCCTCGCCATGCACTGCTAACTACCTCACATATTACATCACTCATTACATTTTCCATGACATCATTGCCAATATTTCTGCAATGAAATAATTAATGAGAAAACTGTGCATGCCTTATAATTACCTTAGGACACAAGGTAAAGCTACTTGAGATAACTATAATTGCTGCATTTCAATGGTTTTGTGTGTGTAAAATCTGAATCTAACTATAACGTCCCTGTAAGCTTTGGTTTTTTAGTGACTGATCTATCTATCTATCTATCTATCTATCTATCTATCTATCTATCTATCTATCTATCTGTCACATATATAGATACACGTTAAAATAGTTTGCTATGGAAGCACATACAATATTAATAATTATAACATATTTCATTGTACAAAGATGTCACATACCTTCTGAGTGTCTCCAGTGGTTCTTTGATGTTAAAGATCCCGGTGTCTGGGTCTAGAGTCGTAAAAATGCATCTACAAAAATAAGAAACACAGCATGCATGAAAATAAAGTCACTCAAGCAGAGGTAAAATAGATGAAAAAAGCCCAAAGCATTTCCTGTTAGATCGTTAGTAATCATTAACATCCCATGTTTTCATCAAACTGGTACAAATAACACAATAAGAATAAAGTGTTCTCCTTACCTATAGCAAGCCATGACTCTGTTCAGTTCCACGTCACCAATCATAACTTTATCCCACAAATCCTAGAGGAAACATTAAAAAAGATCACATGCCAGGCCTCCTGCAACCGTTTTCATTGTACATTATGCAAATATTATGTGCATGCATAAGGATATATTGTCATCCAAGGATATCCAATCAAGGAGTCACATGCAGCAGATAAACAGGTTACTTTACCTGTCCCATTAAAAAAACAGATGCTCTTGTTTACCATTATGGAACACTCAGATAGTCCCTAAAGCCACTGCAATGTGGTCTGTGAGGTCTATTCAAAAGACATATCAACACAATTATACAAAAGGAAAAATGTGTTTATTTCCATGTTCGTGGATCTACTAAAAGGCAATGGGTAGTTGAAATCATATAACCTGTGACCCTTGATGACCCACCATTACATTAGCTCCTCAATAGCATGTCATTCACTGCTGAGGCTGCAAATGCATGGCAAGGATTGGAAAGTACAGAAAGTAAATGGGTAATTGAGTCCTGAGGGTTCTATGTGGGGTTTCGGGTATACAGGAAGAATGGCGCTCTTAACGGATAGTGGTGAAGTAGGAAACATATACAGAATAAACACGGTGCTACTAGGTCAGGGGAAACCCAAACAACTCCTGAAACAAGTGGGCAAGGGCCCACCTTGTACATTTTAGAACAAGTCCTGTGCACACGTTAGGTTAGTCTTTAAAATGTCTATCAACAGTGTTCATATATTCGAGCAAGAATGATGACAGAGTCGACACCAGTGGATGTTCTTTTTGGATATATATTATGGACCTTCTTCAAAGGGTAACATCAAAGGAAAACCAGCCGACACGGGTTTCGTCAATCGGGTAGTTACCCGTGACTCTTCAGGGCTGAATGGAGATCAAATTAGAACAAGATCGTAGGACCAGTGATATTTCCAACCCGGCCCAAGCGGGTGTAGATAAATGAGGGGCCATTTGTGGCGCGATGTGATGGGGGGAATCGAGGGGAGGACGGATCGGTTCATTTCCCAAAGATCAGGAGCGATAGAGGACGGGCGGGTGCAACCGTGACCAAAGTTACCTGGGTGTACAGAAGCGAGGTGGATCCATCTCACTTTCTGCATCCAAGTGTTTAGACTCTATTAACTAGATTCCCATCCAATTTTCAAACATAAAATCTTCATTTATAAAATCTTATCCCCTCATGGCAAACTGAATGTAGTAAGACAAACCAAGAAGTGCGACAAAGCAAAACTCAACATAAATCACACATTCAGCAAAAAGTTACATCAGCTCCACTAGTAGATTATTTGTGTTTGCATGTCCACACTAAGATGATTTTAAATGGGCTGTAATATCAGTTATCAATCATCACTTCAAAGAAGGAGACTTCGAAGGTATTCTAATGAGAATAGAGATGAATCTTATACTGCTTCAATACAACTGTCACAGGATTAAATTAAATGTCAGAAATACAAACTCTATGAGTGGATTTCCCCAATAAAGCAACATGTTTTGCATTTGTCACTGTTGGACTTGGCTCTTTTTGCAGGGTCATCCCTGAACTTTTTGCCTTCCTCCTCTATTTTGCCTGACCTGTTGTTGGCTATTTTTATGACTGTGGGCACTTTACCACTGCTGATCAGTGCTAAAGTGCATTTGCTCTCCCTATTGTGAATGAATGCATTAATTGGTGATTCCATGATTGCCTATTTGGTTTACTTGTCAGACCCTAGTACAGTGCACTGAGTGTGCCCAGGGTGTGTAAATGCAAATGATAGTAGTGGGCTTGCACCACTGGTTGTGCCACCCACAGAAGCGGCCTTGTAAAATGTGTCCAAGGTCTGCCATTGCAGAACCTGCATGCAGTCTGGTACTGTCATGCTGACTGGGCAAGTGCACCCACTTGCCAGTCCCTGAACCTTCCCTTTTCTTCATATCACACACCCCTATGGTAGACCCACGGGCAGGGTGCATTGTAAGTATAAGGTAGGATAAGCCCTGATTTGTGTGGCATGTCCGAATAGTGAATTACAGCCAGTTTCGTTTTTCACTATTGCAAGGCTACCTGCTCTCCATAGACCAGAATGGGCTGTTAGAATTATTACATTTTATAATCCTAACTGACTCAGAGAACATGGTAGAAATTCGTCTTTAGTATGCCTGGACTCAGAGTAATAAAATGCATCTTTTAGTGAAGTTTATTTTAATATTCTGTGTTTGCAAATACCACTTTTAGAAATTAGGTATTTGCTTGCCTAATCATTCAGGCCTGCCTCTACTAGGTTCAATCAATCAATCAATCATGGCATTTGTATAGCGCACTACTCACCCGGAGGGTCTCAAGGCGCTTAGGGGAAGGGGGGTCTGCTATTGCTCGAACAGCCAGGTGTTGAGTTGTCTCCTGAAGGAGATGGTCCTGGGTCAGCCGGAGGTGGGTGGGGAGGGAGTTCCACATCTTGGCCGCCAGGTAGGAGAAGGATCTTCCTCCGGCGGTGGCTCTTCGGATACGTGGTACAGCGGCGAGGGCGAGGTTTGTCGTACGCAGCTGGCGGGTGGGCATGTAGAAGGTCGGGCGGTCTTTGAGGTACTTGGGGCCCAGGTCGTGGAGGGACTTGTGTGCATGGGTGAGGAGTTTGAACGTGATTCTCTTGCTGTCGGGGAGCCAGTGCAGGTCCCTCAGGTGTCCGGAGATGTGGCTGCGTCGGGGGATGTCCAGGATGAGTTGGGCGGAGGCGTTCTGGATGCGTTGGAGTCATTTCTGTAGCTTGGCTGTGGTTCCGTTGTAGCGGGTGTTTCCGTAGTCCAGTTGGCTCGTGGCCAGTGCCTGGGTGACCGTCTTCCTGGTTTCGGTCGGGATCCATCAGAAGATCTTACGGAGCGTGCATAGGGTATTGAAGCATGATGAGGGGACAGCCTTGGTTTGTCTGGTCATCGAGAGGGAGGAGTCCAGGATGAAGCCCAGGTTGCGTGCATGGTCTGTTGGCTTGGGTGCGCTGCCTAGTGCCGGGGGCCACCAGGTGTCGTCCCAGGCGGAGACGATGATCCCAGGATGAGGACTTCCGTCTTGTCTGAGTTCAGTTTCAGCAGCTGTTCTTCATCCACTAGGCGACGTCTTTCATCCCTTTGTGTAGGCTAGTTCTGGCGTTGGCGGGGTCACTGGTGAGGGAGAGGATCAGTTGGGTGTCGTCGGCGTAGGAGATGATGTTGAGGTTGTGTTGGCGTGCGATGGCTGCAAGTGGTCTCATGTAGACGTTGAAGAGGGTGGGGCTGAGTGATGATCCTTGCGGTACGCCGCAGATGACTTCGGTGGCCTTGGATCAAAACGGGGGGAGGCGGACTCTCTGTGTTCTTCCAGCGAGGAACGAGATGACCCATTCCAGAGCCTTCTCTTGGACACCTGTGTTGCTGAGGCATTGGGCTAGGGTGTGGTGGCAGACAGTCTTGAACGCTGCGCAGAGATCCAGGAGGATGAGGGCCGCTGTTTCCCCGTGGTCGAGCAGGGTTCTGATGTCGTCGGTGGCGGTGCTGTGGTTAGCTCGGAAACCGGACTGCGAGGGGTCAAGGGATCCGTTCGTCTCGAGGAAGGCGGCCAGCTGTCTGTTGACGGTCTTCTCGATGACTTTGGCAGGAAAAGGGAGGAGCGAGATGGGGCGAAAGTTCTTGAGGTCGGTGGGGTCCGCTGTTGGTTTCTTCAGTAGGACGCTGAGCTAGGCGTGCTTCCAGCTCTCCGGGAAGGTGGCGGTGTTGAAGGAGATGTTGATGATGTCCCGCAGTTGGGGTGCGATGATGGAGTCGGCCTTGTTGAAGACGTGGTGGGGGCAGGGGTCGGTCGGAGATCCGGAGTGGATGGTGTTCATCGTGCGGGCTGTGTCTTCGGTTGTCACCGTGGTCCAGGTGCGGAGGGTGGCGGTGGGGGGCGTTGGTTCGACGGTGGGAGCGTGGCTGGTGCGCCGAAGCTGTTGTGGATGTCGGCGATCTTGCGGTGGAAGAACGAGGCGAGTGAGTCACAGAGGTCTTGAGAAGGAGTGATGTCGTTGTTGCCGGTGCTGGGGTTGGAGAACTCCTTGACGATGCTGAAGAGTTCCTTGCTGTCGTGGGCGTTGTTGTCCAGTCGTTCCTTCAGTGTTTTCTTCTTGGTAGTGCGGATGAGCTGGTGGTGTTTGCGGGTGGCTTGTTTGAGGGTGGTCATGTTGTCTGTGGTCAGGTTGAGGAGCAAGGCTTTCTCGAGGGTGCGGCAGTTCTTCTTGGAGTGCTTGAGTTCCTCGGTGAACCAGGTGGCTTTCTTGCTTCTGGGTCTGCTGGGAGGGTTCTTCAGTGGTGCGAGGTCATCTGCGCAGGCGGTCAGCCACTGTGTGAAGTTGCGGGCTGCTTCGTTGGGTTCCGTTATGCTTGCGGGTTCTGGCTGAGGGAGGTGGTGAGCTGCTCGGTGGTGATCTTGCTCCAGCTCCTGTGAGGAACCTGTTGCGGGTGGTGGTGGGTCGTTGTTCTTCTGAAGCTGAAGTGGACGCAGCTGTTGTCGGTCCAGTGAAGTCCGGTGGAGTGGCTGAAGGTGATGTGCTTGCTGGATGAGAAGACGGGATCAAGCGTGTGGCCTGCGTAGTGAGTGGGGGTGTTGACCAGTTGCTTGAGTCCGAGGTTTGCGAGGTTGTCCAGCAGGGCGGTGAGGTTGCGGTCCTTGTTGTTCTCCAGGTGGAAGTTGAGGTCCCCTGGGAGGATGTAGTCCGCGGAGGGGGGGGGCGTGCAGGCTGATGAAGTCCGTTATGTCTTCGCTGAATTGTGTGCGTGGTCCCGGGGGTCTATAGACGAGGGTACCTCTGAGAGTTGTCTTGGGGTCTGTGTGTATCTGGAAGTGGAGGTGCTTGGCAGCGGGGAAGGTGTCGCTGGAGTCGGTCGTGATGCGGATGGTGTTCTTGTGTACGATGGCGATGCCCCCTCCAGTCTGGTTCACGCGGTCCCTCCGGATGATCTTGTATCCGTCCGGGATGGCGATGGCGATGTCGGGCGCTGAGGAGGCGTTCATTCAGGTTTCCGTGAGGAAGGCGAGGTCTGCTGATGTGGTGTCGAGCAGGTTCCAGAGTTCGACGGCGTGTCTGTGGACGGAGCGCGTGTTGAGCAGGATGCACTTCAGGTGGTTGCTGCTGGTGCTCGGCTTGGCGGGTGTGGTACAGGTCCGGAGGCAGGTGAACTTGCAGGCTTGGCAGGTGAGGGATCCGTGGGTGCCTTTCGGGGTGGCTCGGCAGCAGGCAGGGGTAGGGCCGGCGTTGACTGTGTTGAGGGTGGCGGCGACGTAGGTCCGTCGTGTGGGCAGGCTTCGGCGGGGGCCAGGGCTTCTGGCGCTGGGAGCGGTCCAGGTGCGGACGGGCGCAGACGGGCTTGCCTTTGGCGCGCCTTCGGTGCACAATCGGCGCGCCCGCTGCGCGTGACCGCTGCGCGTCCGTGCGGTCACCATTTAAGGCCAAGTGGGAGGGATGAGCAGCTGGGAGGCGGGACCGGGGAGGACCCGGAACAAAAGGGGCGTGGCCATGTGAACGGCGGCGGGAAGCGGGGCGGGCAGGCACAAGGGGAAAAAACACTAAATACAACCACTAACAGTTAAGGCACAAAATACAACAACTTGAGACGAAAAAACGGCAAAACAGCTGGGGAAAGGAACAGTGAGGCAGGCAGCTAGGGAGGCAGGCAGACGGCACAACGAGGCTGCGAACAGCAGCGAGGGGCACACATAATATAACAACTTGAGACGAAAATACGGCGGAACAGCTGGGGAAAGGAACAGTGAGGCAGGCAGCTAGGGAGGCAGGCAGACTGCACAACGAGGCTGCGAGCAGCAGCGAGGGGCACACACACACCTGGGGGCAGTGCAGCGCGGGGGTGTCCTGAGAACAGGTCACACTCACCTGCGCCGCGCGGTCGCCATTTAAGGCCAAGTGGGAGGGAGGAGCAGCTGGGAGGTGGAAGTGGGGAGGACCCGGAACAAAAGGGGGCGTGCCGCGTGAACGGCGGCGGGAAGCGGGGAGCGGGGTGGGCAGGCACAAGGTGAAAAAACACTAAATACAACCACTAACAGTTAAGGCACAAAATACAACAACTTGAGACAAAAAAATGGCAAAACAGCTGGGGAAAGGAACAGTGAGGCAGGCAGCTAGGGAGGCAGGCAGACGGCACAACGAGGCTGCGAGCAGCAGCGAGAGGCACACACAATATAACAACTTGAGACAAAAATACGGCGGAACAGCTGGGGAAAGGAACAGTGAGGCAGGCAGCTAGGGAGGCAGGCAGATGGCACAACGAGGCTGCGAGCAGCAGCGAGGGGCACACACACAGCTGGGGGCCGTGCGGCACAGGGGTGTCCTGAGAACAGCGACGAACACCGGAACCGGCTCGCACATCCGTGCCGGCCGCCTTAAGTGAAAGGTACTGTGACTGAGTCTGCCGACATTTGAATGGGCCCGTACCAATGCGGTCCACTAGATCTGCTAAACTCTGTGTTATTTTCAATAACGCTGTAGCCCGACCAGGCTACCGACTCGCACAGAACCTTGATTTAAGCCTTTTTACAAGAACTCTTGAAATCTAATAGTACTGAGGATTCTTTTTGTCGTCTATTAGTCTTGTGGTAATTCTTTAAAAAATATACTTATTTTTTTATATAAAACCTTGTGTGGTGTCCATTTGTAGTGTTGTCACTGGGTTACTCTATGTGGTCACAAATCCTTAACTTGCACCGCCTCTGAAATAAGTCTTGACTGCTCGCGTCACGCTAATTAGAGGGTGAGCAGGGTTTTTTTTAGGGGTGTAATCCTCCTTACTCTGACTAGAGGAGAGGGTCCCTGTTTGCCACAAGTACCTACCTGTGCCAACTAGAGACCCCCAATTCTAACATTGGTGATCAGTGGAAGGGATTTCGAATTTGCATTTGTGACTCCTGTACAGTGATGGGTGAACACTACTTAGTGAGTGCAGACCATAACGCAACCACATACTTCTGATACTTGTTTTGGACATTGATCTCCACTTTTTCAAAATCATGCCTGATTCAGTCATCGTGGAGGAGACAGCATCCGTTGCATCTGTTGACTGTGATTGGGAGGAAGAGAAACTAGAAAGCTACACCAACAAGCAGCTCAGGAGCTTCTGCAAAAAGTTTAACATTTCTGTGACTTGACTCTCCAGAAGGGAGCAGTTCCATAAGGCGCTGAGGGCCTGGGTCAAGGCAAGGAATGCCTCTGGAAATGAGAATGAGGATGAGTATGCAGAGCAGCAGCTTGAAGGACCACTGGGTCCAGAAGGGAGGGTGCAACCTCCCCGGTGGTTAGCAGTATTTCTGCCAGAGAACTGTCTCCAGAGGAGTTGGCAGACAGGAGAGAAAACAGGATGCAGTAAATGGAGATGGCCAAGCTCCAGTTGAGTGTACAACTGGAGCTAGAAAGCATGATAATGGCTGTAGAGGTGGAGCTAGAAAGCAAGAAGATGGCTCTAGAGGAAAAGGGAATGCAAATGGAGAATGAGTTGATAATGAGGGAGCTTGATTTAGAGCTAGAGGGGCTTGAGGCCATGAGTGTCTCAGCCCAGGAACAATAAATGTGTGTAGCTCAGAGATTGAGCTTTGCTGAGTTGGAGGTGGAATCCAGCTCAGATTGTAGCAGCGCTATTCAGTTATCTAGTGCTGAGGGAGTAGTACACACACTCAAAGATGTGGCACCTGACTTAGAGGGGGTTAGCATACACAAGGAGGTACAAGGACATGAGATAGCTCTAGTAGTGTGCAGTGTCCCTGAGAGGAATAGGGTAACTGGCATAGGGGTTCATAGTCCTAGTTGTGGGAGGGAAACTCTACTGACTCTAGATGAAAGGTGCAGGGAGAGGGGTTCCCCCAAATTTGAAGTCCTGGAATGTGAGTGTGGAGACCGCCCAGAAGAGTGTGGGTGGCGTGACAGAGACAGTCAGATATTGTCTTGCCAATCTCAGGAGAGTGGTGTGGAGTATGTGTGTGAGGCACTGGATGGTGAGGTGTAGGATAGTTTGGTTGACCCTGGTAGGGGGCTGTGTGATCCAATTGTGGGAGAGCATATTGGAAGTCCCTGTTTTCCAGAGCTATGCCAACACCTGTTGGCGAGTGAGTTCTCTGACCCCAGGGAGCTCACCTTGGAGGCTGACCTTTTAGTGGATTACAAAGGGTCTGAAAAAGCATTGGGGAGTGATTCCAACAAGAGGGGCTCAGGTATCTTCCAGACTTGTGTGATTTAAAAGGTGCAGTGTAGCCCAGCTAGGCCCCAGTGTAGTGGGAGAATTGTAGGGGCTCACGTCCTGTCTCAGATGAGGAGGAGTGAGTGTGGATTCTGCCCCAAGGTACCCGAAACCCAGTCTCAGGGCCTGGATGGTTTCTTAAGCGAACATCAGGTCGGGTGCCTAGGCTGTACTTGTAGGCCATTTGAGGAGGACCTCCCAGCGTCTAGAGAACGTGGAGACTCTGTAAGCAGAGCTCCAGTAGTTCTGGTATCTGGCAGTGCCGCTCCAGTTAGGAGGGTGCAGAAGTCCAGATGGAGGGGTGAGAGCGGGTAAGAGTCCCCAGTGGAAGAACCAGTGGGTCAGGGGCCAGCCAGAAGGGCTGCATCACCAGTGAATGACCATGGTGACAGATCTTTTGTCCTGGGGATCTTCGCGCACTGTCATATGGACAGGGGATGGGAGATCTGAGCCAGGCAGACTATCACACAACACAGGAGTTATGCGTTACCCTCAAGGGGGGGCATGCGTGCTCCCAAGGAAGTCCTGGCGCACCAGGCAAGTGTTCACCTGCAGGGTTGGGTCCCTGAGTTGGGAAGCCAGGTACAGGGGTTACCTGACCTGAAGGGAGGGACATCTGTAATCAGTGTCCCTACCAGTCTGCTTTCTTGGTGTACCCCACTCGCACCACTGTCCGGACTGATCTACGCCAGCTCCCGAACTCTGACTCTGTTCCTGCACTGCAATGACTCTGTTAACGGGCCGCTCCCTGCACCGCATCGAGAGACACCGCGTCCTGCAACGCTTCCTTTCTGCACTGAGATGAACACCGAACCGGCTCGCACATCCGTGTCGGCCGCCTCAATTAAAAGGTACTGTGACTGAGTCTGTCGACATTTGAGTGGGCCCGTACCGACGCGGTCTGCTAGATCTGCTAGACACTGTGTTATTTTCAATAATGCTGTAGCCGGACCAGGCTACCGACTCGCACAGAACCTTGATTTAAGCCTTTTTACAAGAACTCTTGAAATCTAATAGTACTGTGGATTCTTTTTGTCGTTTATTGGTCTTGTGGTAACTCTATATAAAATATACTTATTTTTTTTATATAAAATGTTGTGTGGTGTCGTTTGTAGTGTTGTCACTGGGTTACTGTATGTGGTCACAAATGCTTAACTTACACTGCCTCTGAAATAAGTCTTGACTGCTCCACCACGCTACCTAGAGGGTAAGCAGGGATTATTTTAGGAGTGTAATACCCCTTACTCTGACTAGAGGAGAGGGTCCCTATTTGTCACAAGTACCTACCTGTGCCACTAGAGACCCCCAATTCTAACATTGGTGATCAGCGGAAGGAATTTCGAATTTGCATTTGTGACTCCTGTACAGTGTTTGGTGAACACTACTTAGTGAGTGCAGACAATAACGCAAGCACGTACTTCTGATACTTGTTTTGGACATTGACCTCCATTTTTACAAAATCATGCCTGATTCAGTCATTGTGGAGGAGACAGTATCCGATGCATCTGTTGACTGTGATTGGGAGGAAGAGAAACTAGAAAGCTACACCAACAAGCAGTTCAGGAGCTTCTGCAAAAAGTTTAAAATATCCGTGACTGGACTCTCCAGGAGCGAGCAGTTCCAAAAGGCGCTGAGGGCCTGGGTCGAGGCAAGGAATGCCCCTGGAAATGAGAATGAGGATGAGTATGCAGAGCAGCAGCTTGAAGGACCACTGGGACCAGAAGGGAGGGGTGCAACCTCCCTAGTGGGTAGCAGTATTTCTGCCAGAGGACTGTCTCCAGAGGAGTTGGCAGACAGGAGAGAAAACAGCATGCATGAAATGGAGGTGGCTTAGCTCCAGTTGAGTGTACAACTGGAGCTAGAAAGCAAGAATATGGCTCTAGAGGTGGAACTAGAAAGCAAGAAGATGGCTCTAGAGGAAATGAGAATACAAATGGAGCATGAGTTGATAATGAGGGAGCTTGATTTAGAGTTAGAGGGGCTTGAGGCCATAACTGTCTCAGCCCAGGAACAAGAAATGTGTGTAGCTCAGAGATTGAGCTTTGCTGAGTTGGAGGTGGAATCCAGCTCAGATGGTAGCAGTGATATTCAGTTATCTAGTGCTGAGGGAGTAGTACATACACCCAGAGATGTGGCACCTGACTTGGAGGGGGTTAACATACACAAGGAGGTTCAAGGACATGAGATAGCTCCAGTAGTGCACAGTGTCCCTGAGGGAAATAGGGCAACTGGCATAGGGGTTCATGGTCCTAGTTGTGGGAGGGACACTCTACTTACTCTAGATGAAAGGTGCAGGGAGAGGGGTTCCCCCAAATTTGAAGTCCTGGAATGTGATTGTGGAGACCGCCCAGAAGAGTGTGGGTGGTGTGACAGAGACAGTCAGATATTGTCTTGCCAATCTCAGGAGAGTGGTGTGGAGTATGTGTGTGAGGCACTGGATGGTGAGGTGTAGGATAGTTTGGTAAACCCTTGTAGGGGGCTGTGTGATCCAATTGTGGGAGAGCATATTGGAAGTCCCTGTTTTCCAGAGCTATGCCAACACCTGAGAGTGAGTTCTCTGACCCCAGGGAGCTCACCTTGGAGGCTGACCTTTTGGTGGATTCCAGAGGGTCTGAAGAAGCATTGGGGAGTGATTCCAACAAGAGTGGCTCAGGTATCCTCCAGACTTCTGTGATTGAAAAGGTGCAGTGTAGCCCAGCTAGGCCCAAGTGTAGTGGGAGAGGTGTAGGGGCTCACGTCCTGTCTCAGATGAGCGTGGATTCTGTCCCAAGGTACCCGAAACCCAGTCTCAGGGCCTGGATGGTTTCTTAAGCGAACATCAGGTCGGGTGCCTAGGCTGTACTTGTAGGCCATTTGAGGAGGACCTCCCAGCGTCTAGAGAACGTGGAGACTCTGTAAGCAGAGCTCCAGTAGTTCTGGTATCTGGCAGTGCCGCCCAGTTAGGAGGGTGCAGAAGTCCAGACGGAGGAGTGAGAGCGGGTAAGAGTCCCCAGTGTAAGAACCAGTGGGTCAGGGGCCAGCCAGAAGGGCTGCATCACCAGTGAATGACCATGGTGACAGAACTTTTGTCCTGGGGGATCTTCGCGCACTGTCATATGGACAGGGGATGGGAGATCTGAGCCAGGCAGACTATCACACAACACAGGAGTTATGCGTTACCCTCAAGGGGGGGCATGCGTGCTCCCAAGGAAGTCCTGGCGCACCAGGCAAGTGTTCACCTGCAGGGTTGGGTCCCTGAGTTGGGAAGTCAGGTACAGGGGTTACCTGACCTGAAGGGAGGGACATCTGTAATCAGTGTCCCTACCAGTCTGTCTTCTTGGTGTACCCCACTCGCACCACTGTCCGGACTGATCTATGCCAGCCCCCGAACTCTGGCTCTGTTGCCACACTGCAACAACTCTGTTAACGGGCCGCTCCCTGCACCGCATCGAGAGACACCGCGTCCTGCAACGCTTCCTTTCTGCACTGAGATGAACACCGAACCGGCTCGCACATCAGTGCCGATGTTTCTCTACCACTTCTAAAACAGTGAATCTGAGTTGTGGTATGGTATAACTTAACCTAATCTAATGTGTCACTAGGCAAGATGTTGTAGACCTATTGCGTATGGTACTTTTGTGCTCGATAATTTGAGTCTTGATTTTTCGGGAGGTTCTTCCCACATAAGTGAGTCCACATGGGCAAAGTATGGCATAAATTGCCCCGGTAGTGTTACAGTCTGCATTATGTTTCAATTGAATGTCTTTGCCAGTGTGGGGGTGTGTAAACACTTTGCTCACCATTACGTTGTTGCATTGCGAGATCCGCATATACGGATTCAAGCACTAGTCAGGTATACAGGTATACAGAGCACTTGTTTTAAACACCGGGCTCTAATACTGGTTATACACGTAGGCACTTAGGGTTTAGATATTGTTACTAGGACCCTCTCTCACGATAGGTGGGTGCTGGTACCTTCTTTATTATACACTTCTACGTTTTTGTCTCATACACATTTATCTCTATCCTGCACGTTCTCACTTATGGGAAACAGTGTTAATTCTACATTATAATGTACATTTCATCCTGTTAAGCAGGAATACATTACTTCCTATTAATTTTGCAGTGCCCCATAACGGAACTGATGTGAATGGTACAGATAACCAAGTTTGGATTCGCTTCTATGTTTGAATTCCCCTGAAGAAGGGTCGGACATGACCCGAAATGCATTGGGAAATGTTACATTTTTTGTTTATTGAATTGATTCATGTGGAACGACATATTACAACACAATTTGATTGCTAAGTTGAATTTTGTTTCTACGACTATATGCATCTAAATATTTTGCTTGTATGTGTATATATAATGGCTAACAAAAAAAGTTTAATTTTTTGCAAAGCAATGTGACTATCATTTTTTGAAAAACATTTGGGTTATTGTAATTTCGATTAATCACAAAAGTGTTCTGAAACCTTAGGGACATTAGGGTGAGCTCCCGGCCAGACCTAGTCTATACTAGGCCTCTACATAGCAGTTTTACACACAGTTGTGGGCTCAACTCACCACTGGGAAGCTCCCAACACAGACACAAACTTTTCAAACATAGCTGAAAATTGGAAAAAAAGGTGTGCAGGCTAGACTCTCACATAGCGGCTTAATTAACCTGTCATAACCCCTGGTGGATAAAAATAAAATGGATATAGTACAGACTGCAAGACACTAGACTACGGACTTTAATCGCCCTGTGTATTTTAAAAAAAATAGAACTGGAACAAATTGCTTTCTTTTTATTAGTTTCTCGTATTATTATTGCTTCTTATGCTAGTTGTTTTTTAATAACATTTCCCATACGTTTTGAGGTTGGGTCAGCACAATTGAGCACACTATTGATTTGTGTTCATTATTGGTTTATGTGGAAATACATTTGGACTTGACTAAAGTTAACAATGGTGAATTGACGTGCACACATTTTGTAAATCGCTGTTCAAAAATACTGTGAAACTAATTATATTAATTTTGAATATTCATCTTTATCATGAAAAGTATTGTCTTGATCATTGCATGGGGTCACAAATTTAAGTGAGTCAGGCGAGGTTTCCTATTGTTTTGGCTCACTTTCTAAAAGTGGCATTTTTAGAACTGTGATTAAAAATTCGACTTTACCATTAAACAGGATTTTAAATTACAACTTCTTAGACACTAAACACAAATGTCCTACTTGTTACCAATTATAAACTTGCTACCAATTATAAAATTAGCACTGATTACATTTAATAAGGCAATCCTATGTTATCCTAAGGGAGAGGTAGGCCTCACAGTAGTGATAAATTAATTAAGGAAAGGGAGTTTTATTGCCAAGTCGAATTGATAGATTAAAACTGCGCACAGGATGCAATGGCAGGCCTGGGACACGTTTTAAGTAGCTACTTAAGTGGGAGGCACAATAAGAGCTGTAAGCTCACTGGTAGCATTTAATTTACAGACCCGTGTTATAATTAGGGCTCCCGGTTTTATGGTATTTATTTTTTTGGCATTTCCGTCTGTATTTATCCACATTTATTTTTTGGTCAATTTATCTGTATTTATCCACATTTATTTGTGTCGCAAGCAAAAGAAGACGCTGCAGCCAGTATTTTTCCACATTTATTTAAATAGGCACTGCACACTTGCACTCAGTTGTGATAGGTTTAGATATATGTATATATACATCAAATTAAGTAAACACAATATATTCATCTGAAAACTTTGCCAAAATAGTTTAAAGAGAACATAGGGCTAAACAGATCTTGTGTAACTTGCATGAGGAAACCTTTACTGCGGGGCTGAACAACCTAGGGACATTTAAATCATGTTCTTCTCTTGTCATAGTTGATGTGCCTTCAAAGACAGAGGTCCAATGTCAAGCTGTGTCTTTGAGGGAGCAACCCACTTTTTTCTCATTGCAGAACAATTTCCCTGGGATTATTTAGGCCTACATAGGAATTATTTTGATCGATTTTTCTACCTTTTATTTTAAACGGAGGAGATAATTTTCCAACGTACACTATGATAAATATCTATTTATAACTTGCTAAAATGCAAGGTCACTGTTCATATTTTTGAGGAGAGGAGGGTGCAAAATGCTTTGTGTCCGCTTCGAAACAGTCTTCCCCCGGAGCCAACACAAAGTATAATGGAACTGGGCCCGGAGGTATTGGGGAGCTTTACCCGAGCGTCTGTTCAGTTTTACCTGTTCATATGCATTGTTTACAGGCATGTGGAAATGAAGTGATATGCTCAGAATCACAATTGTTTTCTGATGCAGCGTCCAGGATTACCCACTGAAAGCATTTACATTTATTAACTGGCCCAAAGTGTTTCCCCCTGCAAGTGCAACAATCGGGTTGCGAAAATGTGTACACAATAACACAATGCACTCCACCTGGAGTCAAGGGGCTGCTGAAAGCGCGGACCCAAGTAAAGCAACGCACATTCTATAGAGGAAGGCACCCGGAGGCAGGAGCAAGAGTCTTTAACACTGCCCAAGCTCACCTTAATAAAGCAAAGCACTCTCAGACAATGAGACGCTTCACACACCCAGAAGGAGGCGCGCAACACTCATTGGGCTCAACTGGCTTCAGCCTCTACCTTTCCCCCCCACATAATTGTCTTTTACTCACCCTGGCCACAAGTGCCAGACGTTCACAATGCCCATCCCAGTTCTTCACATTACCCAACAATGCCACATATTAACACTGTTCACCAGTGTAACTTTACTATTCTGAACCCCACAGCCCCTTTCTCACAATGTTCATTGTGGCAGCTTCTTAAACTTCCCATCAACTTGCAACTACACATTTTGTCCCCACTGCCCGTTCTTCATACTGCCCACTTGGGGAGATTCTCACATGCCACCAATTGCCAGTCCCTCATGCTGTCTATCAGTGGCAGCATCTCACACTGCCCGACAGGGTCGGTTCGTCACATTGTTTACGTATGCCAATAGCTGCCACTGCCCATCAGACTCAATGCCCGTTTAGTCCTAGGACTCTGTACTGTGACTAGAAGCTGTAAGACCATGTTTGTGCCAGCCGTGCATGAGTGAAGTGAGGGAATGCAAGGAGAAGTGGGGTGTACAGCTGAGAGTGGATGAAAGCCTCTGGAAGTCGGGGGGCGGGGCTCCAGGGGCCCAAACTTGCTCATAATGACCAAGAGACAAGCATCCCCCCATCTGTTCAAGTTCAAGTTCAGGAATTTGTATAGCGCACCACTCACCCAGAGGGTCTCAAGGCGCTTGGGGGAGGGTGTGCATTATTTATCAAACAGCCAGGTTTTAAGTTGCTTTCTGAAGGAAATGTGGTTCTGTGTAAGGCGGAGGTGAGTGGGGCGAGAATTCCAGGTTTTGGCCGCTAAGTAGGAGAAGGATCTTCCTCCCATGGCGCGGAATTGCGGCGAGGGCTTGATTGGAGGATCGTAGTTGGCGGGTGGGTGTGTAGAAGGACAGTTGGGTGTTGAGGCATTCGGGTCCTAGGTTGTAGAGGGCCTTGTGTGCGTGGGTGAGCAGACGGAACGTTATTCTCTTGTTGACGGGAAGCCAGTGGAGGTCTTTCAGGTGACCGGTAATGTGAGCTTGACGAGGGATGTCCAATATGAGTCTGGCTGATGCGTTTTGAATGCGTTGGAGTTTTTCTGTAATTTGGCTGTGGTTCCGGCGTAGAGGGTGTTTCCATAGTCCAGTCGGCTAGTGAACAGTGCGTGGGTGACAGTCTTTCTTGTATCAGTGGGGATCCAACAGAAGATTTTTTTGAGCATGCGAAGTACGTTGAAGCATGAGGATGAGACGGCATTGACTTTTCTGGTCATCGAGAGGGAGGAGTCTAGGATGAAGCCCAGGTTACGTGCATGGTCTGTAGGTATGGGTGCTGTGCCCAGGGCCGGTGGCCACCATGAGTCGTCCCAGGCAGAGGGGGATGATGCTAGGATGAGGACTTCCGTTTTGTCCGAGTTTAGTTTTAGGCGGCTGTTTTTCATTTATTCGGCTACTTCTTTCATGCCTTCTTGTAGATTGGTTTTGGCGGTGTTAGGGTCTTTGGTGAGGGAAAGGATCAGCTGGGTGTCGTCAGCGTAGGAGATGATGTTGAGGTTGTGTTGTCGCGCGATGGATGCGAGGGGACTCATGTGAACGTTGAAGAGGGTGGGACTGAGTGATGATCCTTGTGGTACTCCGCAGATGACTTTGGTGGCCTCTGATTTGAATGGGGGGAGGTGGACTCTCTGGGTTCTCCCGGCGAGGAACGAGATGATCCAGTCCAAGGCTTTTCCTTGTATGCCGATGTTGCTGAGGCGTTGTATGAGGGTGTTATGACAGACTGTGTCGAAGGCGGCGGAGAGGTCTAGTAGGATGAGGGCAACTGTTTCTCCGTTGTCCAGTAGAGTTCGGATGTCGTCTGTTGCCGCAATGAGGGCGGTTTCGGTGCTGTGTTTGGCTTGGAAGCCGGACTGTGAGGTGTCGAGGGAATTGTTGGATTCAAGGAAGGCGGCGAGCTGATTATTGACGGCTTTCTCAATGACTTTGGCAGGGAATGGGAGGAGAGAAATGGGGCAGTAGTTCTTAAGTTCAGAGGGGTCTGCTGTGGGTTTCTTCAGAAGGGCGCTGAGTTTGGCGTGTTTCCAGCTTTCTGGGAAGGTGGCGGAGTTGAAGGAATAGTTGATGACATCAATGAGATGGGGTGCGATGATGGAGTCTGCTTTGTTGAAAATGTGGTGGGGACATGGGTCGGTTGGCCATCCTCAGTGGATGGAGTTCATTAGGCGGATGGTGCCTTCAGTGGTGATTGGGTTCCAGGTGCTAAGGTTGTTAGAGTGCGGTTTTGGTTCGGAGGTGGGTGGAGTGGACTGTTCTTTGGACAGGTTTTCAAAGCTGTTATGTATGTCGGCGATTTTGTTGTGGAAGAAAGAGGATAGCGAGTCGCAGAGGTCTTGGGAGGGAGCAATGTCGTTTGAGCCTGCGGTGGGGTTGGTAAATTCTTTGACGATGTTGAATAGTTTCTTGCTGTTGTGGGCGCTATTGTTGAGTCGATCCTTGAATGCTGATTTCTTGGTGGATCGGATCAATTGGTGGTGTTTGCAGGTGGCGGCGTTGAAAGTGGACAGGTTGTTAGTTGTTGGGTTTTTTCTCCATGTTTTCTCGAGAGTACGGCATAGCTTCTTGGATTTCTTAAGGTCATCGTTAAACCAGGGAGCCTTTTTGCAACCTTGTTTGATCTGGTGGTTTTTCAAGGGTGCTAGTTCGTCAGCGCTGTGGGTGATCCATTGTGTGAGTTTGGTGGCAGCTTGGTTTGGATCCGATGCTATGGCAGGAGGGTTTTGGTTAAGCGATGTGAGGAGTTGGTTGGGGGTGATTTTGTTCCAATTTCTTCGAGGAACAAGTTGTGGGGGGTTGTGGGTCAAGGTCTTTTTGTAGTTGAGGTGAACGCAGCTGTGGTCCATCCAATGGAGAGCTGTGGTGTGATCGAAGGAGATGTGCTTGCTGGAGGTGAAGATAGGGTCGAGCGTGTGTCCGGCAAGGTGGGTGGGGGTGTCAACAAGTTGTTTGAGTCCGAGATTGGCTAGGTTGTCCAGAAGGGAGGTGGTGTTGCTGTCGTTTTTCTTTTCCAGGTGGAAGTTGAGGTCTCCCAGTAGGATGTAGTTCTCGGAGTTGAGGGCACGTGGGCTGATGAAGTCAGTGATGTCTTCGCTGAATTGTGTGCGGGTTCCTGGTGGTCTATAGATGAGTGTGCCTCTAAGTGTGGTCCTGGGGTCGGTGTGGATCTGGAAGTGGAGGTGTTCGGCGGTAGCGAGGTTATCGTCGGAGCTGGTCGTGATTCGGATGGTGTTCTTATGGCCTCTGGCATCTCTGTGTGCCAGGATGTCAAAAAGGCCCCTCTCCAGAGAGGCTCTTCGACCCCTAAAGCGGCCAGATAGGAGCCGAGGGGGTGCCACATCACCGAGTACCTAATGTGCCATTGACACGAGTTCTCGGCCCCTCACCCATCCCCATAGCTTCAAGTCCACAGCATGTACTGGCCTGGCAAAGATAACATACAGTACTGAACTAGGTACAGCTGAGGCACAGTAGCAAGTGGGTGGGGTCTGGATTCTGCTGGCTGTGCCCTATTCAGTGCCTCTTCTGGAACCAGTGCCTCCCATTTACTCTCTACCCTTCCCATTACACAGTCTCTCATCTCTTCCTGAAACTCTCATTACCCGCCCTCACTTCTCTTTCCGTACCCTTTAACCTTGGTCTCTTTCACTGCAGTCACCAGGTCTCTGATCCTTATCTTTCTTTACTCTCCAATCTTATCTGTCCAATGCAGGCGCGCATAGCCCCCCTCCCACCCGCCCCCCTGTCTCGTGTGTCTGCTGTCTGCCTGGGCTGAGAAACACAGCCGCACCCAGGTACATCACAGGTCTTTAAAAGGCCATTACCTCACTTGTTAGCAAGGCTTTGTTGTTATTTTCACCCCATCAGTCGGAAGAATTAATCCCCCCCCCTGAATTTTTTTTGCGCCTCTGTCCAGAAGTGAGAGCATGCTGGATGGGGATGACTACCCTAGGGGTCCTGAGTAATGACCTGTGAAGGGAGAGTGCCAAATGCTGCGCTGAGGGCGGCCTCTTAGTAGTGCGCACCTTTCATGTGCAGAGAGCAGCCTGCATTCTATGTTTCAGAACAGGCAACCCTGAGCTAAAGTACTTTGGCAGTATTTTTCCGTTTTTATTTATAAATACAGACGAAGGACAAAAAGTTTTCCGTCTGCATTTATAAATAAAAATCCGTTTAAACAAAAAACCGGGAGCCTTAGTTATAATGCATACCACTTTACTAAGGATTTATAAGTAAATTAAATATGCCAATCAGGTGTAAACCGATTGTATCATGTTTTAGGGAGTGAGCACAAGCACTTTAGCACTGGTTAGCAGTGGTAAAGTGCACAGAATCCTAATGCCATCAAAAACACATTCAGAAAATTAGGTGGGTGAAGGAAAAAAGTTTGATGGAAGACCACCATAAGGCTGGCGGTCTAACTGTGGTGGTGATAGTAATGGTGGTGATAATGACAACAGTGGTAATGGTACTACTGACAGGAGAGAGGCACTACATGTCAAGCTTTCAACATTAACATATAGGGTGTCTTACTGACAATCCAGAGCACTACACAGATATAGTGATTTCGATCTGTCAAGAATACAGATCCAATTGTAATTTTTCAAACATATAAATCCAACACTTGTTGATACATAAGTCAATGGGTGAACAGCACTGACAACCAAAGTTTGTTGACATTGCAGGTCAATGTATGAACCGACCACCGACACGCGTTTCGTCGTTTTGACGACTTTTTCAAGGATGTTAACAAAGTAAATTTGAATACAGGACATTAATTAAATTGTTAGGATATAAGTGTGATATTGAAAAAACTGAAATTAAGATATTTTAAACAGTAGTTTCTCAATACAGGGCATAAACATTCGCCTATAAAAAGGACTTTTGTAACATTTGTAAATATTGTACCATTTCCAGATCCAATTGTAATTTTTCAAACATATAAATCCAACACTTGTTGATACATAAGTCAATGGGTGAACAGCACTGACAACCAAAGTTTGTTGACATTGCAGGTCAATGTATGAACCGACAGCCGACACGCGTTTCGTCGTTTTGACGACTTTTTCAAGGATGTTAACAAAGTAAATTTGAATACAGGACATTAATTAAATTGTTAGGATATAAGTGTGATATTGAAAAAACTGAAATTAAGATATTTTAAACAGTAGTTTCTCAATACAGGGCATAAGCATTCGCCTATAAAAAGGACTTTTGTAACATTTGTAAATATTGTACCATTTCCAGATCCAATTGTAATTTTTCAAACATATAAATCCAACACTTGTTGATACATAAGTCAATGGGTGAACAGCAGTGACAACCAAAGTTTGTTGACATTGCAGGTCAATGTATGAACCGACAGCCGACATGCGTTTCGTCGTTTTGATGACTTTTTCAAGGACTTTAACAAAGTAAATTTGAATTCAGGACATTAATTAAATTGTTAGGATATAAGTGTGATATACAAAAAACTGAAATTAAGATATTTTAAACAGTAGTTTCTCAATACAGGGCATAAACATCCGCCTATAAAGGACTTTTGTAACATTTGTAAATATTGTACCATATGGTACATTACCAAATGCGATGCAGTGCGCGCAACAAAATGTGTTTTATTTATTTATATGTTTACTTACCTGTTAAACTCCGTAATCCCAACATTACCACCCTTCACCCTGCCCCTCCCCCTCCCCACATCACCGCCCTGCAGGAACTCCTACTACCGACCGCGGCTGTTAATACATACAGTTAATCAAAGTGCTAGTAACCCCACCATTCCATGCCTCTAAATAATAAATTGAGCACTAACAACTAAAAAACAGCGAGACACCTGGTTGTTCTTTTAGAGCTAGGAAGTCAGCATCAAAACCTCATCTCTTAAGTGGTTTGAATGGACAAAAAGCCCAGTCCTTGGAGCCTCAAGGACTAGATAAACTGGGAAATGGTCTCTAGTATGAACCTCCGGTGTATACCAGGTACTGGAAAGAGGGGGAAACAAATACGTCATTTGAAAAAACTCCTCATAGTAAGGAAAACATAAAAAGACAAGGACACAACTTGATGTAATCTTGTGAATTCGCCCAAACACTAATATTATCCTCCACCAAGTAACTTAACTGAGGTACTGAGCTGTCGAGTTACATCTCTAATGAATAATACACTTCACCCTAATCTAGAGGAATAAGCGCTCTTAGACAGAAGGCCTTGTGGCATATCAGGTATTGTAATAAATTCAAAATTACGTGAAAAAGGCAAGTTTCAAACTCCACTTGCCTACATTTATACAGCTGCTGTCCCTTGATAAAAAGTCCCTACTACCAACATTGCGTGTGAAAAATAAACCATTAAGCAATGTGCATTGTGACTAAGAACTAGCACACCTCACACTGGTCGGCAGTTCACCACCACTAATGGTGGGAGTATTGAGGAAGAATGTAGGCTCTATTTGGTCCAATATGTACACAAAGGAGCCTGCAACAAAACATTGGTGCAGAGTTAGCACCAAGGCAAACGGACCGTAATTAAAGTTTGTGGTAATACCAAGAGCAAAGTTATATTAAGAGAAGACTCACCCGTTGCAGCTCTATAAGTAACTCAGCGTGTAGGTATCTTGTGGCCCGCATGGTTAACTTTCTTTTATGAATTCACCAGCAGCCACGTAAGTACGTAAACACAGAAGACGGAGTAAAGGAAAAGAACGTGTTTGAAACATGAGAGCCATTTTGAAGCGGTAACACGAAAAGTGTAAAAGTCAATCATGTAGGGATAAAGCTACATATCTCTATACTCAAATGACTTTTGAGTACATAAAAAAGACCTATGATGTGTTAACTGTCCTATGGTTATATGCAAGTCGTACAATCCAGTCTTAAGTACGCCGTTGTGTAAGTTGCCATTCAAAATTTGTAGTCCGGTAAACTGTTAAGTCGGCAGGGAATCTAGCTCAAATGTTGAGTCACCACTTTCACTCTTCTAGAAATACAAACAGTTCCCTATCCATGTTTAGACCATGGTCTACTGGCCTACGTTTGGTAATCCATGTTGCTTCAAGTTTTCATAATCTGTGCTAATAGATGCAGTGGCCTTGGATCTGGGTCAAAAGAGTGGAGGAAACTGAGTCCGCATTAGCCCTTCGGCAGCATATCGCTCAGGACCAAGTGCAGCAAATAAGATATCTGTGACAATCAGTGCAACTTCTGCAGCAGAGAGTGGAAGACCCAGAGGGTCACTCCAAGGGCAACAATATGTGAGTGGTAGGCTTGCTGGAGCAGGCTGAGGCATATGTTTGACAGTTCCATAATTTCAGTGCAATTATGATTGACATTGAACGACCATGAGTGATACTTTTCTTGCCAGCAAAATCAAGCAATGAAGATGAGGGAAACACATAAGTATCAGAAGTTACATCCATTGGAGTAATGAGAAATGAGAAGAAGGTTTTAAAACTGCTGCAAAGCATCAGGAATGAAATGGCACTCCAGTGCCCTTGTTACCTGATCGAGTGTGTAACAAATGTGTGACCATGAGGGCCGCCCAGACCTCTTTGGCTGTAACGGAAACCAGCCTCCACATTATTTACACAAGTCCAGAACTGAGGATTGAAGGACAGCAGGTACTAGTGTCGACACTTACTGTTAGCGCACAGTGCAGTCTGACGGCAGGCCAGCCCACCACGATGACTCCCGGCCCTTCATAGGCTCGGCCGCAGTCCTCCAGGAGTCAAGTTGATGACTCCTCACCAGCCGCACCCTAGCAGGTTGCATTTTGAACTGATGCTGAGCTCCTGAGCTCCGTGCTGCCCCCGTCCCACACAGTCCTGAGGAAGACCCGCCCTGACGCCAAAAAGGGCGCTTTCAGAGGGTCAAAACGTCGACGTATAGTATATTGGACCTATAATGGCAAATCCCTGTATTGAATATTGATAAAGGGAGTATACAGTTGAATATTGAACAATATAGGCCTTGTTAAATCCTCTTTTTACATTTCACTTGTAAATAATATTTGTATAAATTGTTGGTCACACTTGCGCCGTGAGCACTGAGCACTTTATGTCCCCCGTCCCACACAGTCCTGAGGAAGACCCGCCCTGACGCCAAAAAGGGCGCTTTCAGAGGGTCGAAATGTCGACGTATAGTATATTGGACCTATAATGGCAAATCCCTGTATTGAATATTGATAAAGGCAGTATACAGTTGAATATTGAACAATATAGGCCTTGTTAAATCCTCTTTTTACATTTCACTTGTAAATAATATTTGTATAAATTGTTGGTCACACTTGCACCGTGAGCACTGAGCACTTTATGTCACTTATTGCACTGTTCATTCACCTTTCAGCCTTTTTGTAAATTGTATAATTGAAGTATACATGAATGACTACAATTCATAAAACATAATATGAATATATAGATAATTTGGATTCTGTTTCTGAAGTAAGTGGTTTTCATGAAGAATCTTTTGTTGAAATGCATTAATTGTTAAAGTGTTAATTGAATGTCATAAATGTCATTGAGATATTGAAAGAAATACGTGGCACCCGTATGAACCATTTGTTGTTAATATTGATTTGCTGCCCAGGTTCATAAGGGATACTGGGTTAATCCCATTGGTTATAAAAGCCAGACTGCCCTACCTGCCAATGTGTCTGGGGCACAGGGAGTGAGTCTGTCCTCTCCTTGCTGTCTCTCTCGGCAGTTGCCATTGGCCATTTTCAAGAGACATCACAGTGAATATAAATCCATTACTGTGGTGGTGAATCATGTTACATTGTAGCCTCTCAACCTCCTTGAGTCAGCCGTCCTTGAGCCTGCCACAAGCAGCACAGACCACACAATGCAGCCTGACTTTCTGACAGTGCTCCTAACAGCGCTCTGGCTTGACTGCTCAGGCACTATAATGCATGACTTTGCATTTCGGAGTGGTGATGCAGACCACCAAACTAAAATGCGTTAATCTAATGTCTGCTGCATGGTGCTTGGCAGGGCTGGCTGAGGGCCTCAGGGCAGAACTACACATGGAGTATTGGATGCTTAATGTGGTCATGGAGGGCAAGGTCTTCAAGCTCTTTACAGCAGAAAGGGCACATAAGGTGCCTGGTGGCCCGCTGCGGCCAGGAGCGCCCTTTAAGGGTGGTGATGGTCAGACTCCTTCGCTTTCAAGACAGGGATGACATCCTGCAGCGTACTCGTACACATGGACCATGGCAGTTGGAGGGATGGTTAGTAAATATCTACCAGGATTACACTCCAATGGTCCAACACCAGAGGGAGACGTTCCTGGCCGTAATAAGACAACTGTGCGCCTTAAATCTGAATGACGTGCTCAATTTCCCTGCTAGACTAAGGGAGAGTAATCAGGGCTGCTCTCACTTCTTCAACATGGCTAGTCAGGTGTGTACATGGCTGGAGAACAAAGGGTTATGTAACACCGGACAAACTATACTACCAGGGGTGGGATGATTGGCAACAACCCAAATCACGGCATGGGACACACATCGGGTCAATGGCTGCCCCAGCGAAAGACCAAGCAGAGAGTGAGAGGGCAAAGGTAGTAGCCGAACTGCAACAAGATTGACCTTTGTCCATGATCAGCAGATGGGAGACACTGAAGGTAGAATCTGAGGGTCCTCAATGGAACTGGGATGAAGGAAATATGCCTGCAGTGAGCCCTCTGACAGCAGACGTGCTGGTTTGATAAGGATGCTACAAGGTAAGACTTTGGGGAACTTTCCGATGTAGTGGTCAGCTAGCAGGGCCATTTCCCTGGTGCAAACACCATGGGTCAAGTGGTGGTTCAGAGGCCCACCCCCCCACATCTGCAGGATATCACTGCCCTCACGTAGAGACAAGTCTCTAATTTATTTATAATTATGCAATTGGAGCGACAGGCATCTCAGGCATTGGAGAAGTGGGTAGTTGTAAACCCACAGTGCGAGAAGATGAGGCAGGGGGTTTCTCTGGGGCCAGTTTTGTTTAGGGTTTGTGAGATAAAGGGTGGGTCCAGGAAGAATTGGACTGATATTTCAGGATGTGAGACGGAAGTTACATGGGGAGTATGACAAATGAGCCCAAATAGTGGCTTGACCCTGAAGATCCTCTCCTGGAATGTGAATGGCTTGGGGGATAAACTAAAGAGAGGGGTGGTAAAGAAATACCTACTGAGATACAACTCAACATAGTCCTGCTGCAGGCGGCTCATCTCTTAGGGAACAATTGTAGGTTTCTGGACCTAGGCAGATACATTCTGTTGGTACACACAGAATTTTTACAGGACTCCCAGGGAGTGGGTGTATTGGTTCATAGGTCCCCTCCATTAGAGGTTATCAAAACATGGACCAAGGAGACTGAGTGCCAGGCAGGGGTACATGAATCAATTAATCAAGGCATTTGTGTAGCGCGCTACTCACCCGGAGGGTCTCAAGGCGCTTGGGGGGGTGGTCCAATACTGCCCGAACAGCCAGGTCTTGAGTTGCTTCCTTAAGGAGAGGTGGTCTTAGGTCCGGCGGAGGTGGATGGGGAGGGAGTTCCATGTCTTGGCCGCCAGGTAGGAGAAGGATCTTCCTCCCGTTTTGGCTCTTCGGATGCGGGGAATGGCGGCGAGGGCGTGGCTGGTCGATCGTAGCTGGCGGGTTGGAGTGTAGAAGGTCAGGCGGTCGTTGAGGTATCTGGGGCCTTGGTTGTGTAGAGATTTGTGTGCGTGGGTGAGGAGTCGGAACGTGATTCTCTTGCTGACGGAGAGCCAGTGCAGGTCTCTCAGGTGTCCGGCGATGTGGCTGTGTCGGGGGATGTCCAGGATGAGTCGTGCTGAGGCGTTCTGAATGCGCTGGAGTATTTTCTGAGGTTTGGCTGTGGTTCCGGCGTAAAGGGAGTTCCCGTAGTCCAGTCGGCTGGTGACGAGCGCCTGGGTGACTGTCTTCCTGGTTTCGGTGGGGATCCACCAGAAGATCTTCCGTAGCAATGTTATGGCAAGGACTTAGCGCCGGGCTCATGGTACTTTCCTCCGGGACTGCAGTCTGAGGGCCAGCAACATTTGGGCTCCTGGGTGACAGGCCCCCTGACACCCTGACAATCATAAGGAGAGATCTCTACCTGAAACTACAGGAAAACCTAGACAGACTGAAGCAAATGGGGGAGGAGCCGAAGACAGATACACAAATGCCTACCTTCATAGGGGACAATGGGACTACTTGATCTGTGGTGAGGGGCACAACTGGGAAAATGCCAATACTTTTATGTGGCCAACTCCATGAGCATCATGTGGAGGTTGGACTACATCCTGGTTCCTAGACACTAAACGGGGAGGTTCACCTATACAACTTTCCTCCCCCGAGGGATATTGGACCACTCACCATTGACTACAGTTGTCGATATGGGTTCACCTAGGCTACGGAGCACATGGGGGCTAGATACCTGGGAACCAACGGACAGAACTCCCAGACAGCTGAAGGTCACTGCCAATAAACAATACTTTGGAGAGAACAGTGGTTCCGTCTAATATGAGAAGACCTTATGGGAGGCCTAATAAGTGATCTTAAGATGGCAAATTATAGGGCACATGATGGTGAAGTGGTGAAAGACAGACATGGAATTTAGAAGACTAGAAAAGAAGCTTATACAATCAAATCGGTGGAATTCCCCATAAGAAAGGAAAATTTAGATCAAGAGCAAGACTACCTGCTTCTGCAGGCGACTCAGAGGTCTCGGTGCCTAGGTATTTTTGTGACCCTGGATCACAATTTCTCTATCAGAGAGAACCCATTAAAAGTTATCGGATCTTACCGTCATGATGTGGAGAAGTAGAGGAAACTCCCCCTGTCCCTGCTGGGACGGCGGTCCCTTTATAACATGATTTATTTACCCAAATTTCTCTACGTGGTGCAGGACAACCCCTTCCCGATCCTCAATACATTCTTTCAGATGTTAGACGAGATAATGAACGTTCTTGTGTTGGATGGTGGGGTACCCAGGATTACCTTGCTGCTCCTGACTAGATGCCTTGCAGAGGGGGACATTGCTCTTCTGAATATCTGCATCTAATATTGGGTGACGCAGCTGTTGGTGATTAATGATCGGGCCTTCTCAATCCAGTTGGAGCCATCCCTGCTGGTGTACAGGGTTCCTATGGCCCCAGAAAAATAAGTGCAGAGACTCTACAGAGGGAGGAGATTGCCTCCCCCATCTTACCCTATGGCGTCTGTGATGTAGCATGGAAAAAGGTTACACACAGTTTGGGATGGAAAAAGAAGTTGACATTGAGGACCCCCCTGTGAGACTTGGATGCCCTGAACTGCCTGAGCTGCCTGTAAAAAGTTGAGGGCCATAGAAAATTGGACTTGGGCATCGCCAAGCTAGGGGATATCTTAGATGGCAAAGGGGGGATGGTGATCTCATTTGATGATACGCAGGCAGACTATGAACTGACGGGTACTCAGGTCTAAAGATGCACCCAGATGAGACATATCCTGGGTAAATGTGGGGTCCCCTGAGGCGACAGAGGAGTCCTCACAGGAATTTTGAGTGCTGGGTGCCCCACTGATAAACCACAAGGTGTCCCACATTCACTCCACTTTACAGAACAGTCTTCCACCAATAGATAATCTTAGGGAAAAGTAGAAGAGAGATCTGGGCAGACTTGAGAATGATGACTGGAGTCAGGTCTCCAGACACCCGAGCAATGTGGTAGTCAGGGCAGGGCTTCGATTCAGTTGAAATTGCTGCATAGGGCATACTATACTCGGAACCGCCTATTCTCCATGGAGAAGGTGACTGATGATTTCTGTCTGCGGGGCAGTCAGATGATAGGCACCCTGATCCACAAACTTTGGGAATATCCGGATGGCTGGGACTACTGGGAATGGATAGGTGGTCGACCGTCAGAGTCACTGGGATACAAAGTGCATCTCACGCCCCAGCTGTTCTCCCTGGGCATTTGAGGGGACCAATCGCCGAATCGATGTGCCCCGCTGTTTAGCAACCGGGCCCTGATGATGGCCTGTAGGGATCTCCTCAAACACTGAGGAGCGAAAATGCAGACGACTAGGTGAGAATGGGAGGGAGGCATGGACTGGTGTATGGAGATGGAGCGGTTGATTTAGCGTGCAACGGGATGCCCCGGCAAATTCGATAAGATTTGGGGCCTGGGATGGAAATGAGGGAGGGGATAGGGTAGGGCTCCATAGGAGGGGTGACACAAGTTGAAAGGATACGTCTGACTCAGGCCATTCGGGCTCAAGAAACGTTGGAAGACTGATGTAAGATCACAGAAACCGGTGGTCCAGTCCAAACTTGAAGGGTAGTAGTGTCTGTAAATGGAAGCATGCTTGTCCACATGACCTCTTTGCTGGGGGGATTGTTTTGTTATTCTTTTTTCTGAAAGACAATAAAAATATTTTCCAAAATGTTTTTTTTCACTATAAATATACATATAATTGTGTGTGTATAAATTACCTACTGGCGGTCGCCAGTAGGTATATATAGTTAGGATTTTTTCTCTATGGGATTTTTGAAAATTCTATGTCTAATAACTTTGGCGTTTGTGGACGGAATTGGCTGAAATTTTCAGGAAAATGGAACATTTTGTTTCTGAGCAGCCCCTGACAATTTGGGGGGGTTTCATCAAGGGGGGGCCGAGAAAAAAGGGGGGTCCCAAAACGCGTTTTTCCCATGTTAATTTCCATAGGGCGGTTGGCCTCACTTTTAGCTCGAACGGCTGAATGGATTTGCACGAAACTTGGCAAAATTGTAGGGACTGTTAGCCCGATGTGCCTTTGCTAGGTCTCAATATATGTGCTCCAGTGGATTTTGAGTAATTTAGGTTCAAAAAAAGATATATATCTGGGCGGAGCCTAACCACACATCTGATCTGATTGGCTGTCAGCACTTCATCCAAGAAGTGTTGGCAGCCATCTTGGGACCAATATACATGATAGCACCTCATTAAAAAGCATTGTAGTTAATAGAGGGTTTTAGGACTTTAGTTACATTATAAATCATTTGTTGATGGTACCATACTCGTTTTAGGAATTGTGGTGGGTTCTAAGGTGATTTTACCATGTGAAAAAACCTTCTGCTGTGATATCATGAATATTGTTTGAAAGAAAACTAATATCTCATGATTTTCCCACAGTGGTTTGGAAGGGGATCTATAAGCTAAACTGAAAGCATATTTTCTGTAAATTCACATTATCTTTCTCAGTCATGTGAAAATGAAGTCTGACATTCTCAGTAAAACATGTACATCCAACAAGGACAGAGACTGTCAGTTGATTCCTTTGTGTTCTACTGCAGCCTGCTAGAGTGTTCTAAAGAACAACTAGAGCGCTAACAGTCCTACTTATTACAAAGGTATGGCACACCTGAAGCCATCTTGATTGGAATAAAGTGGTAACTCTTAAAACATTTAATTTAAAAAGAAACAACATGAGGGGGTATATTTTGCCATAGAAAGTATGATTAGTGCTGCAGAATGAAAAATTAGGGCACATTTTGAGTGACTTCTCAAATCCTTTTCTATTTCATTAAAACATTCTGACATGCAGTCTCCCAAAATGGCCACCAGAGACAAAATAGCCCAAATGTAGCCCAAATATCACCCAGATGTAGCCCAAGTATAGCCCAATGACAGAATGTCCCAGAGTGTTCTAAAGAACAACTAGAGCGCTAACAGTCCTACTTATTACAAAGGTATGGCACACCTGAAGCCATCTTGATTGGAATAAAGTGGTAACTCTTAAAACATTTAATTTAAAAAGAAACAACATGAGGGGGTATATTTTGCCATAGAAAGTATGATTAGTGCTGCAGAATGAAAAATTAGGGCACATTTTGAGTGACTTCTCAAATCCTTTTCTATTTCATTAAAACATTCTGACATGCAGTCTCCCAAAATGGCCACCAGAGACAAAAGAGCCCAAACGTAGCCCAAATATCACCCAGATGTAGCCCAAGTATAGCCCAATGACAGAATGTCCCAGAGTGTTCTAAAGAACAACTAGAGCGCTAACAGTCCTACTTATTACAAAGGTATAGCACACCTGGAGCCATCGTGATGGGAATAAAGTGGTAACTCTTAAAACATTTAATTTAAAAATGAACAAAATGAGGGGGTATATTATGCAATAGAAGGTATTATTAGTGCTGCAGAAAGAAAAATTAGGGCACATTTTGAGTGACTTTTCAAATCCTCTTCTATTTCATAAAAAAATTCTGACATGCAGTCTCCCAAAATGGCCACCAGAGACAAAAGAGCCCAAATGTAGCCCAAATATCACCCAGATGTAGCCCAAGTATAGCCCAATGACAGAATGTCCCAGAGTGTTCTAAAGAACAACTAGAGCGCTAACAGTCCTACTTATTACAAAGGTATGGCACACCTGAAGCCATCTTGATTGGAAAAAAGTGGTAACTCTTAAAACATTTAATTTAAAAAGAAACAACATGAGGGGGTATATTTTGCCATATGAATTATGATTAGTGCTGCAGAAAGAAAAATTAGGGCACATTTTGAGTGACTTCTCAAACCCTCTTCAATTTCATTAAAAAATTCTGACATACAGTCTCCCAAGATGGCCACCAGAGACAAAAGAGCCTAAATGTAGCCCAAATATCACCCAGATGTACCCCAAGTATAGCCCAATGACAGAATGTCCCAGAGTGTTCTAAAGAACAACAAGAGCGCTAACAGTCTTACTTATGACAAAAGTATGGCACACCAGAAGCCATCTTGATTGGAATGAAGTGGTAAGTCTGAAAACACTCAATTTAAAAAGGAACAACATGAGGGGGTTAATTTTGCCATAGAAAGTATGATTAGTGCTTCAGAAAGAAAAATTAGGGATCATTTTGAGTGACTTCTCAAATCCTCTTCTATTTCATTAAAAAAATTCTGACATGCAGACTGAAACATGCACTTTGAATACCAGCAGCAGACGTCCCTGGTGAGCAGTAGCTTTACTACAGTGATCTAATGTGCAACTAGAGTGCTAACATTCAGAATTTATGGCAAATGTGTGACACAACTGAATGCCTTCTTGATGGAACCAAAGTAAACAAGCATTGAAAATGCAATAGATCTCGCCCTCGTTTAAGTTAAAGCCATTCTGTTTGTAATGAGGTGGCTTTTTAGCTTTGCTTTTTTTTGTGTTTTTTCAACTTTCATGTAAATAACATGCATCTGTATGCATATAAGTATATGTATGCATGCATTTATGTTTGTATTTATATAGATATACAGATGATATATGTTTATATATGTATGTATATATATATATTCACTGAAAAAACCAAAGGTTATAGACCATATATAGTTAGGAATTAGCATTTACAAAACCTTGAAAATTCACTGAAAAAACCATAGGTTATAGACCATATATAGTTAGGAATTCGCATTTACAAAACCTTATTTTACTCACACAAAACCATTGAAATTCCATATATAGTTAGTTGCACTAACTATATATCGCGCACCCGCTATCCACTGCTGATGGTGTCACATATTACATCATTCATGACATGGTCAGTGACATCACTGATGACATCACTGATGACATCTCAAATGACATCACTGATGACATCACTGATGACAACATCCAGTAACTGTATGTTTCTGTAAAGTTAAAATATGTCTTACATATTGAAGAATGAGTGGATGTATAAGTGTCTGGATGAAGGATTTAGTAGGTGCATGACTGACTGTATGAGTGAGTGATTAAATGTGTCTCAATGAGTGCATGGGTTAGTGACTAAACTGTCTTAATTTGTGCATCATTATGTCTGTTGTTCTGTAAACTGTTGCATGTGTTGATAAGTAGCTATATGAGTAACTATATGGGTTATTGATTGGTTGCCCAAGTATTTGTATGGGAGACTGAGTGAGTGTGTGGGTGGCTGGGAGGTGTATTACTCTGTGCATAGATGTGTGAGCAGTTGATTCACTAGATGTATGGTTTGAAAAGTGCATGTGGAAACAGCTGTATGGGCGGTTGACTGTGTGCATGAGTGTATTGGTGAGTGAATGGATATCTCAGTGCTACATGTCAAAGTAAGTACATATGTAAAACACAGTACAAGTGAGAGTTGACATATATAAATAACTGTGCATAAGAGCCAGTGAATGTGTGAGTGGCTGTATGGATCATTGTGAACTTGTATCAGGGATTGTATAAGAGAGTAAATATGTGTTAGTATATGTTTGAATAGGTAAAGTTTGTATAACTGTATAGTTGAGGAAATGGAGGTGTGATTGATTCTTTGCATGACTGACTAGGTGTGTGAGTAACTCCATGGATGAGTGACAGTCTGTGAGTGTCTGTTTACACTGATTGTATCTAAGGTTATATTAGAGTCTGAAGAGGTTCATCGTATTATCACATGAATGATATCATCAGTGATGTGATCAGTAATGTCAAATGAGATGTCATCAGTGATGTCATCAGTGATGTCATTTGAGATGTCATCAGTGATGTCATCAGTGATGTCACTGACCATGTCATGAATGATGTAATATGTGACATCATCAGCAGTGGATTGCGGGTGCGCGATATATAGTTAGTGCAACTAACTATATATGGAATTTCAATGGTTTTGTGTGAGTAAAATAAGGTTTTGTAAATGTGAATTCCTAACTATATATGGTCTATAACCTATGGTTTTTTCAGTGAATATATATATATATATCTGCATAAATCTTCAAACCTCCACTGCGGCGAGAGAAGAGACAGACCCCACGTGTTTCCAGGCAAGATGTTTATTTAGTTCCTGTGCCTTCCAAAAGATGCAACGTTTCGACTAACGATGTAGTCTTGTTCACACACCACCATATATATATATTCCCAAGCCCTGATGTGAAGACTCACTCGCAGTTGATAGTTCATAAAAAACATTTATTTCCAAAACTCAGCATTTTCTTCCCAGTAGATTATCCGCCTGACGCGTTTCAGAGCAACATGCTCCTTCCTCATAGACTTGCCAGCAGTACACAAAATCATTACACAGCCTCTCCTCTCATCTGCATGCTTTTATAATGATTGCCCTCCAGTGGGCCTCTCAGTGAGTGAAAATGTTCTTGCATGCTGGGATTTGAAGTAAGTGTAAATCCAGTTCTCTTCCTTCAGTGGGTTTAGTGAGTGATGCCACAATTAGAGCTTTTTATTTCACCCGGCAGTGGGTCCCAGGAAGGAAATCCGGTTTTATTTTAAGAGAAAATCTCCTGTGCTGTACCTGCTTGGAATGGTTCAAAGCAGCAGCCACCGCAGTCTTCCACGGCCGGACTGCCGTGTGTTAATGTTCCCAAGTTGTGCCCTAATGTGAAGACGCACTCGCAGTTGATAGTTCATACAAAACATTTGGTAGAAATGGGATCTCTGATTGGCTAAGGCTTGCGCCAAAGCCAGGCAGAGACCACCACTCTAGTCAGGGCGAGGGAGTTACACGCCAAAGATAACCACTGCTCACCCCCTTGGTAGCTTGGCACGAGCAGTCAGGCTTATCCTGGAGGCAATGTGTAAAGCGTTTGCGCAACACACCCACAGCAGCAACACACTAGGCACACCACAAAAGGAACTCACACAAGGTTATATAAAAAATAGCCTTTATATTTTCATAAATACATTAGAAACATAATCACATACTGTACACTGTGCCACCTGGCACTAGGCACTATTTACAGGGGACTATTTACACGCGAAAGGGCCAATGGGGCCTCAGTCAAAACCATCACAAATCACCAATTGTAAATGTAGCACAAATAGTAAATATAGAGCACAACCAGTAAATAGTGGAGAAATACTGAACTGAGAACTGGATCCTGTAACATAAAATGTAGGATGCTTAAATCATGCCAGGCATGAATCACATTAGCATAGACCACATTAGCATAGACCCACAGTGTGCACTAACCTCATAAGCATAAACGCATTATACATGAGGCATCACCATTAGGCCAGAACACTGCGCATAAATCTCCTAAGCGTAAACACAGTGTGCCCCAATCGGGGGCACCACACACTGGACTGGCCCCAGGCCAACTGGCCTCTCTGAGGGGCTCAAAAGGCCTGATGTCCCGCAAAAGTCAGGGCTGGCTGCAGGAGCAGCAAAAGCGAAGTGCGCAGTTGCACAACCTAAACGTGGCAGCTGCCCACTACTTGCTGGGCAGCTGTAAAAATTCGCCCGGGCACCAGTGTGCCCCTGGAGCCCCTCTCTGGGACTCTAAACAAAATAAATGTACCCAAACGTTGCAGCTGCCTGCGCACTCGCTGGGCAGCTGGAAATGGCACGGGCACCACTGTGCCCTGTGAGTCCCCCACTGGGACCCTAAACTGAAAATTTCCCCATGTTGCAGCTGCCCCCCACTGAGGTGCAGCTGGAAACAAAACCGGCACTAGCACTCACTGTGCCACTAAAGCCCTACTTAGGGACTTTAAACAGAATGGCCCCCAATATTGCAGTGGCCCGGTACGGCAGCGCCACTGAGGAAAACTTGGCCCCAGCACTGGGGATGAACTGGTCCCCAATATTCCAGCTGCCCACTGGAATTCGGGGCAGCTAGGAGTGTCCAAAAAGTGAAGCCCTCACTCACCTGTCTTCGTGGATGCTCCTTCTTTCTCCCTCTTTGCCGTTGGGGCTCTCCTCTCCACACAGGAGACCAGCTCAGGTACTTACAGGCTCCTGGTCACCGTTGACGGGGCAGCAGCGTCGTGCTGCCTCTCTCTTCGTCTTCGGCAGCTCTTGGGGGTTTGCCAGAGCGGGGTAGGCTCCTGCCTTGCTTCCTGGCATACGGGGCTCCCCCTAGCTTACGGGAGCCCCCTTCTCGGCCGCCTCACATTTGGCACCACTCTTGGCTCCCTTCACGAGCTTCCTGCTGCTCACGGAGCGCCCCGCCCACAACAAGGCTGCTCTGTGGACGTCCGGGTCGCCGCGGGCAGCGCAGCGTCCCTCAGTGTTCTCTGTGGCGGCGGCATCACACAGGAGCCAGAACCGGCGGGGTTGGCTCCCGCTTCGGTCAAAAAAAGTGTAAATAACCGGGATGGGCTCCCACTAGCGGAGTGCAGATGCGGGGTTGGCACCCGCTAGTTAAATAAGCGAGAATGCACGAATATTTTTAAATATGCGCACCAAAGACTGCCGAAACGCGGTGTGGGCTCCCTGAAATTAAAGGACAGTGTGGGGGAATCCCACCAGCGCTCTTCAAAATGAAAAATAAAGCGCTCACAGGTGCTGCAGTCCAAAGTCCAGGGAAAGCCCTTCCGGAGGAAGGGGGGCAAAGGCTGGGCCCAGGCAGGTCAGCTCACAGGGCTCTCCAGCAGGGAGGCAGTCCCTAGTGGCTGTTCCTCCTGGAGCCCAGCTGCAGCAGCAGTCCCCCCTCAAGTCAGGAACAGCACAACCACCTTCATGGGGTCACAGCCCCTTCTTTTATACACCCTTTCCCTTTGTGTCCCAGCACAGGGCTTGAGAAATCAGATGCGCCTGGTTTTGGAGCACTCTTTTTACCAGGCTCCTCTTCCCTATTGTTAGGTTGGGGCTCAGTGATCAGACGCACCACAGGGGGCAGAGCCAGCATTGTGGAGGGAAGGCACAGTCATATTCAGGTCCCAGGTGCAACTCCTCCCTCCCATCTAGATGCAAATCTCTCCCTTCACCACTGGGCTCACTCACCCTGGCTCCTGGAGCCACCCACACCTCTCAGCTCCTGTCAATCACAAGCCAGACATGCAATTCACAGCAGGCAGCCATACACACAGCACACAGAAATGCCAACTTCTAAAAGTCTTCATGTGTGGGGACAGGATGCACACCATTTTTATGATTTTTCCATAACTTTTCCACATTTCCTTGCTTTGCATGCAGACTGATAAGTGCAATGCCCAAAAAGCACTCTGATCAAATCGCCATCACAATGGGGCAACATCTCACCCCAACCAGTCGCACTGCTGAATTGTGCCAACTTCTAAAAGTGGCATTTCTCCACCAGTCACCATAAATCTGTGCACACCATTGCGTAGCATTTATTCTCACGAGTTCATACATACTAAACTCGCCCCGCACTCCTCTCATACCAGGAATTAACAGGGACACACATATCCCCCATGCATTCCTATGGAAGGGCAGGCCAATTTCACCACACGCACTCAGAGCGCGCACGCACTTTACACTGGGCCACAGTGCTAAAAAACTACCAATATAATGTCACAGAAAAGGCAAAAAGTTTAGGGGTGAACCTGCCAAAAGGGACAAGTCCAACGACATTCATTTCCAAAACTCTGCATTCTCTTCCCAGTCGATTATCCGCCTGACGCATTTCAGAACAACATGCTCCTTTCTCAAAGGCTTGCCAGTAGTTCACAAAATGATTACACAGCCTCTCCTCTCACCTGCATGCTCACTGGACGGCAATCATTATAAAAGCATGCAGGTGAGAGGAGAGGCTGTGTACAGATACTTACCACAACAAGTTTTATCTAAAATGATACCATTGCCAGAATTTTGCCACACACAAGAAGTATTGTGACTGATAAGCCTAAAACTATTCTCAATGCCCAACCAGCCTGGTCCCTAAAACGGCCTCCCACCTTTGGATTTATTTATTACGGTGCTTTCAAATAGGGTGGTGAAAGCGTCACTTTCACACTTGCTTTTGTGTATTTATGCTAAATTTTGGTAAAAATTGCATATCATTTGTTAACATTTAGTGCAAGGGCTTAAATTCCTTGTTGCAAGGATGCATTCTGCACTTGCAAAAAAGGACAAAAACAACCACAACTGCCATGGAGTACAGTTATCAAAGTTTGTGTTGTTGATGTACTAATAGGCTACGGTGGTGTAATTATGCAACGTAGAATAATGGCATTATATCAGGAATTTCACGTAATAAAAATAATGCAGAATTCACTAAATTATGTGACTTACACTTGAATAATTCTAATTTCACACAGGCCTACTTTTACCAAAGGGACTGTTCATACCGATAGTCATAGAACAGAGGGAAACATACTATTGCAAAAATAGGTTACAATCCTTAGACTCAAGAGTAGTTACTGTCAGAAACTGGGTTATTTATTTGGGAGGTGACCCAAGTAATCCAATAATCACTATTTGGTTAGGGAACACCACAGTTCTAAGGATTCTCTGCTCAACCTCTAATGGTAAACAGAAGGTAATGTCCCAGAAAATTGTTTGATAGGGTCATGCAGTACCAACAAATTTAGGAATCTCATGAAAAAATTAAAAAGAAAAAAGACACTAAAATCAGAAAAACAGAGAGATATCAGAGATAGGAATTTTTGAAGTTGCAAGCAAAAAGCTCCAAGAAAATACAAAGCAATTGAAAGTCACAGTTCAAGGTTAACTGCAGTTGAGGTAGTGTAAGCCAATGTAGTTACGGTGGTAAACATTTTGCCTTCAAATGAGCTGTTGAGACTCCCTTGAAGTTGAACAAGTCATCACCCAGCTCCCACTGAAGCCTGAGATTTTATGTCAAGGACCAGAGGCTAATGTTATGCACTATACCCTTTCCTGCCCTCATACACAGCAGCAACAATAAACTCAAAATCAGAATAGAGTACAAAAAAGATACTTGAACTCCATATTACCCAGGAACCCATAGCCATCTTCATTCTTTTGTTGCTGTTCATACACAGATTAGTACATCCTTAGAATTATGTATTTCTGAGCGTGTATGAAATGCTTCAAATGGTTATAATAAGGCAGGATTTTGGAAGGTTAACGTCTAGAAATATATTTGATGCATGAGGGATCATTTATTTGTAGAAATGTTTACTTAGAGTGTTTATGAGGAATGTAAGTTGGTTGAGGTTAAATGCTGAAGGTGGATTTAGTCATGCATTTTTGTTTAGGGCGCTATTATCTTTTTTGTAAGGTATTCACGCCTAGAGGAATTTTATTTGCCTGATGTAGTCTTAAACTGGGGAATGTCGCCGATGGTTGGTTAATGTTAATGTTATGGGATATTTATACAAGCGCCCAGATACTCCATGGAGTGTCCCGGTGCTAAAGAAAAGGAGAGAAGAAGACCCTGAAAAAGAGGGACCCAGTTTACTCTTAGACATACACAATTCTCACTATTGATGGAACAGCCAGGTCTTAAGTTGGCATCTAAAGCTCAGGAGCTCAGATTCTTGTCTCAAGGATAGAGGCAGCGAGTTCCGTAGACTACTCACTACCACCTGAAAGGAGCGGCCACCCTTCCTGGCCAGACAACATTTTGGCACCAACAGCAAATGTTGGGTTGATGACCTCAAGGTCCTGGCTGGAATATAGGGCATAATTATTTTCTAATATACTGAGCCCCACTGTTATGAAGAGCCTTAAAGGCCAACTCAAGAGACTTGAAATCAACTCTGTTTTGTATTGGTAACCAATGTAGTGACTTCAGAAAGCTAGTCATGTGTGTTCTCGGCCCAACCATGGAGATTGCTCTAGCGGTTGAATTTTGAACAACCTGAAGATGGCTCAGTAAATACTTGGGAATACCCAAGTAAAGCACATTAGCATAGTCCAGCCTTGACATTATTAAGGCTTGAACCACTGTCTTTCTATGAGACAGTGGCAGCAGTGGGAGAAAATTCCTCATCATTTTTAAAAGCTTAAAGCACATACCAACCCACTGACTGAACCTGCATCTTCATAGAAAGATCTGAGTCCAGCATAACTTTAAGATTTCTAACAGCAGTAACAGGACAGGAAGGGGCTGGTTGATCATAGGGCCACCACTTCCACCATTATTCATCCGGAGTATGTCCGAAGAAAATAATTTCGGTCTTGGCGGAGTTGCATGATAGTTGATTCAGTTGGAACCATTCAAATACGATATTCAAACACAGATGTACTGGACTTTCGTTGAATAGCTCATCTTTTTCATAAGTAAACAAAAGTTGAGAATCATCTGCATAAGTAAGAACCTTGGCCCCTAGATTCTCTACTAAAGAAGCAAGAGGTGCTATATAAATATTAAAAAGAGTGGAGCTCAAAACTGAGCCCTGAGGCACTCCAACATTCAGCGAAGGGATATCGGCTGAAAAAGGTGGCGACCCAACAGATTGCTGACGGTCTTCCAAAAAGTAAGACAACCATTTTAGAACTGTGCCCCCGAAGTCACATTCCTTAAGCCTCTGAAGAAGGCGTCCATGGGGCACGGTATTAAAGGCCGGCGAGAGGTCTAGCAGTATTAAAACTGCCTTACTTCCTCTGTCAAGGATAGCTTTGATGCTTTCTGAAACCTCAAGTAAGGCTGTTTCAGTACTGTAGTTTGCCCTAAAACCCGACTCGCTAGGTTGAAGGGCATTAGTGGCCTCAATAAAGTACTTAGTAACCTTATTTACATGCAATGAGGGATTTGGGTGCCGTTCGTGGAGGAAAGGATGATCTTGTCAGATCTAGGAGAGTTTAATTGAAATAAGTGGGGCGATGTTTACTTTGAGAAACTTTGATTTTAAGGTGCAACGTTATTTAGCTTAGCACGGCGTACATAGTAAATGGTTCTTTTTTGTCATCATAAATGGTTTCATCTATTTTTTAAAGTACTCACATGCATCCATTCAGACGGTGTTCGGTGGTCAGCGTGAGCTAGACTACGCGCATGACTGGCAGCGCAACAGTGAACTCACGGCAGGCAGTGCAGCAGTCAGCTTGAGGTAGAGCGTGTGCCGCTGGACTCTTCACATGGCAGGAGGCACGAGTTGTGGCTTGATACTTGGCTCACAATGGGCACAAAACTACCATTTTGGATCAGAGGGGTGGCCGTATGTGTGCGACGAACATTTTGACAGATTGGGGAAAAAGCCATATTTTGTGAAAGAGCAATCTTGTTGACAGTAGCTTATCAATGGATTATCAGCTGTTGGGGTATCACATGTTAGAAGGTTGTGGTTTGAGGTACTGAGGATAGGTATTGAGTATATTTAAATATAGTGCAATGGAAACAGTTGAGGAGCAGGCTCTGGATATAAAGGTCAGAGATTATGTGGAAAAAATAGATTTGGTTCAAAGGTTAGATAGGAAGATAGATGATTGTGTGGAGAAACAAAATAAAAATAGAGGAACCAATAAAAATGTGTTGGAGGATGAGAGGTACTGGTCTGTGGTGGAGGTTGAACCTATGCCCTTGGTTTTGGTGTGATTGGGCAGAAGAAAACAGAAAAGAGGATGCATGTTGAAGTGCATATCGATGTAAGAGGGCCTTGGTGTAAGGTTCCAGATTCAGAGAAAGCTATAGAGGCAAAAGGGTACGGTCACAATGCAGTCACGTGTGACAGAACGTTGAGTAGTGGTGATGTGGAGTTGACCTGCTCATCCGGCCTGGATAAAACAGAGGAGGAATGCAAGAAGCCAAAAAGGAGAAAGGTTGAGCATAGTAAGATTACGTTGGAGAAAAGTGAATTTGTGGATCCTTTCGGCGAGGTAATGAATGACCCCCAATTGATACAACACCCCTTATCACCACAGAGGACTCCGACTGAGCATGTGGCTCAGTATATATCCTACTGAATTTAGTGGGAGATGCCAAAGGAAGTATAGATATGGTTAAGATCAGAGTGCCCAAGGCCTACACTGGATTCAAAGATGGCATATACACCAGAGTTAGACCCAGAAATGATGAGTTTTCTCAATAAATCAGGATGAGACCCTAGGAAGTATTTACATAAGGGTTTAAAGATAGACTTTTAGATATTAAGGCCCTTTGACAAAGGTGTTCGACATGTGTGAGGATGTTCACAATACTAATACGGGGGTTGATGTGGTAGAGTTGCATCAATGGTTCCATAGGGCTTTATGCCTTTTGGGCAATGCCAATGCCACTTTCTGTATGGAACGGCGAAAAAGCATTCTAATGACAATTGATGCAAATTTGGCAGTGTTGGCCAGCAAGTAGTTTGGAATAGAGGACAATTGAATGCTGTTTGGAGAGGAATCTGTGGGAGATATGTCCTGATTTGTGGGCACATATAATTCCTTACAAGAAGTCAAGAAAAACATCCCAAAGGTTTTTGGACGGGCTGGGAGAATGTTGGATCAATTCCTCTGCCATGAACAGGGAATAGCTTGTGGGTCTTTTACACAAGGGTTTAGACCCTATTGTTATGAGTACAAGGCAGAGCAGGGTGGATTTTGTCCACAGAGGCCAAGAACTTGAGGAGTTCGAAGTGAGAGAAGAACAAGAGTAGGAAGGTGTGCAGACAGAATATTGAGTTTAAAATATTGCGTTGCACAAATATCGAGTCAGAACTATCGTGGTTCAGAAATATCAACTGCAAGAATATCGTGGTCAAGAATTCAGACTTAAGGTACGTAGTATCGATTTTAGAAATATTGAAGTGTTTCATATCGTTTGCAAAAATATAGTTGTTAGAAATATCGATTTTTTAATTAATGTTATGTATTTTAGTGTACGTTTTAAATGTATGTGATGTATGCTTTTTGTATCAGAATTTTTTGTATTTTTATTATATGTGTTACATTTGTGATACTTATACATTTTTGCGTTTTTAGTTGTACAGTAGAGGGTTGTGGGTTTATAGGGTAATAGGGTGGGAAGTAATTTAATTACATTAAATTAATTGTTTTTTATGCACTAACATTTGTTTCATTGAGATGTTATGTTGTTAAATGTGCAAAGTAATTTATTATTAATTAATAATGTGTTAATTAATAATAATTATTAAATGTGTAATTAGTTATGGTAATTGTACAATTAATTCTGGTTTGTGTTTTGGTGTTTATAGGTGTAAAGGGTGGGAAGTAATTTATTTTTAATTGATGAATTAATAATTGTTTGCTAATTAATTGTAATTAATTAATTGGTATTTAATTATGGTAATAGTGTAATTAATTTTAGGTGTGTGTTTTGGTGTTTACAGGTTTAAAGGATGGGAGGTAATATATTTTTAATTGATTTATTGATAGTTGGTAGTTAATTATTTATAATAATGAATTGGTAATTAAATATGGTAATTGTGTAAATAATCTTAAGTTTGTGTTTTGGGGTTGTGTGGGTAAAGGCTGTTAGTAGATTATTTATTTCTTATTAATAACTATTTGTTAATTGATATTAACTAAATTAATTAATTTTAGGTGTGTGTTGAGGTGTTTATCTGGGTTATGGATGGGAAGTAATTTGTGTTTAATTAATTCATATATAGTTGTTAATGTTTATTATTTGATATTTATTTTGGGTAATTGTTTATCTTTTTGTGTTGTTTTTACTTTTGAAGGGGTGGGTATTGAATAATTTGTAATTACTTTATAATTAGTTGTTAATAGTAATAGTTTTTAATTTAAAAATAGGCTTTAATTGTGTTTTATCATTTTATAGTTTAATTTAGATGTGTGTTGTGGACATTATAGTGTTAAAGTGTGCGTAGTTAATTCATGTTTATTCGTTTTTTTTAATAATAATATTTCTTTAATTGATTATTAATTATGTTAATTATGTAAGTAAATGTAATTTAAAATGTTGAAGTGTGTTGTTATTAGTGTGGAGTTTTAGGGTGGGAAATAAAATAAATACATGTATTAAATAATGTTTTTGTTTGTAAATATTTTCTAGTTTAAAAGATTTTATTTATTTATTATTTTATTTCATATAATATTTGTAGGTTTTTGTTATATGTAATTAATATTGTAATATGTTTTCTTTTTATATTTGTAATGTATTTGATTTTTATTTTTTTAAATATTATTTATTTATTCTTATTTTTTTTTATATATATATTTTTTAACTCTTGGAGTGTAAGTAGTCATTTTTCCCTCTTTGTTCTCATACACTTTTTCTACTGTTGATCTCACTGGAGTGGGAATAGTAAATTTTACCCCTCCGCTATCCAACACTTTCCCTACTGTTGCACTCACTGGATTGGGAACTGTACATTTTAGCCCGCTGTTATCTAACACTTTCCCTACTGTTGCACTCACTGGAGTGGGAATAGTACATTTTATCCAACACTTTCACTACTGTTGTACTCACTGGAGTTGAAATAGTAATGTATACCCCTGTGCTATCCAACACTTTCCCTACTGTTGCACTCACTGGAGAGGGAATAGTAATTTGTACCCCTCAGCCATCCACCACTTTCCATAGTGCTGCACTCACCCGAGTGGGAAAAAAAATGTTTAGCCCTCCACTATCCAGTACTTTCTCCACTGTTGACTCACTGGAGTGGGAATAGTAATTTTTACCCTTTCGCTGTCCAACACTTTCCCTACTGTTGCACTCACTGGAGTGGGAATAGTAATTTTTACCCCTTTGCTATCCAGCACTTTCCCTATTGTTGCACTTACTGGAGTTGGAATAGTAAATGTAATTACTCCGCTATCCAACACTTACCCTACTGTTGCACTTACTGGAGTGGCAAAAGTTATTTTTACCTCACCACCATCCAACACTTTCACTACTGTTGCACTGACTATTGTGAAATGTAAGTTTAAATATTTTTTTTACAGTTCAATGTTTTCATTTATTATAGATTTTTGTTTTTTTATATTTTAAATCATTGATATATATTTTTATTTTTAATATAATTTCAATCTTTTAACATAAATTAAAAATAATAGTTTATTAAAAGTTTTAAAGTAAAGATATATGTTCAAATAATTATGTTTGCGTGTTTATCTTTTTTATTAAGTTAATTTGTTATATTTGATTAAAATATATGTTACATTTGTTTTTTGTTAAAATTACATTTAGTATTTAATATATATTATTTTATTTTAGGTTTATATCAAAGTCGATATTTTATACATCTATTTTTTTTACATCAATATTTTTAGTCGATATTTTTGTACTGACCTGTTGAAGGATAGGAGTCCATATTTTTTATAACTATATTTTTTACCCGATATTTTGTACATTGATATTTATTATATCGATGTTGTGTCAGTAAACCGAGGAGGAACATGTATGTTTTAGAAAAGACCCTACTTTGACCCTGGGCAGCAAACTCGCCCAGTTTGTGTCGAGGTGTAGAGAAATAACATAAGACCCATAGGTATTGAGGATGGTGCAGGGATATCAGATAGATTGTGTTGTAGTCAAGGTACAGAAAGCTTGTCTAGGGTTATTACATTTTTCAAAAGATCAAGAGGAGTTGGTTACTCAAGAGGTGGAGGCACTTCATATGAAGACAGTCAGAGAGAGAGAAGAGGAGTGTCCAGGGTGTTTTGTAAGCAGCATTTTTCAGGGGGAGAAAAAAGACAAATGTATGACGTGAGTCATCAATCTGAGAGAACTGAATGATAGGGTGTGTTACATTCATTTCAAAATGAAGGGTATACAAATGTTGAATGGCCTGTTGAGGAAAGGGGATTGGTTGACACAGTTGGACTTCAAGGCTGCTTATTTGGCAGTTCCAGTGTGTATGGAACACATGGATTATCTTCAGTTTCTTTGGAAAGGGATACGTTGGAGGGTCAAGGGCCTTCCATTCGGACTGACCTTGACTCTGTGGTGTTTTATGAAGGTCATGAGATTGGTAATGGCTTGCTTGAGATCGAGAGGAGTGTATCTGGACAATGTGTTGATTATGACAAAGGAGTAACCTTTCTGCCAACATAATAGTCCGCCTGCCAAATTCTAAAGCAAACAACTCAGGGGTCGATTCCGATCTAGTTAGGAAACAGGGGCGGCTGGTGACATTTGAAAGTGGTGGGCGTAAATACTGCACTGTGGCGAGAGAACGAGCCTGAACCACTTATCGGGGGCTCCGGGGGTCTCCCCCGAGAAAATCTTGAAAAAAAGAGTGGGCAAATGTTGCATTCTCAAGCAAATTTGAGAAAGAAAATAGGTGGCTTGGCGAACACATCTCTGGGAGTAGCCAGACAAGTCTCTTTGCACTTGCACAGATACATCACTCTCCCTGCATTGACATAGGCACAGTCACCCAGCACTCATGGACCCATTACTCACCCTTCCTTGACACATCACTATGCCTGCATTCACCCATCCACATCACTCACCCTGGACTCATACAGGCACACTGCTCAACCTGCAGTCACACAGATATCACTCACCATGGACTCACACAGGTACACTGCTCAACCTGCAGTCACACAGACATCACTCACCCTGGACTCACACAGGCACATCGCTCACCCTGGACTCACACAGGCACATCACTCACCCTGGAATCACACAGGCACACTGCTCAACCTGCACTCACACAGACATCACTCACCCTTCAGTTGTAACAGTTTGTATAAAAAATAACAGTTTGTATATACCACCCCCACGCCTTCTCCCGGGCAGGGGCCCACTAAACGGGCATTGTAATGCACTTCTTTTGCCAAGAGTAAGCTGCATGGCCTGCCTGCAGAATGGCTTTGCATGCTGCAGTATAACTGGATATTGTTCGTTTAAATCCACCCATGATGCCTTAAGCCTTAAAAAGCTTGTGACTTTGTGACTCTTATGCTGCTCTAAAAACCTCACTGTGTATGTTATTTTTGTGTCCTAGTACCCAGAAGCCCGCGGTCGCATGTCTCACTGATTCCAGTGACAACCCCTTAGGGGGGCTCTTGCAGGACAGACACATTCAGGGGGCCCTCTGTTCAACCCAAGAGCAGGCACTCACCACATGCCCTGCTGTTGTACATGTGCATCCACCCTTGGCTAGAATGGAAATCATGCACATTTGTCAGATTCACATGCTCTGCAGTTGGCGATAGAAATACAAATTGAAAATTGAGTCCAGCAGTGAAAAAACAGGCCAGTTAGCAGCACCCCCTCTACCCCCCTTTGAATACCGCTCCAGTCAACCATTACCCCCTAGATGTCCTTCATCACCACTGGCAACTCAGTCACTAAAAACGGGCTTCAAAGCACTGTTTATGGGATCGGACTTCATTTTTTTTTTAATACAACAATAGGAAGTTCACCTGAGGTGACATCAAGAGAGGTAGATGCCTATAACGTAAAACACCCCCTACTTCCATCTGTAACGCAAAATGCACAGAGGAAATTCTGAACAAAATGGTACAAATAGAGCATTTTAAATCACCATTTTTAATTAAATTGACTAAGAAGTTACAAGGGCAGACATCTTAGGTTGACCTCCCACATAAGTGATGAAGAAGACATACTTGTCAATGAAATTTCTGAAAAAATGAGGCTAAATCCTGCATTTTAAAGCACTATTTTCAAAACGTAGGCAAAAATACACCCTCACACGTTATGAGACTCGGCAACACGTGGCACGGAGCAAAATCTACAACTGGCACAAGAGCATCGTGGAGGCACCTGGTGGCAGAGGGCACAATGCCTACAGCGGCTGCAACACACTGCGACAACATCACATTACAAAGTAGGCAATAAGAGTGGAGCGTGAAGTCAGACGGCGGGTTACAAGTGGCTCTGTGCACAATAAGAACTATCCAACTAGCAGGATAGCGTTAGAACTGCAAGTGGATGGATGGCACAAAACACTAAAACTGGAGCGCCACGAAGACATCACGCACCACAGGCGCCACAAAATGTAGACATGGAACAGCAATGACGTGAAAAGGGCCGATTACAAAGAGCAGAATAAAAATGTATGTAACTAACAGAAAGAAAAAAAAACATAATCTCAGACAGACAGAATACAGAATAAAATACTAGCACTAAAGCACCGGGAAGACATCACCTAACAAAAAGACAGTGACAAATTACGCACATGGACAGTAACAAAGGTCACAAAAGCCGGACAGCTCTGTCCAAGTACCTCAGCCCCCACCCAAGAATCCCCTTAATCTGACCCGAGACTGACAGCTCACCAATGATCAAAGCCCTTAGCGCTCCAGTCGCGGCTCGTGGGGGGAGGGGGCGGGGGGGTTAATAAAATACATTTAAGAATCCTACCTGAGGAAGTCCTAAGCACGTCCGCGCCGCCCCGCGTCCGTTGGCGCCTACAGCCCCTCTCAGCCAATTCTGGCGCTGCCAGCAGCGCCAGGATTATCTCAGGGCACGCTATTCTTCGCCCTTAGCACGCCCATTAGGAGCCCGAGGGGCTCCTAATGCGCTTGCGCCAACAAGTCAAAACACAAGTGCGCATGAGTAGGTAGAAAATTCACCCTCCGTCCCCACTCATGCGCAATTGTGTTGTGCTGCTGCCTGTTGCCCCCCACTGTCTGACAATTGTGTCAGTCAACATGACGCCAGACCGCCCACCCCCTTCAGACTCTGAAGGGGTGGGCGGTCCGACGTCATGCTGACTGACATGATTGTCAGTTCTCCCTCGGCATCTTTGAACTTGAGTAAACTGAATCAGTTTACTTAAGTACAAAGATGCCGAGGGAGCTGTGGGTGGGGGGCGACGCCCCCACGCCCCAATGGACGCACCGCGACTGTTAGGAAAGCATCCCGACCAAATCAGATCCGGAATGCTTTCCACACGACTCAGAGCGCTGGAGTCCGACCGAGTGAGTACGATGCTCCCGAATGCTGATGGACTCCGTTCACTAGGACTCCCATTGAACTATATGGGAACCTGTGTACTGAACGCGTACACAGGCTCCTATTGCAAAAAAGGGTTGGTGGAGGGAAAGCGTACACCCTGTGATGGGCACCCCATGGTGCCCGCCACACAGTGCATGCTCGGGTCGGGGGACCCATGGGCATCTCTATGACTGATACGGAGGGCACCCAAGTGAAGGGGGGCCTGCTACGGCCCCCTGAAGTCCGATTCTGACATCTGTTTCATCTTGTTGAGACCGAGTCTATACAGCTGTCCAAATTGTGCATCGTACTCGCTGTTCGGAATCCAGCTCCATTGCGTGGCACGATTTAGCTACGAAGAGTTGTAAGGACAGGATCTGGTTCAGGAACAATTCAGTCAACGCAGACAAGATCTTTGCATCGTACTTGGTGCGATTCGGTAGGAAACAAGGGCTACGAATCGGATCCGGGAAACCCAAATCTGATTCTGAGGCCTCAGTCTCCACTGTAGCCAAACAGAGTAAAAACTGACGAAGAATTGGCTATATGTCAACCTGCCACATTTAGATGGACAGGCACATTGCAGTTTTTTCTGCACATCACTGCCAGGAAAGCCCTGTCGGTAAGGGGCAATTAAAACACAAACATGCCCCCTCACAGTGGAAGAAGGTTCCTATTGCGAGAGGAAAATTGTCTTTTTTCATTTTCAGACACAAAATCCAACTTTGGGATTTTGTTAATGAAAATAAAAAAAATCTTTGTAACTTTGAAGTACTAATCCACCATGTTTGACAGCCATATATGTCAAAGTTACAATGGATTCACAGTGGTTCCTGTGAATGTTAGAAATGTCATTCAGTGTGATAGATATTTCTAAACTTGGCTGTCAGTTGTCAGTACCTCCACCAGGGCGATGGAGTAAAATACTCTATCCACCTGGCAGAGGACAGCCTGACCACCTATATTTGAACTGGGCCTTTTTTTGGTCCCTGAAGTCTTATGGTGCGACATGGTTTTGTTTTGTGGAGTTTTACATAGCGCTAACTAGACCTGAAGGTATCAGAGCGCTTTACATGAGCACCAGTTATGTTACAGACGGACACACTCTGTTTTTTTGTTAGGCATGGGGAGATTAAGTGATTTGACCAGAATCACAGAATGATGAGCGTCCCTGCCGAGATTCAAACCCGGTTCCCCAGCTCCGAAGTCGACTGCCCTAACCGTTAGGCCACATTCTCTCCCCTAAAGGTTGGAAGCTGTAGCTCTGCAGGGTTCCACAAGGTCTGAAACCTTCACACAAGATCACTCTGAAATATCTTTCTTTGTGGCAAAAAGCTCCATGCAGAACAATCTTGTATATGGTACCTGCTGAGGGTGTGACCTCTCCTGAAGAAGCCAGAGCACCATGTCCCACCCCTCGGGAGGTGTGAAGATAATTACTGTTATCCAATGTATGGGCTGCAAAAACACTCCTACTCACTTCTAAAGCCTGAGGTCCTCAGTGCATTTTTCTTGGCCTCAGGTCTCTCTACGGCGATGGCTACTGCTGCATACAGTTCAGGCAGCTGGGAGTGATAGGGACCACCTTAGCCTGGTTCAGATCCTTTATTGAAGGCCAGTCCCAGAGAATACGGTTGCATCCTTACATTTCCGCACCTTGTCCCCTGATTTGTGGAGTTCCTCAGGGATCGGCCCTCAGCCCGACTCTTTTTTAATATCTACTGTGTCCCCCTTGCCCCACTCGTAGAGCAATATGGTGTAAATGTTATCTCATACACTGATGACACCCAGCTTGTGTTCTCCTTCAAAGATCACTCTGAGGCCGCATTTACAAACTTCAAGCAGTGTCTCATGGACATTTCAGCCTGGATGACTGATAAGTGTCTAAGGCTGAATACCGATAAAACGGAGGTACTGTTTTTCAATCAGCCTTCACCTCCACAAACCGACCTCTGGTAGCCCTCAGAGTTTTATCCTCCCCCTCTTCCTGTCCCTTCTGCAAGGAACCTGGGGTTCTAATTCGACACCACCCTTTCATGCAAGACCCAGATAGGCCATGTTTCCTCGTCCTGTTTCAGGAAAATGAGGGCTCTACGGAGATTCCTTTATTTCCTACCCATGGACTGCAGGAAAACAATGGTCCACGTGCTGATTAATTCGCAGTTGTACTACGCAACCAGTATGTATTTGGGTCTACCATCATACTTGATCAGGAAACTGCAAAATATACAGAATGCAGCCACCCAGCTTATCAGAAACGTCGACCTATAGCATCACATTTCCCCTCATCTACGTAGCCTTCAGTGGCTGCCTGTTAGAAGGAGAACAAAATTCAAGGCACTGACGCTTGCCTACAGAGCAATCAACAACATTGGCCCTCAATATCTAAGGAAGAGACTCCGTAAATACTATCAGACAAGGAACCTAAGGTTGAATCATTTTGAACACCTAGTCACTCCCCGCTTTGCCAACGCCATGCTAGGAGGACGTTCCTTCCCCGTCAGAACCGTGACCTTGTGGAACTCCATGACCGAACATATCAGAAAGGCCAACTCGGAATCCACCTCCCTTCCGGAAAGTCTTGAAGACTTGCGCCCACATGCATCAAAGGCAACTGCATTCGCAAACGGAGCGAATTGCAATTTTCGGCCGTTTGCGGATGCAATTGACTAATTTGGAATGCATCATGCATTTCGCAATTTTAGGAATCGCAACCATGTTGCGATTTCTAAAATTGCGATTGCATTTAAGAAATCGCAATTTCAGATTTTTTAAATGCAATGCATGATAATTTTTTGATTGCGAATTCGCAATTTGGAAGTGGTAAATTAGCATGAAATTTGAACTTCATGATAATTTACCGAAAACCTTAAAATATGCACAAATTGCATTTTTGAAAGTTTTAATTTACACACACATGCCCTTGGGGCATGTGTGTGTGTAAATTGCATTTAAAGTTACATTTCAGGGGTGCAGGGAGGGGTTCTTTGGACCCCCCCCCTGCACCCTTGAAATTGCATTCACATTTTGCGAATCGCAATTTGAAATTCGCAAAATGTGAATGCCTTCCCATTGATTCCTATGGGCCTTTTGGCCCATAGGAATCAATGGGAAGGGTTTTCCTTAATTGCGATTCGCAAATTGTGAATCGCAATTAAGGAAAAATACCGAATCGCAAAAATAAATGCAATTTGTTCATGCATTGCCGTTTGCGATTTCTAAATCGCGATTCCTTAATTTTCGCAATTTTGGAATCACAAACGGATGCAATGATGCATGTGGCCGTTAGCTCTTTAGCCTTCCTTAGTACCCTGTGGCACCCGATAACGTGCCGTCACCTTTTCTGTCTCCGCTAGTATCGGGACACCTCCGTTGGGGGTAGCCGCCCGCTCTACAAGCTTAAATAATAATAATAATAATAATAATAATAATAATAATAATAATAATAATAATAGTGATCAGCTTGACATTCTTGGAATAGAGAGTCCTTTTGTTTTCTTGTGTCCCTGTACCAGCAACAGAAGGCCAAGCACTTTACCGTTTGCAAGCACTTCCCTTGGTGCCAGAAGGAGTCTCACATTTAAAATACATATATAAAATTAACATTAATATTTAACATAAATATATTCGTACTAGTTTTTTTTTACATATTGTCATAAAGATAACTCTGCCCTGATTGCAGAGGTTTGCTCCAAGAGTGAGGAACGTCAAATAAGGTCATAAAGTCACTACTAGTAGTAACTTTGGAGTCACATCTGACATTTTTAAAGACTACACCATCCCCTATTTCAGGGCGTGAGGATACAGAAGTATTCACTTGTAGACAACTTTAGACTCGTAAACAGGGAATAGCCAATGTTAGTAAAGTTAGTCAAAATACAAGAGTACATTTGCTTGTGGTAAATCTACAAGTTAGATTGACCTTTGTAAATAGGCCCTTATTTTTGTGTCCTCTTTTGGGTACTTGAAGTAAGAAATTCAAGTTTGTCTAGCTAAGTATACCGATTTGTTAATTCCTTCACTTTTATTAAGATTGATGTTTAAAGGGGCACATTTACATTGTTGATGGTATGCCATTATTTTTAGGTTTAGTTTGCCTTTGTTCTTTATGCTTTCGTTCTTTTTATGTTTAGAAAGCATTTAAAAAAACGTCAGAATCTTAAAGTCTATCTCAAATGGGGAATAAACAGGGATGCACATGTTCAAATATGCACGCTGGAGGAAATGGGTGAAATCAATGTACAAGAGCACAAATTGGTATAACCATTACAGTTGCAAAAATCCTATAATGATGTAATGTAATGTTGGAGCATCTTGGCGCTGGCCAATCATGTCTAGAAGGGGTTTGGCCGGGGAGCTAGTGAGGCACCGGTAAGACAGGATCTGGTGTCTCTAGGGGTTGGATTTAGACTAGGGCTAAACAGGCTGTGTCTGTGAGTTTAAAAATCCATGTCTTTAGTGCCTTTCGGAAAAGGTTCTCTGACGGGATCTGGCGCAATTGGAGTGGTAGTATATTCCAGGCCCTAGCACCCGGCATTCCAAGGGACTTTCCTCCTTTCGTAGCTAGTCTAAATTTGGGAGTCATCAGCAGGTTCAGGTTGGAGGATCTGAGTGAGCGGGAGGGCACATATCTTCTGAACCTTTTTGACAGGTAGGTAGGACCCAGCTGGTGATAGGACCTAAAGGTGATTACTAAGATTTTGAATAGCACCCTTTTGTGGATGGGCAGCCAGTGCAGGATCTTAAGCGCTGCTGATGCAGACGAATTCCTGGGCCATCTCAGTACGAGGCGGGCGGTGGCATTCTGGACCATCTGCAGTCGATGCAGTACTGCTTTACTGGAGCCTGCATATAGACTGTTGCAGTAGTCCAGACGAGATGTAATAAGAGCCACCACCACCGTCTTTCTGGCTGTCAACGGGAGAAGGTCGAAGAATCTTCAGGGCCTTTGATTATGCTAAAGCAGGACCCTGCCACAGCACCTGCTTGTTGCCTAAATGACAAGGCCTCGTCGAACCTAATCCCAAGGTTGCGGGCCGTAGTAATGGTGTTTGGGGGGACTTCTGCATCTTGTGGCCACCATGCTTTGGGGGAATATAAGTTTTGTTGTCCGAATGGTAAAATTTCGGTCTTGCCCGAATTACATTTGAGATGGTGTTTTCTCATCCAGTCGAATGTGGCGGTAAGACAATCTCTCAGATTTTCCTCTGCCTTTGTTGTATTGCTGTCTAATACAAGGATAAGCTGAGTATCATCAGCATAGGATATAATGCTGATGTTGAAAGATGTTATAAGCTCTATTAGGGGGGTCATGTACAGATTAAATAGTACTGGGCTCAGGCTTGAGCCCTGTGGTACCCCTGTTTTTAATGCTTTCTTCTCTGAGCGGTATTTCCCTAGTGCCGTGACTTGCTTCCTATGGCTGAGAAAGTTTCTTAGCCATTCAAGAGCAACTCCTGCTATTCCTGATTCTGCTAGGCGGCCAATCAATACGGAGTGAAAGACCGTATCAAAGGCCGCCGATAAATCGAACAGAACCAGAACAGCCTTTTTTCCTTGGTCCATAGCAGTCTTCAGGGTCTCCACAGTGTGCAATAATGCCGACTCCGTGGAGTGTTTAGCCCTAAACCCGCTTGGTTGGGATGCAAGATGTCATTTTCCTACAGATATCTAGTCAGTTGTTTGTTCACTGCTGCACTGTAACATAACAAGTTAAATCTAGGAAGGATAGCAGGTAGCAATTACAGTCCGGTTGTTTTTCAAATGTTATGGTCTGTCCACGAGAATATTTTCAGCTCTTGAACATTAATTTTTTTGTGCCACTAGGTGGCGCCATTGCCTTAAATAAATGTTCCTTTTTTTGTTCAATAGCCTGCAAAGCCTTTGATGGACCAGGAGCAGCAAATTACTTGGCACAGAGTCTATAGTGCACAGAGCAACAGAACAAAAACGTAAGCAGTAACATAACAGTAGAGCGTTCCGCATAACGATACAAAAATGATTATTAAGATAGCGTCAGGTAATGTGCCTACCTGGTACCTACTATATATAAGAAGTAATAAGCAGATAACAGTGGAGATACAAGCACATTCCGAAATAGAAAATTCCAAAAGTTCTATCAGAAAAGTCTGCCTTTGGGTTTCAAAGAAAGTGGGTGGTAATTAGAGGGTGTAGGTAGGGAGGTGAAAAAGATTTGCCTGAGCTCTTTTTAGGTCTGGCTTGACAGCACAGAAGAAAACTTCTACAAGGACTGTTGATCGTCTTCACTACAGCAATTCATTGGGTAGAAGATGTGAGTGCCTCTGCCAAATGAATCCCTGTAACACAGTCATTTAACTCCCACAGGGAATCCCCTCACCTAACATGGCCATCCGCTCACCTAAGATGGCCACCTCATTGAAACAAGCACGCAGACAGGAGTCACCATTATGCAAAATGCATAGAGCATTAGCAATGACTTTGTATTAGAGCATACCTCTATGGATTACAAGCTTTGCTTCTTCAGGGATGTGGTGTACAGAGGGAGGTTGTACTGTTGGAGGTGAAGGAGTAAACCATTAGTTAAGTTGGAATATACTTGCGATTTGGCCTCAAGATGTCGGGAAGTCCTACATAATATAATGCTTTCGAGTCCAAATTACTTTATGTCAACCTAAATTGAATTCGGAACATTAATTAGTACACCTTTTGCATAACGCGACAATTCATCGCATTTATAGTCACGACGAACATCTTTCGTCTATCTCTATGAATCGGCATTATAAACATACCGGATCCAAACCCATGACCATTTCCGGGTGAAGAGTGGCAGAGACAGAACATGCTGCAAGAACGGAGGCGAAGGTCTGAGGTATTATGTAGGACTGCCCGACATCTTAAGGCCAAATCGCAAGTACATCCCTGAAGAAGCAAAGCTTGTAATCCGTAGAGGTATGCTCTAATATTTACCACGCACTTAATTTACAAGTCAGCACGTGACCTAGCACCTAGCATAATTACTGTAACCCTCTAAACAACATGAGAGTCTTACAACAACACGAACACGAAGGGAGCACCAGATATCGAGTGCGATTCCTTTCAAGCACGCCCGCCTAGACACGCGTCACTCTCCGGGAATAAAATGGGAAATACACGCATAAAATTAAGCACGCCGTATACTAAACATATCACAGGAACATGACCAATATGTCATCGTGGTCTGTCTATACGGTTAGCACATCACAGAGACTATTACAGAGACACTATCGAACTAATACAGGGCAAACATAATGACCACCGACAAATGAGCAGATAATTACCACTTGTTTTTTCGTGAATAAGCACAATGTTCCAGTATTCACGGGTTATTATGACACCGAGAAAATTAACGCTAAGGGCACCGCACTACAGTATAGCAAAATCACTTTCCTTCGCTGTAGCATGAGAATGGGAGAGTTGACGCCTGAAATAACCGTGATTCTGCGCAAGGTATTGCCATTTTTTAGTTTCTTTTCAAAATCTAGTGATTTTGAGAATGTACAATTGTACATAACTATGTGTTCTCCCCTACCCCTTCCTCCCTTTGTTGTTGTGTGTACGTCCCTTTTTCTTTACAGGTACAATGCGACCTTCTACTACCAGAAGAATCAGGTTATAGTTTTACCTATTCTTTCACTTTCATTCACTTCACCACTTACTGGTCCTGAAGAAAGCCTACTGACCAATTGGCGACAAAGGCTGAAACATGTTGACCGTTTTTTATCAGACTATCTAAGTGCGCTAGAATCCATAACCAATTCCATAGCTGCACAAATTAATTCTATAATTGTCCGAATCCAAACTCATTAAAGTTCAATTTCTGGCTGTCCAGGCATTTTTAACATGTCACCACCTCACCACTCACTTTTCTACGATCACTACTGCCCCAACCAAAGGTAAAGCCTCCTGGCGGAGGGTGCACACAAAAGAATTGACCCAAGGATTACGCACTCACGTGTTAATAAGAGCGGGGACACATCATATACCGCTACGAGAAATCATAAAAAACGCGTGTATGAGGGTCTTTTTATTGGGAGACACCTACTTACCTACCTGCAGACCTTGGTTTACGCAGGACTAGTGATCCTTTCCCCTGTTGATTATGAAACTAAATGTAGACTGAAAGGATCCGATCTCTCTCTCCCTCCTCCAATTGATTATACGTTCATTTGTAAACTCCCATGAGGACTGGCCCTTTTACTTCAGTTGTTACACTGCATGTGTTCTTTAGTCTGTAAGCACTGTTTTCTTTAATGAGTTTATCTTACTGCAGGAGGGCAGGAGGGTCTCTCATGCGCAGTTGTAAACACCGGCTTGTTTAACTCATTGCAAATGGGGAGCTCTTCAGGGGCCATGGGAGACAGAAGAGGGCAACTCAGCGATGCCTTTAGGGAGGTCAAAGGTGCGTGATATAAATTCCGCTAGATCTGGCTTGTTTATTTTCTGAACAAACATCTATGTTAAATATGAATATGCTATAGGTTTGCTCCTTCTCCTCGCTTGCTAAAAACCATGACTTCAACAATGGGCTCTCACCCTCTTTTCTCAATTTGTTCCTCTATGAAATGGATCCAAAAAAGAAAGGCACTCTTTGGCTGCAAATGTCTCTTTGGACACACTCTCCCGCAACCGCGAACCTTACCGGAAGGTATTGGAACGCTTTACTGAGCATTTCTGCAGTTCCAAAGTGACCACTCGCTGCGCTTTGCTATTCGGCTCAGATTACCTGTAAAGGGTGTGCTTTCACCTCCAGCTTAACGTTGCTCTCGCTTATTTGCTTTTCTCCTCCTGCCCGCTACACTGCTCTATCGTATGCTTCCCTATGCCCTCTGTGCCACTTCCCCACCGCACCATAGTTTTTGCTTCCCCACACCGCACCCTCAGATTTCCTTCCCCACACCCTCCCGTCTGCGTTCTTTCTGCTACCTTCTGTTCGCAACCCCCCTTCTCCACCACACACTTTTAAACAAGTATTTGGAACAATATAGGTCTTGCATTTGCAAGAGTTTAAGCTATTGGCATTATATAATGACAATGCCTTTATTTATGTTTTAAAATCCAAAGCATAAATAAAAGACATTGTCATTTACAATGCCAATAGCTCAAACTCGCGTAAATGTGAGACCTATTGCATTGCAGATGCTTGTTTTTCATGAAAGTAGACAATTGTCCAGCTTTTAAACAGTCAGGAATCACTCTTAGTGAGAGTGAAATATTACTTTTTTTGCAGTTTTATGTAACAGAACTCACCTGAAGGCATAGGAGTTTTACACTAGCACTAGTTACATTAAACACATTGGGGCATATTCTCAAGAATGTGTGATAACCATCGCAAAAGTTACATAACGCAACTTCTAACAACGCAGTCTATTGCGGGAAATTACGCTGTGTTAACCAAGCATCTCAACATGGCGTTACCATGCTATAGGCTCCAGGTAACGCGTCAACTGACCGTATTAAAATCGACGCCACACCGCTAAAATGCAAAACGTGAACGCAAAAAAGCAGCGATGAGGCCAATCGCAATACTAAAATCAGAGAAAACCAGCAACAGGCCTGCAATTCAAACGTGTCATGCGGGAAAGATCACCATAAAGAAGAAAAAAAAACTGACAAACAAATGCCAAACAACAGCGAAGCACAATGAATGTTGCCGGAGCAAGTACGGCGGAGAACCAGAACCCCACAAGACCCCCGGAGGACCTGCCTGGGACCTCAGGTCAGGGAAGGACAAGGAGAAGAAGAGTAGGAAAAAGTGCTTCAGTCTGCAGAAAAACAGGATCCTGATAACAGAGGTGGTTGAACACCATCAACAACTGTTCGTCAGCTCCACTGTGTCATTGCCAACCAAAAAAGGACATTAGCAGTCCATCATGGACAATGTGAATGGAGTGGGAGTGCGGAAGAGGACAATGGAAGAGGTCAAAAGGTGCTGGAATGAAGAGCTGGATGAGATGGAGAGAATGGTGTCCACAGCCATCAGTGGGGAGACAGTGACTGGAGTCTGGGGACTGGATACTGCTCAACATGACCGGACACAACAGCAACAGGGTCAGTAACAACCAGGGACTATGGGGGGCGGGGGGAGATGGGCACAATGGCACACATGCACAATTGAGCTGAGCACATCTGCGGACAAACCATGCCCCAGACCCCAACTCCAACCAAGAGACCAATGTACCCAAGTATGCAACATCTGAGCACTATATAAGCACAGAAGTCAAAGTCACATTGCAGCAAAAGAATAAGGGACAGCAAAACAGAGCAGCAGGAGCCACACCTCCGAAATGCAGCACACACACATAACATGCAGAGCACAGCAACACTGACAACAATGTGGCACAAACCGCAACACGTCCACAACAGAACACAGGACACAACTGGTACAGACTGGGTGTAGAGACTGGCCAATCACAAGTGGCATTGCAGGGAAATGTGAGATGACAATGTACAAGTACAAGCACACACACGTCTGTTGTCGAAATGTCCACTGTCCCCCATCAAATAGGTAGCTCCTCACAAACAGCCACGATGTACACAGTCATGCACTCTGTATGTAAACATGTACAATGCGACAACACACATGTGAACACATTGTTAAACTGCATCTCCCCTTCACATTTCAGAGGGACAATAAACACCTCCTGCAGAGCAGCCCGAACCTCTCTTCTCTGATGACAAAGAGGACCACCACAGCTTCGACTCCGACCCCCTCCAAGAGTTCATTGACAGCCTCAGCAGCCCACCTCCAGGAGCAGGGCAGCCCAGCTGCAACAAGGACACGCCACCCCCTGCACAGACCACACAGCAGGCAGCACCAACCACCAAGGCTGCCTCCCAGGACCCCCACAAAGAACACATGGCCTTCCAACGCCGTGTGTTGGGATGCGAGGAGCAGCTGGCTGAACAGGTGCAGGTAGGCTTCGACCACATGGCAGACAAACTAGATGCCATACGTGGGTGTCTAAGTCCCATCAGGGACCACTCACAGTCCCTAATGGACACCCACAGTCCTCTCCATGCTCTCCAACGAACCATGGCTGACATTGCCAGAGTTCTGAATCAGAGACAAGAACGACTGACTAGTCAGAGTGGCTCTATCGAGCTCGCCCTGGAGGTGGGAAACATTCAGAGGCTCAGGGAGACCATGGAGCGGGCCAATGCGGAAAGAGCGGCTGCCACGGCTGCACACCAGCAAGTGGTAGCTGGGTTCCTCAATGACCTCAAAACCATCCTCATGGCATTGCTGCCACAAGGCCTGGCTCTGATGCAAGCTGCTGCTGCTACCACTACATACACATCTACGCCCCCTGAAGTGTCAGTGCCACACAGTGCTGCAGACATTCCACCTCTGGCCCCTGAGGTGTCACTGCCACACAGGGCTGGAGAAAGGCCCGCACCACCCACACATGAGGCACATGGAACAGCAGAGGATGAAGATGTGGAGGAATTGGCCATCGTGGTAAGAAGGACGCAGTAGCATTCATCTCCGCCATATGGCCGGTTTCAGCTTTGTTCTGCCCTCTGCATCATCACCTTCCACTGTCCCCTGATACACTCTGCAACACTCACCTTGGACCTCACAATGGACTACCATATTCTGTTTGATCACCAATGACACAGCAAACAGACTGCAGACTGACCTCTTCCTCTTCCTTTGGACTGCCATTCCCTAAAGGACTCTGGCTGGCCCTCCACAGGCCAACATTGTAAAGTGGGGTTTGCATGGCCCTGTACTGCTCAAGATGCAACACTCCACTGAATGTGCATTAAACATTCCGAATCAAACAGATGTGTTGTGTCTATGGTCTTTCATGTGTGGTAGTATTGATGAATGTAGGGTCAGTGAATTCCCCCTATTTCCATGTGGCTCATGTCGTTGGACTTGGGTCACAGGGTGACACATTGCTGAATGTTGTCCGGGTGGCGCCGACGCAACAACAGCGATACACATTAGTTACTCCTTTGTCCAGCCCAGTACGGAACCATGCCCAGCGCCCCGGGGTCATTGTTCATCATAACCCTTATATTAAGAACAACTAAGGAGTGACTCTGTGTAACGTTACACAGAGTCACTCCTTAGTTGTTCTTGATATACTGGTTGGGGTACAGGAGTGTTCGCCCTATCTCTCTTGTTGATATAAAGACATCATAACCCTTACCCTGGACTGGCATACGCCAGGTCAGCCCACTATGCTTACGCTCCAGGGGGGACAAAAACGCTACATGTGTCAGGACTTCCCTGTGGTGTCTGTTGTCAGCATGCCACGGCCACTCCTTCACGGCTGGTATACACCCACACCACACCCATCCAGCACACACGTCACAGCACATGTGACGCTGCCAATAAAAAGAGCTGGGCGCATGTGCACAACGCCATTTCCATCCTCTCTCGGGATGTATCCGCATGGTGTGCATGTAGGCATGGGGGCCTAGGAGCCTGCAACATGATGGCGTCCGCACCACGATACCCATTCATAGTAGGTCCATGACTAGCGGAGCACAGACTTGGCGGCACCAAATACACTGCGGCCGGCACAGGCACACCGCCACGGGATGGTGACTTTCGGTGCACTAATGTAGGGGCACCTTAAGTGCTGAGTGGGTGTGCAGCCTGCGATGATGCCCTGTACTGGCGGTCCAGACAGCTCAGGTTTTGTATGCCCTGCTGCACCGCAGTATAGACCTGAGCCAGTGGGCGGCGTAGGCCTACCACCACGTGGCGTCGCCTCCTGAATCACAGAGTTAGTGGCATCTATGAGGCTGAGCGGGTTTGCAGCCTGCGATGATGCCGGGTGCACATGTATGTCCTGTTCCATGGAGAAATCAAGACCCAGCACCAAATGTGAGACCTGGTAGCCCATGGAGCGGAGCTGCATGATGTGGAGGGTGACATGTCCGCGGGCCCGGGCTCAGGGATTGCACCAGCACGTGGTGGGTCCTCATTTTTACACGCCGTGGCGGAAGGTGAGCAGTGAGGCCTGTGTGCGCAGGGACGGGTATGCACCGCTGGGCGGCAGGGGCTGGGGTGCAGCTGCTTGGGTGCGCAGGGGCAGGCATGCACCGCTGCCGGTTGAAGGGGATGTGGTGAAGCTGCTTGGGTGCGCAGGGGCGGACAGGCGATGATGTTGCGTGCAATTGTATGTACTGTGCCGTTCATGTATCTGGACTCTGTTTCAGATGATGGATCTGTTTCAGCTGTGGGACCTGGTGAACTTCACTACACACATGGTGAGAGACACACCAGTGGCAGTAGGTGAGCAGTGTGGCTTGGGTGCGCAGTGTCGGCACTCTCTCTCCCCTCCATCTCTTCTGTTATCTGTGTTTCTCTCCTCCTCTCTGTAGTCTATCTTTCTCTCCCCCTCTCAGATCGTCTGTCTCTCTCTCCCCTCTCTGTCCGTCTATCTCTCTCTCTCCCTGTCCGTCTCTCTCTCCCCCTCTCTGTCCATCTATCTCTCTCTCTCCCCCTCTCTGTCCGTCTATCTCTCTCTCTCCTCCTCTCTGTTTGTCTCTCTCTCCCCCTCTCTGTCCATCTATCTCTCTCTCTCCCCCTCTCTGTCCGTCTATCTCTCTCTCTCCCTCTCTCTGTCCGTCTATCTCGCTCTCTCCCTCTCTCTGTCTGTCTGTCTCTCTCTCCCCCTCTCTGTCCCTATGTGTCTCTCTCCTCCTCTCTCTCTCTCTCCCCTCCTCTCTGTCCATCTATCTCTCTCTCTCCCCCCTCTGTCCGTCTATCTCTCTCTCTCCCTCTCTCTGTCCATCTATCTCTCTCTCTCCCTCTCTGTCCATCTATCTCTCTCTCTCCCCCTCTGTCCGCATGGCTCTCTCTCCTCCTCTCTGTCTGTCTCTCTTTCTCCCCCTCTCTGTCCATTTATCTCTCTCTTTCCCCCTCTCTGTCCGTCTATCTCTCTCTCTCTCTTTCTCTCTCTCACACTTTGGCTCTCTCACTGACCTTTGATGTGAGCAAGACACATCTTCTCATCATGAATTTTGTCTTGCAGGCTGTGACCTACGGAGTGTCCTGTTTCTGTTCTGTGTTTGGTTTAATAAATTTTCATTTGTTGCTTCGAAAGTGAATGTGTGATGCTCATTTTTGTGTCGACACATGCATGTAACCAGATGTGATTGTGCGACATCAGGTGGAATATTTGGTACATTATTCTGTGTAGTTGATGTGGCATGTCTTCGTCCGGGGGGGGTTACGGGGGGGGGGAGAATCCTAGGATAGGTGGCGGAGGTTGTCGTGGCCCTCTTGGGTGTCCGGGCTGCATAATCAGTGGCTCCATGGCATATGTTGTTCTTCAAGTGTGGCTCTGGCCTTGGCTCCCATTTGTGGTGCAGGCTGTGGTCCGACTTTACACCAGAGCAGGTGTTAGTTTCCTGCTGCTAACACACTTTTTCGCATGTTTTGGGATCTTATCGCCGATCTAGCTGGTCATTGAGAATGTTGGGGAGTGGTGTTGTCACAGCTTTTTGCTCAGGAATGCCTACTCTGCATCTCATTAGAGATAGTTGTGGGGTTCATCTGTGGCAATGTTTTTTGCAGCTGCTATCGCAGGTAAACTGGTGCTATGGGCTGTTAGCACCAGCTTGTGAATGGGGCGATACATTTATTGCGACTTTGGCTGCGATAAAGTGCTGTTAACTCGGCAATAGCACCTTGAGAATATGCCCCATTTATTTCTGTAGGCACAGGGATATTTAATGATTTAGACACAATTACAGTATGTTGAGCCGGATTCCAGACTCTAACAATGTTCCCCAGTTCTAAAGTCAGCAGCTTCAGCCGTCACACCACATCCTACTGAGTTTATGTCAGTGTGGAACCACATGTATTCACATCTCTTTGGCTAGCATTGAACTCATTATATAGTATCTTAACATACCAATGAACATAGCTCAATAGTTGGGTACAGGAGCTTTCAGTTGGATATGGTGAGGTGTCTGTTGTATTTCACCTGGGATTTTTAAAAGCTCAGACAAAACAAACACACACACACACTCTGGTCTCTGTTTTGAAGGTCTTAATACATGGTTATTTTAAAAATACTATGTTTTAATGTCCCCTTACAGTCCGCACTTCTTTCCCTTTCCACTGGCTCTTAAGCCCCCATCATGCGCCGCTTGTCTATGCGTGATTGTTGGAAAATGTGAAGCACACTCTCCTTACCCCCTCCCTGTCTTACTGACCAAGTTACACCCCTGAACATACCTGCGGGGGAAATAATGGATTGCGATATGTGATGGAAAATATATCTTCCTTCAGTGGAATAGATGCATATTATAAAGATTGTTGCTTTGCAGCACTGTATTTGCAAGGGGTACCGTTTGCAAAGCTACCCAGCTAATTAGATCCAATGTGCAACATTTTGTAAGTTATTTGTTTGTTCATTCATTCATTCATTCATTTGTTTATTCATTCCTTCATCCATCTCACTATTTCAGACACCTTAAAGAGCATTACATGCCTCTTTGAGTACTTCTGTGCACTTGACAGGTAGGTGAACAAGTACACAAAAGGAATATGTGGGAAGATCAAAGGCAGGCAGATTGGAACTAACAGTGTCTGACATGAAAGCAAGTTGCGTTCAGATCTCAGGTTTGGACTGGGTCCAAAAACCCAGCACAACCACTGATGCCTTCACCACCATCACACCACAAGTACCACTACTACAACCATGGCATCTAAAACTATAATTAGTTCACGTCACCACATGAAATTCAGAGATTCCATTAATAATACTTCAGATGCCATCTACTCATCAGGCTAATGAATAATGCCCAAGGTGAACACTACCTATCCAGAATCTTTGATAGCAGATAGATATAATATGCAACCTGGGACTATCTATATTATGATGAGTTTCTCCATAAGCTGGTCTGCCAGTCATGCTACCTCAGGAGTTCACTGCCACCACCACACAGGAACGAGCTCCAATTTTGGTAAGGCACTTGCTAACCTTTCTGTCCCCATGAATTGTCTCCTACTATGCTTTAATGACAGTGGGTGACTTTATAGTTTGGGCAAATAAAACGGCTAATACTACAGTGTTTATGGATATTGAGTCATTGACTGGTTTGTACCTGTTACAATTAGTCATAGCTCTCACTCATATTAGTGGGCACATACTAGATTTAGTTTTCATCCCGCTGAATCTGACAATTTTGAAGTGTTCATCCCCAAGAATGGACCAATCACTATTTATTTCCTTATTTTATTACACCCTTAGCTTAGATTTCAGAAAGATTTACTTTCATTAAGAGGAAAAACATTTACAGAGGTACTAGAATCATTCTTTGTTTCAGTAAGGTGGGTTGAGCTACTCCCTTTGTGCAGGAGGCGGATACATGAAATAACTGGATTCAATTTAACAGCCAAGTCTACTTCCAGGATTTCTTTCTTTCATAAGTGCCTCTCCTGTCCTTGGTAAATGGATGAGCTGAAGACAGGCACATTTCAACATCAGAAAGTTTAATGCCAGTGGCTTCGCAACTATGATACTGTCTTGAAAACTCAATTAAGTGTTTCCCTTACAAGGTATAAAAAGCAAGTCATGACTGCCAAATTCAATTCCTTTGTTAACAAAATTCTTAAAGCTCAGAATGCTAAAAAATACTTTTATTCGAGTTTTTCAGATCACTTAAAGATCTAGGGCCAGATGTAGGAGACCAAATACCGGTCGGTAACGGCTGATTTCGGCCGTTACCAACCGGTATTTGGTGTTTGACATGTAGGGGGCTTGAGATTTACAGAATCGGTAAATTTACCGATTTTGAAAAAGAAAAATTACCTACATCTGCCTACTTCCAATTTACCTACTCTTAAATACCGAATCGGTATGATTCGGTATTTAACAGACGGTAAATCGGAATTACCCACATCGGGCCCCATATATTTAGTCTTAGATATGTTTATCTCCAGCCCCCGAGTCTTACAGAAGATGTCAAAGCAATCTAGGATGCGCGGGCTTCCAATAGGTTTATTTGAGAGTAGGAGGGTGTCATCAGCGAACATCAGCACTGGGACCTTGTCCGATGCTAGCCTAGGGGCATCATTGTCCTTAACTTTCCTAAGTTGCTCAATAAGACCATTAACAAATAGGCAAAATAGGGTAGGCGCTAAAACGCAACCCTGAGGTACCCCTTTATTAACAGGAAAGCGGGGAGTAAGTTCATAGTGTTTCCCAAATCTCACTTGCACAAAATATTCTGCATGGAGCCTCACTAGAATGGTAAGGAGATAAAATGGAATCCTCAAGTCTCTAAGTACAGTCCAGAGTTTCATTCTGAGTACAAGATCAAAAGCCAACTTCAGATCTATGAATATTGAATAGAGGTGGCCACCCTCTATTACCACAATTTTCCAGAAAAGGAGTTGGAGTCTAAATTAAGCATGGGCGAATTTTGCGAATTCGCGAATTTGCGGATTTGCAAATTCGCGATCCGCAAAATTTGCGAATTTGTGCGAATGTGCGGATTTTTGTTTTTTTGCGTGTTCACGGGGTTTTTTGCGTGTTCGCGGGGATTTTTGCGTCTTCGCGAGCCGCTTGCATAGCGAAGTTACCCATGCAGTCGTTTATGGGAGAGGGAGAGAGAGATAGATAGATAGATAGATAGATAGAAAGAGAGAGAAAGAGAGGGAAAGAGAGCGGGAGAGAGAGAACGAGAGAAAGAAAGAGAGGCCGGATCTCTGAAGGGCCAGATTCCTGAGTTACCCCTACAGAACATACAGCTTTTTATTTTTAGCAAAATGCATATGAAAATTGTGCTGTAAAGGTCTCTTTTAGTTTAACCCCTCCTGACACCTAAAAATGGGTGTATTTGCATCCTCTCCCTTCTTCCTGTTTTTTATATCTGTAAGTGCTTCCTGATGAGGTTTAATTCCTTGGACAGGTGCCTCATTGCCTACTTGTAACTATTCTCTGACCCTGCTTCAAGGGTCAGAGCAGGGTCAGAGAATAGTTGCAAGTAGGCAACGAGGCGCCAGGAAGCAATTAGCAGCAGGTGTCCAAGTTGAAGTTAATGTGTTTGTAACCCTTTTGTAAAAGGTTACAAAGAAATTAGGTTCAACTTTTGCACCTGCTGCTGTAACCCTTGCTTGGCTGAAAATTCGTCCCCGCTGATTCGCAGATTTTACCGCGATTTCGCGAGATTCGCGGATCGGGAAATCACGGAAAATCCGCAAATTCGCCTGCGAAACGGATTTTACGCCCACCCTTAGTCTAAATATCTGGTCGATGGTTGAGGTGTTTTTTCTGAAGCCGGCTTGGTAGGGGCTCAATATCTCCTCTTCTTCCATGCATACCTGGAGGCGATCAAGTAGAACCCGCACAAAACGTTTTTGGGAAACATCAATCTAACTGATCGGCCTATAGTTAGTAGGAAGAAGGGGCAAGCTTCTTTGTACATTAGGGCAATTTCTGCCCCACGCCAAGTATTGGGAGGATCCATGCCATTCAAAATGACACTAAATAGGGTCCACAGATTTGGTCCCCAGATTGTTGGTTCCTCCCGTAATAAGTTCCCTGGTAATTTATCTGAGCCTGGTGCTTTATTGCTAGGGAGCTTATTTATGCCATTTGCCACATCAGATAAAGTAATCTCCCCCGCCGCCCACTGACAAGACTCTGTGGTTACTTTTCGAGGTACAGCAGCTTCAGTTACATTTTCATAACTCGTGGAAAGAGTAAGAAAATGTTTCTCCCACACTTCAGAAGCAATATTTGGCTCAATTGCTGGTTCCCCTTTAATGTCACCGGAGCTCACAGTGGCCCAAAAGGACTTCATGTCTTTGTTCAATAGTGCAAGTTTAAGATTGTCCTATCTCCCCACTTCCCAATTTTTCCTCTCCTGCTGTATGGTCTCTTTGTACTGTGCCCAGGTTAGTTTAATACATGGCTTATCCTTTGCCTTCACAGTGTCCAATAGGGCCTGCTTGGCTGTATGGCATTTGGAATTGTACCAGGTACATTTAAACTGAGTATTTGGCCTCCTGCCTGCTATTGGGAAAAATATATCTGCCCGTTTTGATGATAACTCTTGATATATTATGGCAACTTTCCCATTATCCAGTGTCGAACCCTCGCGGATATTACCTCACACATTTTTACCATAGATGGAATTATTAGTTGGGAAACTGTTGCCAACTTGTGGGGTGACTGTTGGATTTGCTCCCACCTAACCTTCCTTTACTTTACTTTACTTTTATTTCATTTGTATAGCGCATAAATCACCCGAAGGTCTCAGAGCGCTTGCAGAGGAAAGTCCTATCAGAAACCCAGACAAGGCATAGGCAGATCTAAAAGAGCCATGTTTTTAGCTGTCTGCGGAATCTCAGATAGTCAGGTTCCGTCCTAATCTGGAGGGGCAGGGAGTTCCATGCTTCAGGAGCTGTTTTACTGAAGGCTCTGTCACCGTTTCTGGCGGTACAAACTCTGGGGACACTTAGGAGGAACTTGGTGGATGATCTAAGTGTTCTCACCTGGTGGTAGACCTTTAGTTTTTGTTCTAGGTAAGCTGGGCCATGCCCATTAATGGATTTGTGGACCAGGCAGCATCATTTGAATTTAATACGTTTTTGTATTGGGAGCCAGTGCAAGGTTTTTAAGCAGGGTAATGAGGGGGTGCGGGAAGGAAGGTCAAGCACCAATCAGGCAGCGGTGTTTTGTAGGACCTGTAGGCGGGCCAGCAAGGTCGTATTCGTTGAAGCCAGGAGTGCGTTCCCGTAATCAATTCTACTAACAATAAGTCCCTGTACTAGAGGCATACGAGCTGAGAGGGGAAGCCATTTAAAGATGTTTCTCAGGCTACGCATGAGGCCGTAGCTGGTGCCTACTACTTTGTTGATATGTTCAGACATGGATAGTTTATTGTCGATTTTTACCCCTAGATTTCTCACTGAGGATTTGGGCGTGGGGCACGGGCCAAGGGGGCTGGCCACCAATCATCAGACCAGAATTTATCTGCCTTTCCAAACAGCAGAACCTCCGTCTTTCCTGCATTCATCATTAAAAAGTTTCTGGTCATCCAATCATGAATGTCTACCATGCAGTTTTTAAAACTCAGTTTGGTTACGTCCGGATTCTGATTGATAGTGATCAGTATTTGCGTATCATCCGCGTAGGACACGGTTCCAAAGCCGTGTGCTCGAATGACCTTAGCAAGAGGGGATACATACAGGTTAAAGAGCGTAGGGCTCAATATGGACTCCTGTGAGACCCCCTTATCGTTGTCATGGTGGTTGGAGGAGTGGGCACCAACTTGGACCTTGGACCGTCTGTTTGTCAAATAGCTTTTTATCCAGCAAAGTGCGGAGCCTTCGACACCAACCTCAGCCAGACATTCTAAAAGAATGTGGTGCGAGAGTGTGTCGAAGGCCGCAGACAGGTCGAGCAAGACCAGTATGGCTGACTGGTTGGAGTCTAGTGTCAATCTTATGTTATCCACAACTTCAAGGAGGGCAGTCTCGGTGCTGTGGAACACCCTAAAACCTGATTGTGAAGGGTCCAAGAGCTTGTTTGTCTCCAGATGTGATTGAGATGTGATTGATTCCTTAACGAAGCTGCTGTTGCGTCCCCCGCTGCGGGATGTCAAAGGGGCTTAAATGCACCTCCGGGCACTATCCGGTGACGTGGGTTGTTTGGAGCAAAGGAGTCTGGGTGATGGAGTCCAACGGACCAGCTGCTGCTGGCTCACTACCTGGTTCTCTGTCCCCGCTGAAAAGCTGCTGTTGTGGAAGTGCAGTGCCAGGACGGGAGCAGAGGAGCAGCAAGGTGCTGGAGCAGGAGATCGGGGCGGCCTGCAGGAAAGGTACGTTTATATTTTTATTATTTTATTTTATTGTCGCCCCCCCACATCAGATTGGCAGCAGCTGTCACTGAGTCAGCGAGTTGTTTCTGGAGTGTTGTCTTTCATAGACTGTGTGTTGTTATCAACAGCAAGTTTACAATTCTACTAGGTGTTATTGGAATAGGCAAAATGGCAGTGGTTATGAATTCATGGACTTCTGAGATGACATGTTAGTTGTAGCTATGTGGCCTGCATAATCGAATGAAGAATGATGGCAAGAAAGATGAATAGGGCTAGACAGGTCAGGAGGAATTTGAAGCAGATGGCTAATGCTGATTTATGTGTTTTGAGTTAGTGGCATTGATATTCAGGGTGCCAATAGTTTTATGGGTTGGTGGTTGGTCAGTGAGTATTTAGCAACCAGTATCAGTTAATCAAATAATGTTGATGTGATGTTGTTGATTCATTTCTCTATAATTGGTAGAATATATAGGTAACAAAAATAGCAGCATACAGCAAACAGCCAAAAACTCAAAGGACACAAAAATAATAGAAAATTGATCGATTTTAGCATTCTGTGATTCACAGAGAGAAAGACAAGGAGAGAAAAACAAGCCGGAGAGAAAAACAAGCCAATACAAACTGTTGAGAGTAAAGTTTTCATGCCGCAACAATAGCATTTTGCTATTTTGTTATTCTCTTTGGAGTCTACTTTCTACTTCACTCACATGGTCAGCTGAGTGATAAACGATCCATAGATCTCCACAGGTAAGAAATGTTTAGGAGAAATACTGAAGTTAATGAACGAATCAAGTCTACTATGCTCTATTGTTACACTTACACACCTCCTCGAAAGCGGTACAGCCAGAGACTACAACACATGGTCTGAAATTTTGAATTTTCACTTTCTTGTCCAGCCTTGTGTTCAGATCATCCAGAGAAGCTTCAGAAAGTATCAGGAGAGGTGCGTGGTCAGCATAAGCGGTCTAAGGAGAAGAGTTCAAACAAATTGCAGCAGAAAACATAAGAAATGGTTTTATATTTCATGAATAAAATATATGATTCAAACTACATTCATATTTAAAATCTATCCATGAATGAGCACTATGGAGTTAATCAGAGTTTGACAGACAGGGTTTTCCACCACAAATGTTTCTGAATACCCACTCTATTTACAATGGGCAAATCGTCATGTTTTCACCAGGGGTTGCCCCATTGCCTCTGCTGGCGGAAGCCTTAGACCAACAGCCCGGTGAAGTTTGGGCCTTCAGTCTAAGTACCCCAGATCATGCACCCTATTTGGACCAGAAATTCTTACATACATTTTTCCTGCTCAGCACATCCAGAAATGGTGTGGTGGTCCCATATGGGAAAAATAACATTGATCCTCATACCCTGGGAGAAAACTCTGAGGATGTTAGGGCCATTTATTTTTTGTTTTATTAACAACTTTAAGAGTGTTGGGTTTGTTTTTGAAGAACCTAAGTTTGCTGAGAGATCACATGAAACATGGAAGCCACTCAGTAAATTGACAGTGCCTTCAAACGATGCACCTTCATAGCGGCTCATTGTCTTAAGTGCCTTGGTAGAACTAAGATGATTCAGAAAAGGGGGTGGTGATGAACAGAGTGTCTGAATTAAGCAGACCACTCTTACCCAGTCCAAAGATCAGGGCTTGATCCATCACCGTTTTTTAGCTCACTGCACCATCCCAGCTCAGAACTTGGCTATATGCAAATTAGTCTGACCCTGGCCCAGTGCATCATGGGAACAGGGCAGACCAAACTACCAAGCCAATTCTTATACTGGGAAGGAAACAAGCTACCGGGGACCGGTTTCTGGCATTTCAGCCGTCTTCGGCCCGGCTTGCTTGAATCCTGATGGTGCAATGAGCTAGGGACTCACATCTGAGTATACCCTTCCACGCTTATGGTGGACAAAAATGATTCAGAAAAGGGGGTGGTGATGAACAGAGTGTCTGAATTAAGCAGACCACTCTTACCCAGTCCAAAGATCAGGGCTTGATCCATCACCGTTTTTTAGCTCACTGCACCATCCCAGCTCAGAACTTGGCTATATGCAAATTAGTCTGACCCTGGCCCAGTGCATCATGGGAACAGGGCAGACCAAACTACCAAGCCAATTCTTATACTGGGAAGGAAACAAGCTACCGGGGACCGGTTTCTGGCATTTCAGCCGTCTTCGGCCCGGCTTGCTTGAATCCTGATGGTGCAATGAGCTAGGGACTCACATCTGAGTATACCCTTCCACGCTTATGGTGGACAAAAATGATTCAGAAAAGGGGGTGGTGATGAACAGAGTGTCTGAATTAAGCAGACCACTCTTACCCAGTCCAAAGATCAGGGCTTGATCCATCACCGTTTTTTAGCTCACTGCACCATCCCAGCTCAGAACTTGGCTATATGCAAATTAGTCTGACCCTGGCCCAGTGCATCATGGGAACAGGGCAGACCAAACTACCAAGCCAATTCTTATACTGGGAAGGAAACAAGCTACCGGGGACCGGTTTCTGGCATTTCAGCCGTCTTCGGCCCGGCTTGCTTGAATCCTGATGGTGCAATGAGCTACGGACTCACATCTGAGTATACCCTTCCACGCTTATGGTGGACAAAAATGATTCAGAAAAGGGGGTGGTGATGAACAGAGTGTCTGAATTAAGCAGACCACTCTTACCCAGTCCAAAGATCAGGGCTTGATCCATCACCGTTTTTTAGCTCACTGCACCATCCCAGCTCAGAACTTGGCTATATGCAAATTAGTCTGACCCTGGCCCAGTGCATCATGGGAACAGGGCAGACCAAACTACCAAGCCAATTCTTATACTGGGAAGGAAACAAGCTACCGGGGACCGGTTTCTGGCATTTCAGCCGTCTTCGGCCCGGCTTGCTTGAATCCTGATGGTGCAATGAGCTAGGGACTCACATCTGAGTATACCCTTCCACGCTTATGGTGGACAAAAATGATTCAGAAAAGGGGGTGGTGATGAACAGAGTGTCTGAATTAAGCAGACCACTCTTACCCAGTCCAAAGATCAGGGCTTGATACATCACCGTTTTTTAGCTCACTGCACCATCCCAGCTCAGAACTTGGCTATATGCAAATTAGTCTGACCCTGACCCAGTGCATCATGGGAACAGGGCAGACCAAACTACCAAGCCAATTCTTATACTGGGAAGGAAACAAGCTACCGGGGACCGGTTTCTGGCATTTCAGCCGTCTTCGGCCCGGCTTGCTTGAATCCTGATGGTGCAATGAGCTACGGACTCACATCTGAGTATACCCTTCCACGCTTATGGTGGACAAAAATGATTCAGAAAAGGGGGTGGTGATGAACAGAGTGTCTGAATTAAGCAGACCACTCTTACCCAGTCCAAAGATCAGGGCTTGATCCATCACCGTTTTTTAGCTCACTGCACCATCCCAGCTCAGAACTTGGCTATATGCAAATTAGTCTGACCCTGGCCCAGTGCATCATGGGAACAGGGCAGACCAAACTACCAAGCCAATTCTTATACTGGGAAGGAAACAAGCTACCGGGGACCGGTTTCTGGCATTTCAGCCGTCTTCGGCCCGGCTTGCTTGAATCCTGATGGTGCAATGAGCTAGGGACTCACATCTGAGTATACCCTTCCACGCTTATGGTGGACAAAAATGATTCAGAAAAGGGGGTGGTGATGAACAGAGTGTCTGAATTAAGCAGACCACTCTTACCCAGTCCAAAGATCAGGGCTTGATCCATCACCGTTTTTTAGCTCACTGCACCATCCCAGCTCAGAACTTGGCTATATGCAAATTAGTATGACCCTGGCCCAGTGCATCATGGGACCAGGGCAGACCAAACTACCAAGCCAATTCTTATACTGGGAAGGAAACAAGCTACCGGGGACCGGTTTCTGGCATTTCAGCCGTCTTCGGCCCGGCTTGCTTGAATCCTGATGGTGCAATGAGCTAGGGACTCACATCTGAGTATACCCTTCCACGCTTATGGTGGACAAAAATGATTCAGAAAAGGGGGTGGTGATGAACAGAGTGTCTGAATTAAGCAGACCACTCTTACCCAGTCCAAAGATCAGGGCATGATCCATCACCGTTTTTTAGCTCACTGCACCATCCCAGCTCAGAACTTGGCTATATGCAAATCAGTCTGTCCCTGGCCCAGTGCATCATGGGAACAGGGCAGACCAAACTACCAAGCCAATTCTTATACTGGGAAGGAAACAAGCTACCAGGGACCGGTTTCTGGCATTTCAGCCGTCTTCGGCCCGGCTTGCTTGAATCCTGATGGTGCAATGAGCTAGGGACTCACATCTGAGTATACCCTTCCACGCTTATGGTGGATAAAAAATGATTCAAAAAAGGGGGTGGTGATGAACAGAGTGTCTGAATTAAGCAGACCACTCTTACCCAGTCCAAAGATCAGGGCTTGATCCATCACCGTTTTTTAGCTCACTGCACCATCCCAGCTCAGAACTTGGCTATATGCAAATTAGTCTGACCCTGGCCCAGTGCATCATGGGAACAGGGCAGACCAAACTACCAAGCCAATTCTTATACTGGGAAGGAATCAAGCTACCGGGGACCGGTTTCTGGCATTTCAGCCGTCTTTGGCCCGGCTTGCTTGAATCCTGATGGTGCAATGAGCTAGGGACTCACATCTGAGTATACCCTTCCACGCTTATGGTGGACAAAAATGATTCAGAAAAGGGGGTGGTGATGAACAGAGTGTCTGAATTAAGCAGACCACTCTTACCCAGTCCAAAGATCAGGGCTTGATCCATCACCGTTTTTTAGCTCACTGCACCATCCCAGCTCAGAACTTGGCTATATGCAAATTAGTCTGACCCTGGCCCAGTGCATCATGGGAACAGGGCAGACCAAACTACCAAGCCAATTCTTATACTGGGAAGGAAACAAGCTACCGGGGACCGGTTTCTGGCATTTCAGCCGTCTTCGGCCCGGCTTGCTTGAATCCTGATGGTGCAATGAGCTAGGGACTCACATCTGAGTATACCCTTCCACGCTTATGGTGGACAAAAATGATTCAGAAAAGGGGGTGGTGATGAACAGAGTGTCTGAATTAAGCAGACCACTCTTACCCAGTCCAAAGATCAGGGCTTGATCCATCACCGTTTTTTAGCTCACTGCACCATCCCAGCTCAGAACCTGGCTATATGCAAATTAGTCTGACCCTGGCCCAGTGCATCATGGGAACAGGGCAGACCAAACTACCAAGCCAATTCTTATACTGGGAAGGAAACAAGCTACCGGGGACCGGTTTCTGGCATTTCAGCCCTTTCTCACTGCACCATCAGGATTCAAGCAAGCCGGGCCGAAGAAGGCTGAAATGCCAGAAACCGGTCCCCGGTAGCTTGTCTCCTTTCTGGTGAAGAATTGGCTTGGTAGTTTAGTCTGCCCTGTTCCCATGATGCACTGGGTCAGGGACAGACTGATTTGCATATAGCCAGGTTCTGAGCTGGGATGGTGCAGTGAGATAAATAACGGTGATGGATCAAGCCCTGATCTTTGGACTGGATAAGAGTGGTCTGCTTAATTCAGACACTCTGTTCATCACCACCCCCTTTTTCTGAATCGTTTTTGGCCACTATAGGTGTGGCAGGGTATACTCAGACATGAGTCCCTTTCTCACTGCACCATCAGGATTCAAGCAAGCCGGGCCGAAGAAGGCTGAAATGCCAGAAACCGGTCCCGGGTAGCTTGTCTCCTTTCTGGTGAAGAATTGGCTTGGTAGTTTAGTCTGCCCTGTTCCCAGGATGCACTGGGCCAGGGACAGACTGATTTGCATATAGCCAGGTTCTGAGCTGGGATGGTGCAGTGAGATAAATAACGGTGATGGATCAAGCCCTGATCGTTGGACTGGATAAGAGTGGTCTGCTTAATTCAGACACTCTGTTCATCACCACCCCCTTTTTCTGAATCGTTTTTGGCCACTATAGGTGTGGCAGGGTATACTCAGACATGAGTCCCTTTCTCACTGCACCATCAGGATTCAAGCAAGCCGGGCCGAAGAAGGCTGAAATGCCAGAAACCGGTCCCCGGTAGCTTATCTCCTTTCTGGTGAAGAATTGGCTTGGTAGTTTAGTCTGCCCTGTTCCCATGATGCACTGGGCCAGGGACAGACTGATTTGCATATAGCCAGGTTCTGAGCTGGGATGGTGCAGTGAGATAAATAACGGTGATGGATCAAGCCCTGATCTTTGGACTGGATAAGAGTGGTCTGCTTAATTCAGACACTCTGTTCATCACCACCCCCTTTTTCTGAATCGTTTTTGGCCACTATAGGTGTGGCAGGGTATACTCAGACATGAGTCCCTTTCTCACTGCACCATCAGGATTCAAGCAAGCCGGGCCGAAGAAGGCTGAAATGCCAGAAACCGGTCCCCGGTAGCTTGTCTCTTTTCTGGTGAAGAATTGGCTTGGTAGTTTAGTCTGCCCTGTTCCCATGATGCACTGGGCCAGGGACAGACTGATTTGCATATAGCCAGGTTCTGAGCTGGGATGGTGCAGTGAGATAAATAACGGTGATGGATCAAGCCCTGATCTTTGGACTGGATAAGAGTGGTCTGCTTAATTCAGACACTCTGTTCATCACCACCCCCTTTTTCTGAATCGTTTTTGGCCACTATAGGTGTGGCAGGGTATACTCAGACATGAGTCCCTTTCTCACTGCACCATCAGGATTCAAGCAAGCCGGGCCGAAGAAGGCTGAAATGCCAGAAACCGGTCCCCGGTAGCTTGTCTCCTTTCTGGTGAAGAATTGGCTTGGTAGTTTAGTCTGCCCTGTTCCCATGATGCACTGGGCCAGGGACAGACTGATTTGCATATAGCCAGGTTCTGAGCTGGGATGGTGCAGTGAGATAAATAACGGTGATGGATCAAGCCCTGATCCTTTGACTAGATAGGAGTGGTCTGCTTAATTCAGACACTCTGTTCATCACCACCCCCTTTTTCTGAATCGTTTTTGGCCACTATAGGTGTGGCAGGGTATACTCAGACATGAGTCCCTTTCTCACTGCACCATCAGGATTCAAGCAAGCCGGGCCGAAGAAGGCTGAAATGCCAGAAACCGGTCCCCGGTAGCTTATCTCCTTTCTGGTGAAGAATTGGCTTGGTAGTTTAGTCTGCCCTGTTCCCATGATGCACTGGGCCAGGGACAGACTGATTTGCATATAGCCAGGTTCTGAGCTGGGATGTTGCAGTGAGATAAATAACGGTGATGGATCAAGCCCTGATCCTTTGACTGGATAAGAGTGGTCTGCTTAATTCAGACACTCTGTTCATCACCACCCCCTTTTTCTGAATCGTTTTTGGCCACTATAGGTGTGGCAGGGTATACTCAGACATGAGTCCCTTTCTCACTGCACCATCAGGATTCAAGCAAGCCGGCCCGAAGAAGGCTGAAATGCCAGAAACCGGTCCCCGGTAGCTTATCTCCTTTCTGGTGACGAATTGGCTTGGTAGTTTAGTCTGCCCTGTTCCCATGATGCACTGGGCCAGGGACAGACTGATTTGCATATAGCCAGGTTCTGAGCTGGGATGGTGCAGTGAGATAAATAACGGTGATGGATCAAGCCCTGATATTTGGACTGGGTAAGAGTGGTCTGCTTAATTCAGACACTCTGTTCATCACCACCCCCTTTTTCTGAATCGTTTTTGGCCACTATAGGTGTGGCAGGGTATACTCAGACATGAGTCCCTTTCTCACTGCACCATCAGGATTCAAGCAAGCCGGGCCAAAGAAGGCTGAAATGCCAGAAACCGGTCCCCGGTAGCTTATCTCCTTTCTGGTGAAGAATTGGCTTGGTAGTTTAGTCTGCCCTGTTCCCATGATGCACTGGGCCAGGGACAGACTGATTTGCACATAGCCAGGTTCTGAGCTGGGATGGTGCAGTGAGATAAATAACGGTGATGGATCAAGCCCTGATCTTTGGACTGGATAAGAGTGGTCTGCTTAATTCAGACACTCTGTTCATCACCACCCCCTTTTTCTGAATCGTTTTTGGCCACTATAGGTGTGGCAGGGTATACTCAGACATGAGTCCCTTTCTCACTGCACCATCAGGATTCAAGCAAGCCGGGCCGAAGAAGGCTGAAATGCCAGAAACCGGTCCCCGGTAGCTTGTCTCTTTTCTGGTGAAGAATTGGCTTGGTAGTTTAGTCTGCCCTGTTCCCATGATGCACTGGGCCAGGGACAGACTGATTTGCATATAGCCAGGTTCTGAGCTGGGATGGTGCAGTGAGATAAATAACGGTGATGGATCAAGCCCTGATCTTTGGACTGGATAAGAGTGGTCTGCTTAATTCAGACACTCTGTTCATCACCACCCCCTTTTTCTGAATCGTTTTTGGCCACTATAGGTGTGGCAGGGTATACTCAGACATGAGTCCCTTTCTCACTGCACCATCAGGATTCAAGCAAGCCGGGCCGAAGAAGGCTGAAAAGCCAGAAACCGGTCCCCGGTAGCTTGTCTCCTTTCTGGTGAAGAATTGGCTTGGTAGTTTAGTCTGCCCTGTTCCCATGATGCACTGGGCCAGGGACAGACTGATTTGCATATAGCCAGGTTCTGAGCTGGGATGGTGCAGTGAGATAAATAACGGTGATGGATCAAGCCCTGATCCTTTGACTGGATAAGAGTGGTCTGCTTAATTCAGACACTCTGTTCATCACCACCCCCTTTTTCTGAATCGTTTTTGGCCACTATAGGTGTGGCAGGGTATACTCAGACATGAGTCCCTTTCTCACTGCACCATCAGGATTCAAGCAAGCCGGGCCGAAGAAGGCTGAAATGCCAGAAACCGGTCCGCGGTAGCTTGTCTCCTTTCTGGTGAAGAATTGGCTTGGTAGTTTAGTCTGCCCTGTTCCCATGATGCACTGGGCCAGGGACAGACTGATTTGCATATAGCCAGGTTCTGAGCTGGGATGGTGCAGTGAGATAAATAACGGTGATGGATCAAGCCCTGATCTTTGGACTGGATAAGAGTGGTCTGCTTAATTCAGACACTCTGTTCATCACCACCCCCTTTTTCTGAATCGTTTTTGGCCACTATAGGTGTGGCAGGGTATACTCAGACATGAGTCCCTTTCTCACTGCACCTTCAGGATTCAAGCAAGCCGGGCCGAAGAAGGCTGAAATGCCAGAAACCGGTCCCCGGTAGCTTGTCTCCTTTCTGGTGAAGAATTGGCTTGGTAGTTTAGTCTGCCCTGTTCCCATGATGCACTGGGCCAGGGACAGACTGATTTGCATATAGCCAGGTTCTGAGCTGGGATGGTGCAGTGAGATAAATAACGGTGATGGATCAAGCCCTGATCTTTGGACTGGATAAGAGTGGTCTGCTTAATTCAGACACTCTGTTCATCACCACCCCCTTTTTCTGAATCGTTTTTGGCCACTATAGGTGTGGCAGGGTATACTCAGACATGAGTCCCTTTCTCACTGCACCATCAGGATTCAAGCAAGCCGGGCCGAAGAAGGCTGAAATGCCAGAAACCGGTACCCGGTAGCTTGTCTCCTTTCTGGTGAAGAATTGGCTTGGTAGTTTAGTCTGCCCTGTTCCCATGATGCACTGGGCTAGGGACAGACTGATTTGCATATAGCCAGGTTCTGAGCTGGGATGGTGCAGTGAGATAAATAACGGTGATGGATCAAGCCCTGATCTTTGGACTGGATAAGAGTGGTCTGCTTAATTCAGACACTCTGTTCATCACCACCCCCTTTTTCTGAATCGTTTTTGGCCACTATAGGTGTGGCAGGGTATACTCAGACATGAGTCCCTTTCTCACTGCACCATCAGGATTCAAGCAAGCCGGGCCGAAGAAGGCTGAAATGCCAGAAACCGGTCCCCGGTAGCTTGTCTCCTTTCTGGTGAAGAATTGGCTTGGTAGTTTAGTCTGCCCTGTTCCCATGATGCACTGGGCCAGGGACAGACTGATTTGCATATAGCCAGGTTCTGAGCTGGGATGGTGCAGTGAGATAAATAACGGTGATGGATCAAGCCCTGATCTTTGGACTGGATTAGAGTGGTCTGCTTAATTCAGACACTCTGTTCATCACCACCCCCTTTTTCTGAATCGTTTTTGGCCACTATAGGTGTGGCAGGGTATACTCAGACATGAGTCCCTTTCTCACTGCACCATCAGGATTCAAGCAAGCCGGGCCTAAGAAGGCTGAAATGCCAGAAACCGGTCCCCGGTAGCTTGTCTCCTTTCTGGTGAAGAATTGGCTTGGTAGTTTAGTCTGCCCTGTTCCCATGATGCATTGGGCCAGGGACAGACTGATTTGCATATAGCCAGGTTCTGAGCTGGGATGGTGCAGTGAGATAAATAACGGTGATGGATCAAGCCCTGATCTTTGGACTGGATAAGAGTGGTCTGCTTAATTCAGACACTCTGTTCATCACCACCCCCTTTTTCTGAATCGTTTTTGGTAGAACTAAGTACAGCCTGCCAAACTCTAAATACATTCCCAAGTTCTATATAAATCAGAAAATGTTACGGCTTGATTCCAAAGTAAAAAGCTTAAATGAAAGGTTGTTTGGTGTAGTTCTAAGAATTACGCTTGCATATCTGCTTCATAAGATATAAAGGCAGAGGCATAGAAAGTTGCAGGTTTGGTAACTTTCCTGGTATCTTTTCCCTAACTCAACTTGTACAGGCTAAAGCCACTGCAGTTTGGAGATGTTGCATGCATAAACATATAGAAATAATGAGCTTCAACATCAACAAATATCTTTCTTTTTATTTTCTTTAATTCATGGAAAATAAGAAAACAATGTTCATTGATAATCTTCCTTTTACACCGCATGCGAAATGGGATATATTCTTTCTGCACAACTTCCTTCCTTCTGGAGTAAGATGAGAATTGCAAGTAAGTGTGCAAAATAGATCACAAAGGGTGTTACATTTTATAACCTCCTTTACTTTGCATTTTTCATAACTATTAATCATCTGCTTACCTAGGAACGGATTACTACGCATTCAACCTTGACTACTGTAGAAGATAGGCATGCTTAACAAAAGTTCCAAAGCCATAAATAATATCTATGCATGTGCAGCACAGATGTTTAACACATTGTGAATTGCCTCATCCACAATGTATGGCTTGTATATACCCAAGTCACACCATAGCATATCTTTTTTTAAGTGGGACTCCGCGCACCACAGTCTACAGCTTTGTACAATAAGTTTGGTGAATTTGCACAAGCACTCTACAAAAGGGCTTCTGGTGGTACCACACCACTGAATTCTGGGAGCTTTAGTTCTGTACCTGCAGTTATCAGAGAGTGGGAAACAGCCCATGCCTTAGATCTGACTGGCTTATGGCATTACATTTTTTTCTCCTCTTTTATCATAAAATTAGGTCTTTCCAACTGGTGCTGAGCAGCTGCAAGAAGTATTGCTAAATACATAAATGCAAAGGCTGTTAGGCTGGTGGGCTGTGACTGGTGAGAGGGAGGCTGTCCGTCTTTGATCTCAGCGTTCAAGTAGATTGACTCCTCTATAGTCATTCAGCGCTTACAAGTAGTCCAAAATGCAGTGGTCAGGCTGCTCTTTCGCCTTTCAAAGCATACATCGTTGTCAAATCTACTCAAGAGCTTCATTGGTTGACCATGGACAAATTAATACAGTTTAAAGCATTGTGCTATATGCACAAGGCAAGATTTGGCACAGCCCCACGTTAGATTCAAGATCTGGTGGCACCTTATCAGCCCGCATGTACTCTTTGATCATCAAACCAGTACCTCTATAAAATGCCAAGAATGTATCTAGTGTGCATGGGTTGGGGCGGTCATTTGTGTACCTTGGCCCAAAGGTATGGAACAACCTTCCGGAATCGTTGCAAAGCTGATCCTCCCTCAATGTTTTTTTGCAAGGGATTGAAGATCTGGCTGCTTTAAATTGGGAGCTGATTTCACTTTACATGAGTTTAACACCAGGAAAACCCCATGGGTTAGCTGAGCACTTTACAAGACACAATAATAATCATATCCAGTAATGGAGACTCGGTCTAAAAGAAAATGACTTGCAACTTAAGATTTCAAAATATGACTGTTAAAACTTGATGACTTAGAAATACACCGTTTTCCAATACTGTGTTCTCTAAATAGTACTTAGCACAATGGATGTCATTTAATATTTGATGCACGTGCAAAGAAAGGTATTTTCATGCTCATGGAATATTTTAGCAAGTGGCCATAGACTGGTATGGTGAAGACTGTTTTTCTAGTGTGCCTATCCATTGCTGAAGTGGACTACTCAGAGAAGGAACACAGTGTATTCTTGTAATTGATAATGGCTTACAGTTTGTATGCGATCAAATGAAATATTTTCTTGAATATGCGGATACAGAGCATTTATTGTACAGTCCTTGTAGTAACATACTGGTAGAACGCTATATCAGAGTAGTGAAGGGAACCATGTAATGAGCGGTAAAAGGGAATGTACTGTGGAATGAAGTGGTGCTAAAATAGGTATGGATGTTTAGGACCTTGACTAATGCTATGATTATTATTGGTAGGTTATTATTAATTTAGCAAGGAACTACCCTTTCCAGCTTTATACAAACATCCTGGTTAGATCTAGAACCAGTTCCAAGAGAAACTCTACTCAACCCTTGGTAAATGTGACAAAAGCTGCATTTCCTAGAGAAACACATTAGATTCAAACAATACCAACATGTTAACGTAAAAAAAAACCACAATAAAATACTTACAAATAAGAGAAAAGCTGAATACGCAAAAGAACACTTAAAGCATCATAATCAAAAAAGGAAAAACAAAGATATTAATTTTTAAATGTTTGGGGGCAAATAGCACCAAGAAAACACAAAGCTTCAGTTACTGATTGACTAGGACCAAGGTGCAATGGCAAACTGACTGCAATGATGTTGGGTTTGGGTAAATCACACCAGTGAAAGTTTTTACCTTACGACCTGAAACAGTATTTAAAGCTTGGCAGAGCAGAACACCTGCTAAAAAGTGGCATTGACATCAATTCACTCTTAATATGGCACCACTTTTTGGCAATGTTCCCACCAGCCCAACTAAAAATAAGCCCTTCTCCACATACTCCAGCAGGGAAATACCAGAAGCTGAAGCTTGCGATAGCTCATGAAAGTCTGATATGCCATCAGCAAGCTTTATCTGAATCTATTGCTTTTAGAGCCAACATTTCCGAGCAAGACAATGCTGTATTCCATATAGGCTATGAGCTCGCTCCACCACTGAGACAGATTTATTTCTTTGCACTGGTCCAAGGATTTACCATCAGACTTAATTACTTTTTTGATTCTCAGATTCCACCAGCGGGGCAAGGTTGGAAGATGTAGATGGCCAAGGACCCACAAGGCTAGAAACCTTTACCGTAAGTTCTGCGGAACCAGTTTCCAGCTTTCACCGGCTATTTTTTGCCTGTGACCTGTATATCCTACCTCAGGAAACCTCAGTGGCTTTTATCACTTCTTCACAGGTGAAGAAATTGACAATATTACACCTATAGTCTCTCCTGCAGCTCCGCGGTCCTGGAGCATACTTCTAGGCACCAGGCCTCTCACCAGCCAGGGCTCTGCAGGATCCATTTTCAGTTGTCAGCTGTCTCTCTGTAGCAGTGTTCTTTATTCCAGCTTTCAAGCAGAGTCATATTCTTGAAAGAGGTTTCCCTCCCATGTCATGAGTGTTGTAAAGGGGTTGTGTTGTGGAGCCAGTCGTTTCCTGTGCTCTAGCTAGAGATCGGAAAATCCCTACATCCAATCATGATATTGTTCTCACATAATTCCCAGCTACTTTTTCAACACTTCTTCTCATAGTTTACTGCATACCTATCCAGAGTCACTCAACCAAGATGGCACCCATCTTCCTCCACAAGAACGATCTCTGGCATTTTACCCAGTTACTCCTCTGCCTCTGTAGAGATGAGGATCCCTCTGCTTTGTTGGAAATGTTTTCCTTCAAGGTGCGGATGGAGCCACATAGTCTACAGTGGCTCTGGTGATAAACAGTAGCAGTTCCTGGCGGCCCCATTTGGCATTTCCAAGTCAAAGGAAGAACTTTGAAAGCTGCCTGTGGTAAATGAAAAATGCACAGTCCACTGTGTAGGTTAAGATCCTTTATTGTAATTTCCTTCCAAGGTAATAAGTACAGAAGTAAAACCCCACCACGAGCCAGCTGTTAGCAGCTCAGCCTGAGATGAGCAACTGCCACAGTAAGTTAGAGAGAGGCACTGTGAGCCAGAGGGACACCCAGGCATTCTATGATGTCACAGATATCATAGTACAGTCTATCCAGAGAAGAACAGTGGAGAGGACATTTACTACACATCCTCTTCCCTTATGGAGAAAGAACAGAATAGAGAAACAAACAGCAAAATACCATAAAAGTAACAAGTATTGCATGAGATATCATTAGCATGAGCAGAAATACAAACATACTAAATGTTAAATGAACAAAAAAACATTAAATGCTACTATATGCCACATCCCCTTCCCTTAGGGTAAAAGCATGGTTTAGATGAATGAGGACCAAATTAGCAAAGAAAGGTGGTCACGCTCACAAATGGGTACACCAGAGGATAAACACCTAGATAAACAAAGGCGAGTGTAGACACAGACCCTTTACGAGCTCCCATGACAAAAACATGATGAGAAAAATGTGATTAAACTCCTCAGACAAAGTCCCACCGACATGAAACCCTTGGCCTCGAATCTCAGGCAGGTAGACTTTGACAGGAGCAGAGTGTCAAAAAAGAGACAATGTTTAACAATCTCCACCAAAAATAGAGAACAACACAGGGTACTGACCCATAAAAATCACAACCTCCCCTAAGTAGGGTACACCACAGGATAATCAACCTGGGAACAGAAACGGGGCATTGACTACCCAGAAATAAAAACACCTTACCCCGTGGGCATTGACGGGGCATGGACTACCCACAAATCCACAACCTCCCCTAAGTAGGGTACACCGCAGGATAGTAAACCTGGGAACTGAAATGGGGCATTGACTACCCACAAATACACCACCTCCCTAATACACAACCTCCCCTAAGTAGGGTACACCGCAGGATAGTAAACCTGGGAACTGAAATGGGGCATTGACTACCCACAAATACACCACCTCCTCCAAGTAGGGTACACCGCAGGATAGTAAACCTGGGAACTGAAATGGGGCATTGACTACCCACAAATACACAACCTCATCCAATAAGAGTACAACTTAGGATACTCACCCTTGAAACTCAAAACAACAACATCCCCTAGATAGGGTACACCATAAGGTTCTACATTTCTACATGACCCTAGGACACAAACATGGGCATTGACTACCCACATGCAGACAACCTACCCTAAATAGGGTACACCAGGACAACAATGACCTAAGAGTACTGACCCTTAAAACAACACCTTGTCTAAAGACAAATTCAGAGTACTGTTACTAACCGCCCTCACAAGTGTCAACAACAAACACTGTGTGCCCCCACCCCTAACTCACAAACAAAATGAAAGCAGGCATTGTAATAACAGTGAAATAGTAAAGCTCCTCTCAAACTTTCTCTCAATGGGTACACCCACCTTTTACACACAAAACAAAATGAAAGTAGGCATTGCAGACAGAAATAAACTGTAAGACTCGTCTCAACCTTTCCCCCCAAATCCACACAAGACTTCACGCCGTGGTCCAAGACGAACCAATACATTGGCACACTCCAAGCATACAGCAAGGTGTTGACAAATACAAAACATGCAGCGAGGTAAGAACTACAACTGTAAATAACAGATAACATCAGCTCCGGTGAGCGATCTCTCACCCGAGGTCTTGAGTGCAATAAGTACTTGATTTCGGGAACCATTCACTAGTGTGTATGCTATCCTTGTACCTAATACAGTCCGCAAGAAACACTGGAACAGTGATGACTTCCGCAATGTTGTTCATGGTGCTGGTCTTGGAAACTCTTAACTCGGGTCCCACCTTTGTTCAGCCCGGTGCACAAAGGCTTTTACAGAAGACAGTTACCATTGTTACACCAGAGGCGGAACTCCACATGAATGCTTCTGTCATAAAGTCGTAATGCGCAGCACCAAACACGCTCGTAGACATAACTGGAACAGCACAGAAACGATCCAAGATGGCGGCACGCTGTTACGCCTCCGCCGGATGGTTCATGGCGAAGACGTCTAGAGCAAAGTGTTTACCAGGCAGAGACAGCGTGATGATGCGCTTGACATGTCTTCGTAGGAAAACGTCACCAGAGGAAAGAATTAGGACATGAAGATCACCGCTAACTCCCACGAACATTCCAAAGACGTCATCATTCAGATGGTAGCAGAGGAACTAGAAGATCACTGCCAACCAACAGTCGGCCAACCGTCAACAGTGTTCAATGAGGTAAGAAAAGAAAGTCAACAAAGGACGCCGAAGCTGCACTGCATTTAAAACAAATCAGCGTAATAGCCCGTTTAACTCTTCACACTCCAGAACGGGTCACTAGGGGTGTCTGTCGGTGTTTCCACAACAGTCAGTTGTTGGCAATTCCTGAGCACCGAAACAAGTTAGCAACCTCTGTAAAACTCCACAAATGTTGGCGCTGACGTCCAATGCAAGCCAAATGGTGCTGGTTGGTGACTGAAATGTCCCCCATGCATCGGTAAGATGTAGTCCGGTTTCTTCCAAAATGCAAATTAGCTCAGCTACAGAGCGATAAGTTGAAGTATGTCGCAAACACAAGGAGTGGTCTTTGACTTACTGATGAAACACTCACAGATGGTAGATGTTGTTAAGGATACTGCTAGGGCTGGGCACATCCGTGAAAGTAGGCACATCACATGCTCTTGGGATACCCAACCATGCCCATACTGTGAACTGTCAAGGCTCAAAAGTCGAAGAAACACAGAAGGGTGATCAGGCCAGCTGAGTTTCAGATGCTTTTGTTGCTGGAAACAATCCAGATGACAGCAAGATGACAATAAGTTCCTTGAAAGCAGTTGGCTCCTTCACAAACAAACGTCCAGGTGCAGGCTGTCCAAGATGAAACAGGACACTGGTGGGGTCAGCCGGGCGTTACCTTTCTGCTTATGTATAATTCCAAAATGTCTTTAGTTCCTTTACATGTAGAAGCTTCGTAAGTTCATCCTCTTAAAAACGTCGCCAAGTTGTGGTAAATGAAAGATGCACAGTCCACTGTGTAGGTGAAGATCCTTTATTGTAAGTTCCTTCCAAGGTAATAAGTACAGAAGTAAAACCCCACCAGGAGCCAGCTGTTAGCAGCTCAGCCTGAGATGAGCAACTGCCACAGTAAGTTAGAGAGAGGCACTGTGAGCCAGAGGGACATCCAGGCATTCTATGATGTCACAGATATCATAGTACAGTCTATCCAGAGAAGAACAATGGAGAGGACATTTACTACACTGCCCGTGTATGGCCAGCTGCTCCTGACCTCCTCCCAAATGGCTGGCCCTTACTAAGTAGCAGCCTGCTAACAACACTCCTGACTTCCTGCTGTCAGAGGCTAGTCATTGTCTTCCAGGAGGGGGGTCACTAGCAGGCGAGCAAAAAATATGAACTGCACCTCTACAGTTGGCCTGAGAGGCAAGCCAATTTATAAACCAGTTTACTTACTGGCAGCACAATCCATACCTTCTTAAATGTGATTTTCCATTAAAGTTGTCAAATAAGTACTTTCACCATTGAATGGGACCTTTTAAACTAAGAGAAGAATGCCTTTTAGTCCATGCTGTAGCATCTTCCAATTACATCAATGTGTGCAATGTAATGATTTTACTCATGGCTAGGCCCTTTTCCAGAAAATTAAACTTTACGTAATCAGTGGAAACAGCTCTTAGGTAAGTGTTTACTTTGTGGTCAGAACATTCCCAATGCGAACCATGCCACATCTTTATATATTAAGAAACTAGCACCATGTCCTTACAAGGCACACTTTAGGACTGACAACTAATATAAAGAGTGCTTTACTACATGACAAAAACACTTTTCCCTGCCACGTGCCCTTGGCAGTGCCTTTGAACTGCATGGGCACAATGGTATTCTCTGCTAACTCCACAATGCAGCGTGCGCAAGGTAAATCGTTTTATTTATTTACTTACTTACTTTACTCCTGGCCTTCCTGATACCAAATCGCATACACAAATTGCGATTCAGTAGCAGGTTCCGAAATGCAATTAACATGTGTCTTTGTAAAGCGCACGTTCACCCAAGGGCATCTTGGCACTGAATGACAGATGTTTATTGTTATACGACTCAATGGGATTTTTTTTTTGGCCCTCTTAAGGATGAAAGGCTGAGTGGACCATCCAGGATTTGAACCTGTGACCATGAGGTCGAACACAGGGCCCTGCAGTGGCCCTGTGTTCAAAGCCACCAGACCCAGCTCTAATTGGGCCACTGTACATTTAAAAATGCCGTTTTGTGTTTGCAAACGGCCCGATTATGCAAGTGTAAAAAAGATTTGTTCATTTGGACCTTTACCACCAACTCAAAGTTGGTGGTAATCCATTTGAAAATGGGAATCGGAAACAAATATTTTTGAAGAGGTGGCAGTGATCATTTTTGTTTTTGAAATGCATCCCATTTTTTTTTAAGGAAAATGGACTGCATTTAAAAAAAACTAAAAAGATAGTTATATTTAAAGCAATAACAGACATGGTGATCGGCTGACTCCAGCACGCCACCATCCATGTGCTTTTTGCAATTCGCAATGGGTCGCAAATGTAGACATACCTCATTAATATTCATGAGGAAAGTCTATATGCGACCCACTGGGAATCACAAAAAGTGTAAAACACACTTTAGTACATTAGTGTTCATGATTACTAAACAGCAAATCGCCAAAAAATTGCTATTTGGTAATCACAAACACTAATGTTAGTACATCTGGCCCTTGGTCGACTGGTAAAAAAAGGGGAGGGAATTCCATTTATTGGACCAAACTATTCATAAAATGCATTTATATGATTTAGGACATTTGAGAAATGTAGGTCTACACGTTTGCACCATTAACCATTTTTGAGAATGTTTTTTTTTCTTCTTTTTTGTTATTGAAAAAGACCTGGTATAAACATGAATAAATACATTTTTTTCCAATCATATATCTTATTTAATACCATCACACATATCACGGAAAAAGTGTATAAATCAATTCTGATAAGAAGTTCCAGAGTAAAGTAGTGCTTAATCGGAGAGAAGTGATTAGAACAGCGAGTAAAACGGAGGAAAACAGGTAGTTCATTAAAACCACTGAACAATAAATCACAGGTCTTATCTTAATTATACCACATTGATTTAACAGAGCATTGACATTATGTAAAAGGGGCCACCCAATCAGTAATTGGTCTCCAAATAGCCTGCCCCAATCCCTCATCATTCTACCCCTACGAGAGTAGAGAGCAGATTCAATACTATAAATCCCTAACAGCCTAGCCAGCCACATCTGATAAGACGAGGGTACTACATCTTTCGACCCGGCAGCTAACAGTAGCCGGAGGACAGCTACGCATATAAATAGGAGAGCTTTCTTCTCCTTATTGAGGCCCAAGTTACTGTCAGTTCTTATTAACATTAGGGTAGGGGATAGGTCGATTTTGAAGCCTAGCAGCCCCTCCCAGAACTTTTCGATCTCTCCCTTGATTACAGTTAACTTGTCGCATTTATAAAACATATGTAAGAGATTAGCTGGACCTTCGTTGAATCTTGGACATTTGTCATCCTCTCTTTTCCCCCAAGCAAACAATTTAGCTGGGGTAAAATACAAATTAAAAAGCGTCTTATAATGTTGGGCTTTCAGATTTGACGACCGGAATACTCTATCGGCTAACTGTAATGATTTATCTAAATCCACATCCGGGTCAACTAATTTAGTTGCCCAGGTCCTTTCACATTTTTCCAGGTCGTCCTGTAATCTTGAAACTAAGTTACCATTGAGAGTGTTCTTACCACAATTCCTGGTCAGCATGTGGGAATTCAGGTAACTGCAGGAAGAGTGTTCAGTAGCACAACATAACAAGCGACAATAACAAGCATGCAGCACAGACATTTCCCCTTCCTGGACTTGCTGCAACCCAAGAGCACTGACAGCGCTATCATAGGTTGCCCGGGCTACACTTCACAAGGGTTTTATCTCCACAACTGTGATGAAATACACTTGCAGCCTAGGGATCACATTTTCAACAAAGTTAGAAATATATTTAACCGTATTAATTTATTGTGGTAGCAAAATCAAATGCAATTCAAACAACGGGGTAACCCTGTGTCCCTCAGAACCATGTTATTTGATGGTTAAGCAAAAAGAGTTATGTTTTGATTTATGCAATACAATTCTTTGATCGCATGACTTTGTAGTTTGAGCATTTACTTCTCAATCTAGTTGTGTACCAGAGAGCACGTGTTGTTGTTTGCAATAATAAGCATTGTCAAAGTAATGTGTCTTACCCAACAGAACCACTTTTTGCTTAACCCGAAAAATCAAATGGCCAGATTCACAAAATGAGGTGAGAAATCCGATGGCTTATGCCTACTAGATTATTGTCTATCATGAAGCTCTCCAAGGATTCCGTGATCTGCAATAGATGTATATTCCCAGGAGTACTTCTAGAATTGCTAGCGAATTACTAATTACTCTCATGCTTGATTATTTTAACATGCGTAATAGCACAAGTGTACATTTGCACATGCATGAATGTGCCACATAAGGTTTATCCATGGGTGGAAATAGTTTTCCCGTAGAGAAATCCTTTCCCTAATTTTGCGGATGATTTTTCCCTGTTTCTACTACAGCTCAGCATCTACTCCTGTCCTTGCCCCAGGAGTAAATCTCCAATCATATCCAGTGTGAGAATGTGCCTGCCAAAGTTTTTTTAATACCCACACACTATCCTAGAAAAAACTTAACCTGACATTGAAAGCAGATTTCCTCACGTTCACATTTATACTGCATTGGTGGTTTTGTATATGCGGATACATTTACATTTTGCGAATAGCAAATGAGTTTACATTGGTAAATAAAGAAATGTATCCATCCATGCTCAATCACATAGACAAAAACAGTGATTAATTATATTGCTAGAAACAGCACTCAAGAGGCTGGTACCCATATTATGAGGGCTAAGAACACATAATGGTACAGACAACATGGGGACAAGAAGGGTATACCATGGTGATTACAACATGAGTAACATTTCAATCTCTAGACAATCTAACCAGATTGCAGGAAGCAACAGACAAATGATTATCACAATCTATGTCTTTAAAATCAAGGCATCACCTGATCGTTTCGATGGTAGAGGGCAAACTCTTCTTTGGAGTTTCTCAGCTTCATGTGATTCTCAAAATGCACCAATCTATAGGGCTCTGCGCCTTGCACAAAGGCATTAATCCAGTGGGAAGTCTCATCTCCACAGTCTTTACCCTGCACATTATGGCCATGTACCCTGAAATAAATAATTAGCATAGATAAGTGAATTTAGAGTTTGAAGAAACAGGCATTAGATGCTTGTGTCAAATGTATATGCATGCTTAGTACACTCAAAAGGAATTGACATTTTGCAATGGTGACTATATTACATCTGACAAAAAATCTTTGTTAAATTCATCCAACATGTCTGAATAAAATACTTACCCACCGAGAAGGGAGTCTCCATCCTGATGACAGTTGTGCTCAATTGAATCTCCAACAACCAATCATTGAGGGTGGGGCACAGTCCCAATGTGAAGTAGCTCACTGGCTGAACAGGACACCAATCTGCAGTGTTGGTGTGGAAGGAGTCCAGAGCCAGGAAAGGTTCTCCAAGAAGAAGTATTGGCAAGGGCATGAGACGAGGTAGTAAGCCATGATTGACTCCAGGGGCCATATGACGTAAAGTGCCAAAGGGCGCAGCAGGCGTTTGCATCCGCTTTGCACAACTCGAGGCACTTTGGTATTACAAAAAGGCAGCAGACGCTTGTGTGCACATAAATCACCAGCGTTATCTTCAAGGGGACATTCCCTCATTTGCTTGGGGGTGTGCTCCATGCAAATGGGGGAATCCCTTTGCCTCTGTGCCCGCGCAGTATTTCCGATGAGGTAAAGAAGCCCTCAGGAGGCGCACTGACAGTGCTCCACCTAAAAGATGGCGCACTGTCAGTGCGCTCCCTGAGAGCAGCCCTCTGGCGGGGGTAAACGGGGTCACTGACTGCACTTGCCTGCAAGAGGATCTCTATTCCCCTTTAAAAGTGCAGGCGGGTTGCAGGCTGCACAGTGAAACACGGAGCGGCTTCAAAGCAGCCGCTTTGTATTTCACGTGAATGCGCTGCCCCAATGCAGCACGAGTTTGCTACAAAGTAGATATTTGGCACACCCTAAAATTCTTTGGACATTGAAAGACTCATATATATGTAGAAGAGTCACAGTTCCTAAGGACCACTTCAAAATTTAGGGGCCGATTAGGATTGCGGTGATTCCGCATCCTATGGCCGGGGGAAGCAACCGCCGGCCCGGGGAATGTGGAATCACCGCTGCGGCCCTTCAAAACACCCACCGCCAGATTAGGCTGGCGGTGGGATCAGCGGCGGACGGCAACTCCGTCCGCCGCTGATCCGCAGGGTGTTGGCCGCAATTTGGTGGCGGTGTCTTCAAGACACCGCCAGCCAAATTACAATGTGTGTGAAAACATGCTTTTCCGCGGCGGACTCACCGCTGTGGAAAAGCATGTGGAAAATATCTTCTGGGGGGCCCTTGCGGGCCCCCAGGGTGTCGGGGTGGGGGATGCACATGGGGGGTACCTATGGTACCCCCCAGAATTTGCATGTACAAGGTGGCAGGCACCGCGCGGTGCCTGCCGTTTTGTGCATGCAAATGGAAAGCATGCATATTTAACCTTGCGGCGGGTGCTGCTTCAAGCAGCACCCGCCGCAATATTAAATATACAGGATGTGAGCGCCAGGGTGGCAGTCACATCCTAATTCGCACGGAGGGACTGCTGCTGCCCCTGCGGACGGTCCTTCCACCTCGGGGGTGGCGGACGGACGCAGGCCCATCCGCCATCCTAATGAGGCCCTTAGTTTGCGCACCCAAGGTATTAAAAAACGGTAAAGCTGGATATAACAGTATACCATTGTTGCACCTACAATGGGAATGCATTTAAACAAGAGGCAAATTGCTTCATAAAAACTAGCATGGGATGGTATCAGGTCTGAAATTTTAGACCAGCATGAACAATGGCTGCATTAACCATCCGAAGTGAACACATACGCAGCACATGGAGAGATGCCAAACTCCAGGAGGTATTACAGGCATGGGGGTTGATGAGTCAGGAGATTGGGAGGAGCTCCCCGGATGCTACGCAGACGGTGTCATCTGCAATTAGCCACGAGAGGACCGCATCCCCCAGACGGGAGGAGGAACGGGAGGTCACCCCAGTCTGAAAAAGTAATAAAGGATCCTCTGGATAAGTGGGCCCGGTAGAGGGGGGGGGGGGGGTACTGGGAGGGTGTGGGGGGCTCTAGGTAAAATGTTTGTATGGTTGATATAGCCAATGTATGCATTTCTTGCTGGTTTGGTATAATCTTCCACTGCAACTAAACTTAGACTACCTGTTGCTGTGCAGAGATTGAAAGACCTACTGCTCAGAGCTGTCTGTAAAATACTACTGTCTTATCCTATGCAGTGGACCATCAAAACCGCAATAAAGAACTTAAAAAATAAAAAAACATCCGATGTGAAGTGAGAGGCCCCCTTTCAAGACCAGCTCTCTATTCGGCTTGTATACATGCTAATAAAACGCTGCCCGTGCCTGGCCTCCTGGATTAAATACATCCCTATTGTAGGTGCAGCAATGGTATACTGTCAAATCCAGCTTCTACATATATGTGAATTTAAATGTCCTAAGTAAATTAGGGCATGTCAAATATCTAATTTGAAGTTGGTTCAGGACCAACAGTCTGATATTTATTTGATTGAAGGAATTTATGCCCCAATCCTTTGGTGTCTCAGTTTAGATAATTCTCGTCCTGATGATGACCCTGGTCAAAATGACTATGTTTAGGGTTCGATATGTCGATAAATAACATATCTGGACTGTGTTTTTAAGAATCTTGATGGTGGATGTCAACACTTGTTTCATGGGTGTGGACTTCAAAACAATCTACTGTCCCTATCAGCCACATGTATATATGTTGTACATAGCACAAATGCACTATTCAATCACTATATATCACACTTCCTGCGCCGTAACTCTTTAGTAGCACCTTGTGCAAGTATTATATTACACTGTGTGAATTTATCAATATCTTCATAAAGGAGATATGTAAACATAAATGCACTTAAATGCATAACTGAAACATGCTCATTTGAGAGGTTTTATCTCCTTTCCCTAAAATAACACTATTGCCATGGTAGTCAGGGATACACTAGCCCCATAGGGACCAGTTTATTGTTTAGTTATTGTCCAGCCCAGTACCCTGGGTCACTGAGTTGGCCCCTTTTCTATTTAAAAAAGGCTATGAGACAACAGCACTGCCCTTTCGGGAGGGTAAAGGCTGCCCAACAGAACCTCTGCCCAGGCCTCTAGCTTCCAGCCGTTCCTCCTCCAGGTCTCGCTTGATCGACAATCCAAGTCCTGTAAAGTGAAACATCTCCTTCTGAAAAGGAAATGAAAGTGGCAAGGCCTTCTTTTGTACCTTGGATCAAGTATTGTGGCACATGTGTGCTCTTTGGAGGACACAATCTCGTTTTGAAACTTCGGATTAACAGCCAAACCAAGGATTTAGCTCTGAAACAACTCATATGCGTTTCCATTCTTTATGCCTCTCTTTTCATCTGGTTCTGTTGCAGATGCGACAACGGGATTGCTTGGCTCATTGTACTGTTCTCCTTGCTGACTTCCAGTTGAAAACCACAAAAGGAAGTAGCATTTGTGTCAAACACTTGGCTGACCCCCATTTGTCCACCTACTTGTCATGCTTTTCCACTTGCATAACCTCCTCTTTGAAGGACTTATTCTGTGATTGGTCTGCTCAAACAGACGTTTCAGTATGTAGTAGGTCGAGTTCCAATGTGTTGCCACCTGCCACCTCCTTGTTGCGGTATTTAACTGGTATTCTATTATCACCCTGAAGAATCCTTAACTGTTTCCGGGCTTTAAAAGAATACCAGAAGTGAGTACATTTTCTTCAGCAGGTGGCTAGCATGTTGCTGCCGTCTTTGTTGAGAAAGTCCTGCACAATCACATTGATGCAATGCCTCTTACACAGGACCCTGAAATATCCACCATCTGACAAGGCCTTGACTATATTACTGCCATTGTCTGGCAAGAAATCCACTTCTGAGACCTCTGGGTTGAAACCATGTAAGCACCTTGCTTTAAATTCTTCCAAGATATTTACAGCTGTATGGGATTTCTCCATGATGAACATCACGACTGTTGCATGCCGCCAAATACCCTTAAAACTTTCTCTAGTGCTTAGACCTGCAGATAGCTGTTGCCTAACCCCCACAAAAGAGTTCCAGGGCCTCATTAAAAGTGACAGATCCCTGCAAGAAAACAGCGATGCGTCACTTTTCATTGCGCCATCCTTGCGACATCAATGATGCGTCATATTTATAGTATGACGCATCATGGCACAAGGAGTTACAGAAACGTCAGTATTTCTGATGTATCTGTAGGCGGAAAAATTATGCATTGCTTGAGTGTGTCACAAAAGTGACGCATCTCCAGCAATAGGTCATTACACATGGGCAAGTCCCATGTTAAATGTGCCTGCATCAGTCTTACGCCTACTATGAGGCAGCACTAAGATATTGACTCATTTGCGTCCTAGAGGTTGTGTAATGAAATCTCATAGATTTCACTGTGTCACTTCTACGACTCTTTCTTGTGTCAGAACCCCCCCTCCCCCACATACATTATACCTGTTGCAGGTATAATGTGGCGCAGATGTTTACAAACTGATGCATCTCCCTAGATGCGATGCAACATGGCGCATTTTTTACACCGCTGGTGCGTCACAAAAAGTGACGCACCAGTGGCGTAAAAGTGACGCAAGGCCTCATAAATAAGGCCCCCAGTGTGCAGTGATACACATTTAATCAGTTGCTAACCAACTGGCCCACATGTCTGTCATCATGTAGATAGTGTTAACAGCACTATCTTGGCCAACCAAATGCAGCACATCATGATGGAGCACTGGAACTTTGGCAAAATAGTTCCATCTGGGACGCTTCAATTTCGGGCAGATGTCCATTACAAATTCTATAAATCCCATTCCTTCCTTAAAAGAAAAAAAGGGAGGAGGTCCAGCAGAATTGTTTATTAGTGACGGCCAGAATTCTCCTGTGGTTCCAGTTAGAGTACCCGTGCTTGCACGGACACTCTACCTTGGACTATAGGAGAGTTCCCCATTATAATAATTTTGTTGACACACGGCCACTGTGGAATTAATTTCCTGTCTCCTGTTCGGACTCCTAGAAAGTCTATCCCTAAAGTTCTCTGAAACACTGGACATCACTAATGCACAATTGCTAATTATCCTCAGGGAATCGCTCACACTATGAGATTGAGACATGGAAGACTTTAGTAATTGTATTTCTGATCAAGAGGGAAGGGTGTATAGTGAAGGAACACCTTGCCAAACATGTGGTGCGCTGCACCATTGTGAAGTTGCCCTGCGTAAACCACCCCACTCTCTACGGTCATGATGAAGACGCTCATGCAAGGGCTTAATTCACCTCATGCAACAGTCAGGTCGAAACATCGGCAACTTTGACCATCTAAGACTGTCTATTTTTTTAGATTGTCTTACAATTTTGCCAAGTTTGGTGTAATTCCGTTCAGCCGTTCGGGCTGTAGCCGTGTCTAATCGTCCTATGGAAATTAACATGGGGAAAACACGTTTTGGGAACCCCCTTTTTTCTCGGCCCCCGCATGACGAATCCCCCCAAAACTTTTAGGGAAGGAGCGGAGCGGGGCTGGCCTAAATTTTGGAAAATTACATGCAAATTCCTCAACCGGCGCCAAAGTTATTCCCAATAGAATGTTGCGGATTTCCTATGGTAGCTAGGTCCTAACTATATATACCTACTGGCTATCTCCAGTATGTAATATATCTTTGAGAGGCATGTTTTGAGAGGCGTGTTTTTATTGAGTCACCACCCATTTTTGAACAAGGAGAACAAATATTTGTATATAAATCTCTCAGACAGGCTTCTGGGCCTTGGCTAACTTTAGTTTCTCATAGCCACTGATGTTGAACTAGGATTACTGTGTAAACAGTTATTAAGTTATTAACTATTCTATAAACACTTTTCTTTTCACTCTATTTGGAACAACTATAGAATAAACTCTAGGGGTATTGTATATACCATGAATGATTTTGATATATAAAATATGGTTTGATTAAATATTCGGCTCAGTATTAAGTGTGATTTATTTATAATCTTTTTTTTCGCACGCCTACTTTGCACAGTAAATATTGCATTTCTCATGAATGGGTGAAGAGCAACATCAGCAGGAAGCGAAGCTCCATTTCCTGCTCTGTTCCTACTTCAGAAAGAACTGTTTCTGGCTACAATCCTGTTGCCCACTTTCCTGTGATGATTGGGTACTTTGAGGCTGAGATAAATCAAGTTGAGACTCAGAGCTCACCGCGTGACTGCAGTGGCTGAATCGCTGAGAGACATGGTGTTGGGCTTAGGTTGGGGTAGTGCCGTTGATGCGAGAGTGCTTCTCAGAGGAGCGTGCACCATATTTCCTGAAAAAGGTGAAGAGCTGCACACCAGTCGTGGCACTCTTCTTCGCCTACTCTCTGGTCACTTTCTTGGCACCCTTCTTTGGGCCATCTTCAAGTTCTTATCTCTGACAGTTGCCACTTAGCAGCACAAGGGAAAGCAGAGAGGGGGGCTCAGGTGGTCACCTACAAGCTAGCAAACAAGAAAAAGATTCTGGGAAATGGGCATTTGCAATTTTAATCTACAGACAATATAATTTTATAAGGGCATCATAAATAATTAAGAATAGTGTATCCATTCCAAACCTTTCATAAATATAATATTTCAATAACATACAGATTGAAAAGTTTACTTTATGTGCCTCTATGTCCAATGAGCTATGAAAACTTGAGTACACTGTGTACTGTTCACTGGGTTGTGACAGAACCCATAATTTTAATCCAAATATGAACTACTCAAAACAATACTCAATAAACGTTGTCATTTTTATAAATGCATGATATTCACATTTCTCATATCATAATGATCATCATAATCTCAACATAAACATTAGCAGAAATACACATTCTATAGACAATTATGTATTATGCATTAACAATTCTACTGTTCATTTCATGATCCATGAATAATTTTCATACAACATTCATATCATTGCCCAATGCATTTCGGGACATGTATGTCCCTTTATCAGGGGCCAATCTTATAGATATGTCCCGTTGAATACTGGCAGAAAGTGTGTATCTTACCCTGAAAGATAAAAAAATTATGACACAGAAACATATGTAACTGTCTGTTACTATAACAGACAGTTCGATCACCTTAGGGCTGTGCCTTACTAATGTGGAAAGAACGTGCGTAATGTTCAAAAGAATGGGAGTAAACTGGAAAGATTCCGACGATCCTGCCACCCTGTATACACAAGCTGAACCTCTTCACAATGTTCAATATAATTTGAGTAGTTCATATTTGGATTAAAATTATCAGTTCAGTCACAACCCAGAAAGCAGCCAACAGGTGTGCTCCTCCAACCTTTCACTTCTATCGATGTCCAATGAGACATATGTGGCAGTCAGGCAGTGCAGGGGAAATTGTAATCATTTTTAACAAAATTATTGCTGGTGTACAGTGCCCTTATGGCCTTCTGATACACCTATGGCAGGCAGGGGGTGCAGAGGAAAATATAGTAATCCTAAAAATGGTGCAGGGGAAAATGGAAAAATGCTTTAAAAATGAATTGCTGATGTGCGCTTTTGGCCTATGCGACACCAATGGCAGTCAGGGGTGCATGGTAAAATGGACTAATTAAAAAAATATAGATATTGCTTGTGTGTGCCCATGGACTGTGAGACATTTAGGACAGGCAGGAGGTGCAGGGGAAAATGTAATAATTCTTACAGAATTATTGCTTGTGTGCGCCTGTGGCCTGGGTGCAGGAAAAAAGCAAATAATAAAACCAAAAATTGCTAGTGTCTCCCTAGGGACTATGAGAAATCTTATGGGAGCCAATGAGGCAAAGGGGAAAATGGAAAAAATGCATAAAAAACATTGTACTACAATCATCCTCAAGCACATTAAACTCATATCGGGGAAAAAATAAAAAATTAACTAAAAACAAAAATGGCATAGACCGCTTCTCTCAATGTCCCTAGAAAATGACTTTGAAGAGTAGAAGAAAAGGATTTAACACACTGGCAATATAAAATGGCCATGGGCTTCATGTTCAGAACAGTCAAGAAAGCATCGACAGCAGAGAAGAACGCATGGAGGCCTATGGCAAAAGCAAAGCACACGGGCTACACAAAATGTCTCCCTGCCACAAGCCCATCACCCACAAAGGCGTGGACAATAAAGAACATATAATGAAGGCCTATAGCAAAAGCACGCTGCCTTCACAAAATGGCTGCCCTGCCACACGGCCGCCAAGGGCGAAAGCATGGAACACAAACAACACATGCAGGCCAATTGATAAAGAAAAGCATGCTAGCTAACAAAATGGCCTCCCTGCCACATGGCAACAAAGGGCAAAGGCATGGACAACAAAGAAAACATGCAGGCCTCTGGCAAAAGCAAGCCCACTGGCTCCACGAAACAGTCACCCTGCCTCATGGCCACCAAGGGTGAAGTCATACACACCCAAGAAAACATAATGAAGGTCTGTGGCAAAAGAACACTGCGCAAAACGTCTGCCGGCCACATGTTCACAAAAACAAGCAAGTAGGCATGGAAAAAGAACACAAAACCACACTGAGCACACAAAAATGGCGACTTTGCCAGCAAAGAAAGGAGGCATGGTAACCAAAGAAGAAAACACTACCATTAATTCAGCAATGCTAAAAACGAAAAATAAGTCAACTTTAAAAATTCCCCAACCACAAACATCCCAAGGCATAAAAAATTACCTCACCAAAATACATTTTAACATTTTGCAGAAAAACATAAAATACAATAAAAACTAATTCAATAGATGTTTTAAAAATACATCTAGCACGGAAAGAGGTTTTCAAAATACACCCAATGCCTAGTGCTAGCTGGCCATGGCCCATGGGCAGTCTAGGTCAAAGACAGTAAAATTAGCAACATAATGTAAAAGTCACAAACAACACACAGTAAAATGGAGACAAAGTACTTAAAACCCAGGCCCTCACAAAAATGTGCAAACTTATTACCTTACAAAAATTTCAAAAGTGACAGCAACATCTAACCCTACCAAGTGAGGCCACACACAATCAAATGTAAAAATGTACGAAAAAATGAAAAAGGTCAAAAACATACTGGTTCATGCCCTCCATCAAACAACAAACTTGTCATAAAGTTCTTTAACTTACTTGATCCCACACACACAAAACCTCAAAATCTAATGGTACATGCAGCAAGGATCACAGCAAATAATAGTGATCATTTCCTTCCTAATACTAAATGAAAGGTGAGCAAGGGGTGGACAAAGCAGTGAGAGGAGCTTTCTAGAAAGGAAAAGGAAGTTAGAGAATCTGTGGCACTTTCTTCCTGTTAAAAATATAACTTAAAACAAAATGTGTTTTGCGCTAAAAGAAAATACCTCAACCATCCATTTGGGTAGAATACCTATCTGTAAAGATAGTTTTAGTTAGTTTTGCTTATTCTCGAGCAATAAATATACTCCAAAATTAGCCCTCTGACTGGGACACCCACATTAGAAAATCTCACTGGAAGAATTCCTAGTGACTAGAAATCATACTAGGGGATGCCAAATCTCACTTGCCAGCTCCCATTCTGGAGCCTCGCATTGCTCCTGTTGTCATCAAATTCCTCGAACTGTAAAAACATTCCTCCGTGCGGTGATTGGCAGACTTTGGTGGGAACTCCGCATTACAAGAGTAATGCAAAGTCTGCAAATTTCTCCAATTCCGCAAACGGAATAAAAGATTCCGCCTGGACCTAACCAAGATACTGGCTGGGATCCTGGCAGCTCACTTAAAATGGGTTATTCTGTCACACACAAGTGGTGGTTATCCCTGGAAGATCGTCTCAGAGTCACGTCCACACGCTGGCTCAGTCTGGTGCTGGCTAACTATCTACCAGAGGAAGTGTTTGAACCTATCAATCCAAGCCAAGAAGGCCTTCGACACAGAATGGAGTGTGGCTACCTCTTTGCCACACTACACAAATTTGGACTCAGCTCCAAATTTATTGCCAAGCTTCATTGACTCTATGACTCCCCTAAGCACAGTTCAACTGCAGGGGTTTTCTATTGGAACACTTCCCAGTCAAAAGGGGGACATGACAAAGGTAGCAGCTGTCCCCATCCTCTTTATCCTAGCCATAGAACCCCTGCGGCAGCACTGCCTAGTCAGAGATGACCACAGACATCCCCACCCCGGGAAGCCCATCAAGCATATATCTATGACATCCTTCTTATGCTTTCTTCCCTTACTACTTTCTTTCCGGTACTTTCTTTGTCTAATCATGAACACTGACTGCTCAACATGGCCTTCAATGCAGCTAAACTCTGCATCCTTCGGCACTGGTATTTCCCACACCTGCCAACGCATGATGAGTGGATCATAGAAATGTATAAAAACACTACCTACCTGCAAGATAAGGCAGAGATCTTGCTCCACACATGGTTGCCCTTCTTACATGGCAACCCCTTAATAGAGCAGTGTCAACTGATCATATTCTGCCTCCCCTCCTCTTCCACACTGCACGTCACCCGTCCTCATCCTATCCCACCTCACTCTGTCACATCTGCGGTCCAGTGCCTTACCCCGCGAGGCACACTGAACTCAAAAGGCCCTGATAGTTCAAGCCACATAGCCCGGCACAGGGCAGGATGGGTTGAATCGACCATGACTCAGTTAGGCACCCTTGGAGATGTTTCTCCCCTGACACATGAAAAATACTTCCATCCCCCTTTATGACACCCGTTACTTTGCTGCTACCTCCTCCTACTCGCCTTTCTACCTTCCTCCGCCCCGTCCCGCCATATGCCCACACAAAACTGCTTGTCCTGGACTCTGGCATAGTCACCATTTCTGCACTTCTTCCGCAAAAGGATCCTCTTCTTGTGCAGGGTTCCTCTCCCACTTTGCCCCACAGCTTGCACTATTTTGCTATGTGTTATTCTCAGACACTGGGGCCTTTAACACCCCCAGTGCCTTGGACCTCTGAATGAGATGACACTTACCTAACCTATGTTTTCCCCCCATCTGCTATATGACTGGGCGGCTTGGTGCACCCCACGCCCAAATTGACCATTTCAGCAGACTAGGAACAGGCACATACAATTCCCCATTCCACTATTTCAATATCCATATGTTTAAGGAATAGGCTACGCTGCTGAAGGGCAGCCCGCACTGTCGGCATATTCCAAACATCCATTAGAACATTCCCCGGGGATATCCTGGGCAGTAGCCAGCTCCTTTTGACCAATTACTGATGCACAGCTGATGGGTCCACCAAATTTTGGACTAGGCCTTGGGGTGGACATCTAAGCTTTGGACTCTAGGAGCTGGAAAGACCTGCTGAAGTCCTTCATGGTCCTATAGGACCATGAATGCCTTTCTAGATCTTCACCCTTACAGGCAATGCCTATCTAGCATGGCTTATGGTCTTACAGCACCCCTTCAAAACATTCACCTATGGGGTTTTCCTTCAACCTCTATCCTATTCCCATTTGTTCTTTCTCCTCCTTTGCTTTTGCTTTTGCTCATTATATTTCATCTTGCAAATGTGATGTATACATTGTCAATAACGTGCTGTACCATGCATGTATTATCAAAACCATTTTGAATGTTTTGTGTATACTGTTCTTCTGCCATAAACCTCTAAATAAACAGTTGCGAAATAAAAATAATACAACAATCAAGAACACATCAACCAGGGGTAAGAAGCTTGTATATGCCTTCAGTGCAGCTCAGCTAGAGACTTTCATGATTTTACAATTGGCTTCTGCTTTATCAGCAAGGGCTCAGACAGAGCACTTCACAAGATGCACCCCAAGAGCAGAGGTCAGATATCACAGCAATTGATGCTGGGCACCAGAGACTGCTGACCTGTTGAGACTTCCTGGAAAATTATATGGAGGGCGTCTTCCTTTAAGAATGTTGTGCTTTTGTTTAGGATGATGCTGGCAGCATTAGCCTGTTACTCTGGTTCTCAGCCTGGTCACCATGAGACAGGTAACCCATTGCCAGCGACCACTGACAACTTTTCTTTAACTGACCTGCTGCCACAGAAGGGGCATCACTTTGTATACCCATGTAGAGCCTCTCAGGGAATCATCTCCTTCAAAAAGAGCTCCAATTGCATGCAATCAGCTCTAGGTAACTGGAATGGCTAGGACTCCACAGTAGCACTGATTTTAAGAGATCTGTTATCACAGTTAATACATGTTTTATGGTTAGTAATCCATGTTCACTGTTCAAGGTACACTTATGTATGTGTTAGAGAAAATTATATCAAGCCTACTTTAAGTTTTGAAAAAAATAATGCAAAGCGTCAACATTTTCCCCTCACAGCATTCCCCTATACATGGGCTTTCTATAGACAATTTGCACAAAAACATCATGCATGAAAGAAACCGAAACTTAAATAGTCCAGCAAGGGCACAGTATTCTTGCAAAATACCTTGAGAAAAGATACAAGAACTGTAGTTCATGGAAGCTGAGTTAGGCAATCCCAAATCCTCGCTTAGATTGCCAAGCATGTCAAAGAGGTTACATATGTGAGAGCAGCAATAGCTGGCAACTACGGAGAGTGGTGGGGTTTGCAAATGTGTAGTGGGTGGGTGGGTGCATGCATGCTAGGCGACTATATATAAAATAAATAAAAATAAATAGTCACTTAACTTGCTTGCTGCACGTCACATCCTCCTCGTTCCAGTCCAGTGTTCTTTTCCATCTCCTCCTGGCTCCAGCCAACTCCCCTAACCAATCCAGACACAGTTCTCATGTTGGTAACCAGCATGAGAGGTGCACCAGGATTGAAGGGGGCAGTCTCTCTCTGCGCTCTCAAGAGCACTAGAGACGTGTGCTTTCTCTAACCCAGTTGTCTAAGACCGCTGGATTGGAGAAGTTCACGTTCTCCTCGCTCCGGTCCAGTGTTCTACTTCTCGGTCTTCTCTAGGCTCCAGCCAACTCCCCTAGCCAATGCTGGCACAGCTCTCATGTTGGTAACCAGCACGAGAGAAGCACCAAGATTTAAGGGAGAAGCCTCTCTTGGTGCTCTCAAGAGCACTAGAGATGTGTGCTTTCTCTAACTCAGCTTTCTAAGACAGCTGGGTTAGAGAAGTTTAAAATGCGCATATCTGGCTGGTCGTCGCAAGACAGTCGGCCAAAGTGACAGCAGCAATGGCCCGCTGTGTCCTAACACTGTTCCGGACAGGACAGTGAAAAATAAAATGGTGAGGCATTAATTTTATTACCATTTTATTTTTCATCTCTGTGGCTTTTCTAGTTGTTAGTGGGGCGACGCTCCTCCACCCTAATAGAGGAGTCGCTCCTGTGTGAGAGAGGAGACCCTGAGCAGCTATGTTTAACATGGGTGTGCCAAATGGCTGCTGCAAAAGCAACGTGAAGTTAGCCATTACTATACTTGATAAATGTACGCATTTGTAAAATTAGCACCTAGCGGAAAGGGAGACAAGAGCTGTACTGGGGAATCAGGGCTGATAAGGAGATGTTAAGGGCAGCACAGGGGACAGCACTATGATCAATTCGCTCAAAGGAGGGAAAATAGTTTTTCCACTTGGATTCCAAAATATGAGCCAATACCATATAGTAAAGATAAGTGTTGAAATAGCTATGTTCTACTGTTCTTAACTTCATTTCACCTCTACTTACACTTACATTAGTATTTACTTACCCTGGCACATTAGTATTTACTTACCCAGGCAATGTTGTGGAAGTGGGAATGCCCCTATCGAAGGAAATGGCTATCCCAAATTCCAGATTTGATAGCTTGTTCTTGCACATTTACCAAGCAGGAATTGTTGGAAAGGTGAGGATAAAAAGTGCAAATATTGCTGTACCCACAACAGAAAAAACAATGCGACTGGAACCTCCGCCATGGTGGCATCTTCAGGATGCCATTTATGGGCGTATGCTGGGGAATATTTGTTTCAGCCAGTAGGGAGAGCACCACCTGCACTCATGTGGACCGCAGGTTGAATCAGGCAGGTTATGGGACTGTGGAGAAACAGATGGAAATCGCTGTTGCTGCCCTTAACAATAAATCCAACAACGTCCCTGATCCGGACAGATTTTCAGCAGAGTTCTACTCGCCATATGTACATCTGTGGGTGAGCAGAGCTTTTAATAGCATCCTCAGCAGCGGCTATGTACCTCAATCCTGGTAGGCAGAATAAACATTCCACAGCATTAGAAAATCAGTTGATGGGCCAAGCAAACTATCACCTGATTTTGTTACTGGATGGTGCAAGAAAAATTCATGGTAACGGCCTGCTAAACAAAATACAAGATTGGTCTAAAAAGAACATACTTTGCAGAATCCAAGCTGGCTTCAGAAATGGTCTGGGCACCATAGAACAGGCCACAAGGCTCCTTCTGATTCGCACAAAATGAGGAAAAGTAAAGACATTTTCCATTTTCTAACTTTAGTTGGCTTGAAAACTTTTAACTCAGTAGAACAACCAGTCCATTTGTGCTCTTTGGAACATCAGTAACTGCCAGATAATCTACTTCAATCTTTAAAATGCTAACATTTCTAGAACACCATCAATGTTACATATGAAAGGGCAGGGAAATGTACCAGTGAATACCCTAGCATCAATGCATCAATGGTGTGAGTTGGACCTGGCCTCGTGGCGTGGTTCCCCCCCCGTTTCTCAGCGTCCCGTTAGCCCAGCCCTGCACCCCGAAACCCCTGGTCGTCCCGTTCCCTGTCCGCCCCACTCCCTACATGACCCTACCAATGGACGACCATCCCTGCATGCTCCTCCCGGTACCGGACGGCCAGAACCTGCATCACCCCACAGGGCCACCGGCCGCCATTACCCTTCCCGAGGTCCCTGACTCCATAGCCCTTGCCGGACCCCGGTCCCAGCGAAACTTAGTCTGCAGACCCGCCATGCCCGGCTGGGGGCGGGGGGGGGGGGTAGAAGGCTTCCTGAGTGAGATAGGACCAAAGAGTTTCAATTGCCCCTCCGGCCTCCCCTGGGAGATTGGTTTCTCTCACACCTCTGGCCTTCCCCTGGGGGCTGGTTTCGATCGCACCTCCGGCCTCCCCGAGAGCTGGCTCCAACCCTGCTGGGCGTCTGGGGATCCCCGGACGCATCTTCAAAAGGATCAAAGGGCCAGCCGACGGAACACTCCAACGACCAGCCCGAGGCATGAGATCTCCGCCTGCGAGGGTCCAGACATCAAAGGGCCACTGCGCTATATCAAGGCCCGCCCAAGAACTAGCAGGCAGTTGTATCCTGGACAAGAAAGCCCTGCTGATCTGATCGCGGCTCAACCCATGGGGAGAAGACTGAACTTTGGAACTTATTGAACCCTGCTGACACTGTCGCGGCTCATCCTCGTGAAGAGGGACCTGGAACCTCGGAGCCCTGCTGACCTCGTCGCAGCTCATCCTTGCACTCTAAGGACATTCGTTGAACACCTTGAGCCCCGCTGACGTCGTCACAGCTCTTCAAGAACTGACAGACACTCTGTTCACTCCGGATCGAGCCCTGCTGACCTTGTCGCGGCTCGAGGAGTACTCTGGTCCGGCTGGACCATCGACACTACCAACATGACCTGGATCGAGAGGAGTGGGTACAGCAGCTAGTACGACCACCATAATCCGTATTCCCCAGCTCGAGGATTGAGAGCTGTGCGCAGGGTACGATTCATACTGGCCCAATACTGAGACTGTCCCGCTTCCCTATTCCTTACAACCAAGACGTCGTGATCTCTCGATCGCTTGTAAATATCTGGCTTCCATTCTGCTGTCGATAAAGAACTTCTTACTGAAGTCCACGGTGTGGTGTCCGTTCATAATTGTGGTGTGAGCTCAGTGTGTACGATCTTAGACCCGAAGTCCTCCCCGGCGAGGACCTCACGCTAGGGCTCGGCAGTATTCCTGGCAGAGGTGGGTCACAGAGTGGTTAGGAGAGCATATCCTGCCCCTCTGGGATAGCCCCTTCTAACATTGGTGGCAAGCGACGGGATAAGAGCCTACATCTAGAGATCGTACAGGAAAACGACTGACACACTACCTGAACGAAGACACACGAACAACAGAAGAAAAGAGCAATCATGAGTTCCACCGGAACGAGCGAGAAGCCCACATTCCAAAAGGACCTTTTGGAGGATTATACCCACAGAGAACTGAAACAATTCTGCAAGGAACTTCACATCGCTACCACAGGTTTGGGCACCAAAGAAGACTTCCAGAAAGCCCTGACAGCCAGGGTAGAGTCCGGGCCCCCCTCCCCCCACCAGAAGGAGACAGCGGAGAGGGAGAGCCACAGAACGAGACCAACACTCAAGAAGGAGAGAGAACCGACTCCCTGGCCCGGGGTCCCAGCGCGGAGAGGGGTCTGTCCCGAGAAGAGCTCACAGACCGAGAATGAAACCGCACCCACAAGCTAGAGCTAGCGCGCCTCAAGATAGAAGGTGAGCTCAAGCTGGCCGAGAAAAAGTTGGCCGTCGAACAATTGCGGTTACAAGGAGAACTAGAGGAAAAGAAGCTCCAGAGAGAGCACGAGGAAAGAGGAAAGAAGCTCGAGCTCGAGCATGAGCGCAGCCTGAAGGAAATTAAATTAAAAGCCAGAAGTGAGGAGACACGACTCCCGGGGAACCGAGAAACCAGTTCCGAGGTGGAGGGCAAAGTACACATCCCGAAGGATGTAGTAAAAGAGTACTACAAGGGCGACGACATCCAGCAGTGGTTCAAGGCCTACGAGATCGCCATGACCTCCCACCGGGTGCCCGAAAAAGATTGGGGTGCCGGACTGTGGGGGCGCTGCCTCAGTGAGGGAAGAGACACCATGCTGGACCTACCCTTCGATGTCCGGAACTCCTACAAGTACATGAAGGACACGCTGCTGACCCGATATGGGCTCACTCCAGAGATGTATCAGCAGCTGTTCCGAGACTGTAAAAAGCTCCCCGGCACCACATGGGTGGAATATGTTAATTTCTACAGCCGGGCCTTGGAAGGGTGGATCAAGGGCAGCAAGGTTACCAGCTTTGAGGGGCTATCCAACTTAATAGCCTATGAGCACCTATCCACAAACTGCTTTGTGGAACTGAGACAGCACCTTCTGGACAGCAAATTGACAGACCCTCGGAAGCTTGCTGTCGAGGCCGATCGATGGGTGAACACCCGAATCCCTAGGGGGCCCATGGGAGACTATGGCCGGAACGAACATGGGTCTCCCTGCCAGAGAGGTGGGGAAGGTCAGGGTAGGCAGCGAGGATCCCAGTCCGGGCCCCAGCGTAGCCCTCCCAGAAACCAGTCCCAAAGCTCTCCTCCCATAACTAGCGGAGGGCCCCCCGTAAGTAGACAGGGTCCCCAAGCCAGCATAGCCTGCTACAAGTGTCAGCAACCAGGGCATTAGGCCAGTGATCCACAGTGCCCCTTGAATAAGAAACCCGCTGCTGTGAGTCTCCCCGCACGCCAGATAGCTACCGTAGCCCTAGAAGAGGAAGAGGTGGAGGACATAGAGGTGTGGGAACCAGCCGCCATGTAATGTATGTGTTCTTGTAATGTAATGTATGTGTTCTTGTAAAGCGCACTGCTGCCCTGAGACGTTGTGGCGCTGTAGACCGCTGAGGAACCCGTCCTGGCTATCCCTGTGAGATGGTCCCTACTGGGTATCTCCAAGGTGAAACTAGGCATCCCCGGCGAATGTGGGGGGCCGTTGTAGAGATGAGGCAAGCTAATGCCCAGAGTTGCCGAGTGTGATCGCTGGTTAGAGTAGGCACCGAGGCGAGAATTATCGAGTCCCCTGACCCTGGTCCATGACCCTGCCGCGTCGGGAATTGAACCCTGGTCCCAGGCCGTTCTCTGCTTTCGGGTCTGCCACCTCTAACCAGTGAGCCACACCACTCCACACGCCATGACCTTAGTCTCCCTCGGGGATAGGGAGATGGTCCCCGGAGCCCCCTTGCCCAACAATACTGAGAAATACCATCAACAGGCGACGGTCAACGGGCACCGCATAGGGGCCCTCCGCGATACAGAGGCCAGCATCACCGCAGTGCGCTGTCACCTAGTCACAGAAGACCAGATTATACCCCACGCCTCCTGCAGGGTGATTTCAGCCGACAATTCCGTCCGCACCTGCTGCATAGCTCAGGTCCCGTTTGAGTGGGAGGGAGTCTCCGGGGACTTGCAGGTAGCGGTCCGCACCGACATGCCTGTGGACTGTCTACTGGGCAACGATCTGGAGAGCTCCCCCTGGAAGCAGGTGGAGCAGAGAACTCACCTCGAGATGGTGGGCCTGCCCGAATGGGCCTGCGTGAACAAACGAGCCATGACCGCCAGAATGTCCACCGCCGGGGGGCTGGAACCGGAGACCCCTAGCCAGGTCCCTGACGACGAGGAGGGCAGCGAGCGACCCGAGGTCCTCGAGCTACCCCACGTTGAAGAAATTGACCCCGACGCAGGTCCCCTAGGTCCTGCCATCGAGCAGACCCAGAGTTTGGACGACCTCCCTGAGCTAGCCCAGTGGCACCAGGAGGGGGGCCTTCCCGCGAGGAGTTCTGCCTGGAACAGACCTCCTGCCCTTCTTTAGTTGGACCACGGCAGCAGGCCACCGCCCAGGCTGCCGGTGACCAGTCCGGCTCCCACTTTGTCTATTGGGAAAATGGCCTCTTATATAGTGAACAGAAGTCTGCCGAACTAGGGTCAGCCCAGGTGCTGGTGGTACCCCTACGTTTCCGCAGCTTCCTCCTGAACCTGGCCCTCGATGTGCCCCTAGCGGGACACCTGGGGCAAGACAAAACTTATCACCGATTGGTCACCCATTTCTATTGGCCCTCGGGCACCAGACTCGGAGATTCCAGGAGCTTGCCGAGGCAAACCTCGAGGCAAGCCAAGAGGAGATGACAAGCTGGTATGACCAGAATGCCACTCGGGTCGAGTTTCAACCCGGACAGCAGGTATGGGTGATGGCGCGGTGGAACCTTGTGCCCTCCAGGACAAGTGGACCAGGCCCTTCAAAGTGGTGGAGCGCAAGAGCCAAGTCACTTACCTCGTAGATGTGCAGTGCCCCAGGAACCCTTTGCGGGTCCTCCATGTGAACCGCCTCAAACCCCACTTCGTACCGTCCGAGTTGGGTTTGCTCCTCGCCACCGACGACGGAGCGGAAGAGGACACGGAGCCTCTCCCCGATCTCCTGTGTGCGAAGGAACAAGATGACTCCGTAGAGGGAGTGAGTCTCTCCTCCTCCCTCACTCACTCCCGAGCAACGCGAGGACTATCGTCAGTTACTGGGACAGTTCTCTGACCTTTTCACCCTCGTCCCCGGCGTCACCAGCTGGTGCATCCACGATGTCGACACCGGGGACAGTCCTCAGGTACGGCACAGAGCCTACCGCATCCCTGACAGAGTCCGGACCTGCATCAAGACCAAAGTCTCCAAGATGCTAGCCCTGGGAGTGGTCGAGGCCTCTGACAGTCCATGGGCCAGCACTGTGGTTCTGGATTCGAAGGCAGCCGCCTCCGGCGCTGTTCCTGAACTAAGGTTCTGTGTGGACTACCGTGGCCTCAACGCAGTCACAAGAACCGACGCACACCCCATTCCCCGAGCGGATGAGCTCATGGACCACCTAGGATCTGCTCACTACCTCAGCACCTTCGACTTGACCTGCGGGTACTGGCAGATCGCAGTCACAGAGGGGGCCAAGGAGAGATCCGCTTTTTCCACCCCGGATGGCCACTACCACTTCGGGTGATGCCCTTCGGAATGAAAAATGCCCCTGCCACCTTCCAGAGGCTGGTTAACCAGGTACTGGCTGGGTTGGAGGGATTCAGCGCTGTATCTCGATGATATCGCGGTGTTCAACTCCCACTGGACCGAACACCTACAACACCTCTGGGAGGTGTTGATGGCCCTGCGTCGAGCGGGCCTCACCATCATAGCCAGCAAATGTCAGATCGGACAAGGGTCAGTGGTCTACCTGGGGCCCCAGGTCTGGAGTGGCCTAGTGGCCCCCCTCCAACCCAAGATCGATGCAATCGTTGCCTGGGAGGCCCCCACGACCCAGACGGAAGTGCGGGCTTTCCTGGGGCACACAGGGGTACTACCGAAGATTCATAAAGGGGTATGGCAGCATTGTAGTCCCCCTCACAGAATTGACCTCCAAAAAGCAGCCGAAGAGAGTTAGCTGGACCCTCGCCTGCCAGAAGGCGTTTGAAGCATTCAAAGTCGCCATGTGTACCGCCACAGTACTGCAGGCCCCCGACTAACCCCGAGAGTTCGTGGTCCAGACGGATGCATCCGAGCATGGCATCGGAGAGGTCCTGTCTCAGGTGAATGAAAAGGGCCTAGACCAGCCAGTGGCATTCATTAGCCGGAGGTTACTCCCTCGAGAGCAAAGGTGGAGCACCATCGAGCGGGAGGCCTTCACGGTGGTTTGGGCCCTGAAGATGTTGAGGCCCTACCTGTACGGTACTCACTTCCGGGTCCAAACCGACCATCGGCCCCTCCGGTGGCTAATGCAAATGAGAGAAGAGAACCCCAAACTGCTACGCTGGTCCATCTCCCTCCAGGGAATGGATTTCACTGTTGAGCACCGTCCCGGTGCTAACCACGCCAACACGGACGGCCTGTCCCGGCTCTTCCGCCTCAGTGAAGAGAACCCCCAAGGGGATGGGTAGTTCTCTCTGCCTTTCAGCTGGGGAGGACGCGTGTTGGACCTGGCCTCGTGGCGTGGTTACCCCCGTTCCTCAGCACCTGGTTAGCCCAGCCCTACACCCCGAAACCCCAGGTCGTCCCGTTCCCTGTCCGCCCCGCTCCCTACACGACCCTACCAACAGACGACCATCCCCGCATGCTCCTCCCGGTACCGGATGGCCAGAACCTGCATCACCCCACAGGGACACCGGCCGCCATTACCCTACCCGAGGTCCCGGACTCCATAGCCCTTGCAGGACCCCGGTCCCAGTGAAGCTTAGGCTGCAGACGTGCCATGACCGGCTGGGGGGGGTAGAGGGCTTCCTGAGTGAGATAGGACCAAAGAGTTTCAATTTCTCCTCCGGCCTCCCCTGGGAGACTGGTGTCTCTCACACCTCTGGCCTTCCCCTGGGGGCTGGTTTCGATCACACCTCTGGCCTCCCCGAGAGCTGGCTCCAGACCCTGCTGGGCATCTGGGGATCCCCGGACGCATCTTCAAAAGGATCAAAGGGCCAGCCGACGTAACACTCCGACAACCAGCCCCGAGACATGAGATCTCCGCCTGTGAGGGTCCGGACATCAAAGGGCCACGGCGCTATATCAAGGCCCGCCCAAGAACTAGCGGGCAGTTGTATCCTGGACAAGAGAGCCCTGCTGATCTGATCGCGGCTCAACCCTTGGGGAGAAGACTGAACTTTGGAAGTTATCGAGCCCTGCTGACGCTGACGCGGCTCATCCTCGTGAAGAAGGAACTGGAACCTCAGAGCCCTGCTGACCTCGTCGCGGCTCATCCTTGAACTCTAAGGACATTCGTTAAACTCCCTGAGCCCCGCTGACATCGTCGCGGCTCTTCAAGAACTGACAGACACTCTGTTCACTCCGGATCGAGCCCTGCTGACCTCGTCGCGGCTCGAGGAGTACTCTGGTCCGGCTGGACCACCGACGCTACCAACACGACCTGGATCGAGAGGAGTGAGTACAGCAGCTAGTACGACCACCATCATCCGTATCCCCCGGTTTGAGGATTGAGAGCTGTGCGCAGGGTACGATTCGTACTGGCCCAATACTGAGACTGTCCCGCTTCCCTATTCCTTACAACCGGGACGTCACGATCTCTCGATCGCTTGTAAATACGTGTTTATCTGGCTTCCATTCTACTGTCAATAAAGAACTTCTTACTGAAGTCCACGGTGTGGTGTCCGTTCATGAGTGTGGTGTGAGCTCAGTGTGTACGATCTTAGACCCGAAGTCCTCCCCGGCGAGGAACTCACGCTAGGGCTCGGCAGTATTCCTGGGAGAGGTGGGTCACGGAGTGGTTAGGAGAGCATATCCTGCCCCTCTGGGATCGGCCCTTCTAACAGTGTGTGTCTTCTGGACCCGTTACTATTTAACCTGATTCTAAACAACGTCATTAGTTTCATCCACGACCTGAACTCAAATGCACCAATTGGAGGGGTGAAAATAGTAAATCACCTCTTTGTGGATGTAGCACTATTATCCACAACCAAAGTAACAATGCATACTCTTCTGAAAGGCTTTGAACAGCACTGCCACGAAAAAAGGACCTACTATCGATGTTAAGATCATATTCATGATCAAGAACCAGAGAGCAAAACTTACAGAAAATTCCTCAGACAGGGATGCTCCTTTAGAAAGAGTTACTAACAACCTTTCAGTCATATTCGATCATAAGCTTACATGGGTTCACCAAAGGGAGAAACCACACAGACCCATGCCAAATACTTTGTAAGTCCAGCATTGGAAGCGGCCTGCTAAAGACAATATAGCAAATTTATAGGATGAAAGCAGTTGCTTCTGCATTCTATGAATCAGCCATCTGGTGCTCCTACAAAATTCTGGAAACAAAAAAAGGAGAGAATCGGTTCCTCACAGGCCTAAAATGTCTAAGTCCGGGCACCCTCTTAGCAGGGTTCCATGCTTAAATATCGAGGTAAAAATTATAATTTACCAAAATATCGATGTAAAATTATCAATTACAAAAATATCGACTCCCTATACTTAAACAGGTAAGTATAATAATATCAAATAAAAAATATTGAAGTAAAAAACATAGATCTAAAAAGTATCGACTTAAAATTATATATAACTTAAACAAAACATTAAAAAATATTAATATTTTTTATAAAATAAATTACATTTAACATATATTTCAACTAAATGTAACAAAAAAAGTAAACACACAAAAATGTGTACATATACAAATATTTACTTCAATACATTCTATTAAGTATTATCTTTATTTAATTTATAAACTTTTTAAAATATATAAAAATGTAATATATACATATACCAATAATTTAAAATAAAATAAAACATCCTATAATAAATTAACACATTAATTGAATATAACAAAAATAAAAAATACATTTCACAACACAATAATTACAATAGCAGGGAAAATATTGGATAGCGGAGGGGTAAAAATTACTATTCCCACTCCAGTGAGTGCAACAGCAGGTAAAGTGTTGGATAGTGGAGGGGTAAAAATTACTATTCCAACTCCAGTGAGTGCAACAGTAGGGAAACTTTTAGATAGTGGAGGGATACAAATTACTATTCCCAATCCAGTGAGTGCAAATCAGGGAAAGTGATGAATAGCGGAGGGGTAAAAATTACTATTCCGACTCCAGTGAGTGCAACAGTAGGGAAAGTATTGGATAGCGGAGGGGTAAACATTACTATTCCCACTCCAGTGAGGGAAAATCAGGGAAAGTGTTGGATAGCGGAGGGGTAAAAATGGCTATTCCCACTCCAGTGAATGAAAATCAGGGAAAGTATTGGATAGCGGAGGGGTACAAATGACTATTCCCACTCCAGTGAGTGCAACAGTAGGGAAAGTGCTGGATACCACACCAATAAAAAAAGAAATTCTACATTTTTAATACATTTTATTTCCATTATTAACATAAATAATATTAAAATTTAAATATATTATTAAAAAAGATAATACATATTCATTAATTACACATTGTTTAACACTATAGGATGCACAACACACACCTAAAATTAATTACACAATTACAATTACTAATTATTTAATACAAATAAATGAACAAATAATTAATCTCATCAATAAAAAATAAATTACTTCCCACCTTTCTCACCATTTACACCTATAAACACCATAAAATACACCTAAAATTAATTAAACAATTACCATAATTAAGTAATTTAAATTAATTAACAACTAATTAGCATACATGTATTAATTAATTACTGTACACTTTTAACTTAATAACATCACAATTATACAATTATGAATAAATATAAATTATTCAAAACATTTCATATAATTAAAATACTTCCCACCCTATTCCCCTATAAACCCACAACCCACTACGGAACCAAAAACACAAAATTCTATTTAAAATAATTTATTAACTACTATAAATAATAAATAAAATCTATATAATTACATTTTTCCCACCCTATTTCCCTATAAACCCCCAACCCACTACGGAACTAAAAACGCAAAATTGTATAAAAAAATATATATATTAACTACTAAAATGTTAACACGTAATAAATATACCAACAATTCTCATACAAAATATTAAAATACATAACATTCATAAAAAAAATCGATATTTTTAACAACTATATTTTTGTAAATGATATTTAACACTTTTTATAATCGATATTACTTACCAGACTATTGATATTCTTGTCCACCATATTTTTTCCATCGATATTTATGACCCACAATATATGACCATTGATATTCTAGCTCTGTACCCTTAGCAGTCCTGAGGCTAGAACTAACCTGATGAGCATATTATGAGTATGAAAGACCCCAGCAAATGTAACTGGCTAGCTGATTTCAAGCTAAAATCATATTTATAGCTGAAATCAATAGCAACCAAGAACCTCTGAGGAAAACCGAGCAATATAAATGACTTTACATCAGCCCTAATCAAAGACCACTTTTTGATATTGAGTAAGACCCATTAGCCAACAGCACTTGAACCATACCTTGATATAAGAACCGCTGAGCTCCAATGCTTCTGGTATCTAAAATTCAGACCTGGGGTTTTACGGGTATGTGCCAAAACATAAAATAGTATCCTAGGAAGGTAATACCAGTGCATGCAACAGTAAAAAAGACAAACTGGAAACTGTTGGTCACTTTAGGTTTTTTTCAACAAGAACAGCAACCTGTAAAAAGCATCTGTTATCCGTTTTCAAGCACCATTTGCTACATGTTTCAAAGACAACCAGGCCTCGCGATGGCGGACAGATACAACTTCTATTTTTCTACTGTTGTCAGCCTATACCAACAGTGAGCCATGAGACATGGAACAACCACCACTGATTCTATCTCCCAACTAAGAGAGACTAGGGCATGTTCTACCACCTGCCCCTGGTGACTACCTCCCCTATATATGATATTAGCCACTCCTCCTAATTGACACCAAAACAGCAAAAATACAATTGGTAGAACCAGAGTTAATACATTTTACAATTTAAGGTAAAAACTAGTGTCTAAAAGATCAAAGCATCAATTGGCAACATCTAGTCATGTGAAACTGGGTCAAAGTCAGAAAATATGTCCGACTGCAATGGAGAGTCGGCCGGGTACAAAAAAGGGGATTGGGCGCTTTTGATTCTTACCTTCAGACTTACAAAAAATTATGAGTTCAGCAGGGCAAATCTGCAGGCAGTGTGCGAGGAGGGGGCGTAATTGTTGGGGAGCCGCTGGACTAAGTCGCAGTGAGAATTTATAGATTCGGACTTAGTCTATATTTTGGAAGTCAAAAATATGTAGCGGGATGAAGCTGGAGGCTGTAGCCGATAGGAGTTCCACAAGGCCAGATACCCCTTTGGCAAAGGACTGCTGAACAGGATTTGCTGCTGTGGAGTAGAACATATCAGGAGTTGCCACGAAGTCAGGCCAACTGGCAAGCCACCTTGGAAGGATAGACGAGCAGGTTGGCCCCGCTCTGCTCTTAGTTCTCAGAGCAGGTTTTGGGTTTTGGCAATCTGGGCACTTTTAACACCACCTTCAAGGGTCCAGGACTGGAGGGTCACCTTTTCTGGGGTTTTAGAACTCAGGCTGAGTCCAGGTGCAGATTCAAGGAGGTTGGAGTCTTTTTTGTCCCCGGGGATCTGATCGGATGGCCAGTCAATTAGCCCTTGGAGTCACTCTGGTAAGTAATTTCTGAGGTTCAGCATGGATTAGAAACCAATGTGAAAACCTGGTAGTGCTTAAGATTCCCTGAATCTCCCTACAATTTCCTATTTCTTTTGTGGATTACAAACTGGCTGCAGAAGTGAAGGCCAGAACTGAACCAAAATTGCAATAGTAGGAAGGTTCAGAGAAGTTGAGCAATATATAGAGAAGCAGTTTGCACTGCATTGGTTTTCTGGTTTTACTTGTTAGGGATTTTATAGCTTTGGCTTCCAGGGAAAGTTTCATTTGTTCAGTAGATGTAGATTGTCTTTAAGTTGCTTTCTTTAGATTCATTTTGGGAGTATTTGTTTTTTAAATGTAATATCAATTAAGCAGGTTGATACACTTTGATGACCTTGAGTGATCTAAGATAAATTGATATGCCTCTTAAAATGCTATAATGCTTTAAATCAGATCAGGAGGAGCATTTACTGGTGATGCTGTGGTGGGACAGATGGGTTATTTGAGGAACTAGATGTTCAGATGGTGATGTTGGCAGAGACAAATGAAGTAGCATACCCTTAGCCAATATTTCTAGTTGAGAGGCACTTGTTTATGGCAACGTCTGGGACAGGAAATACTGACTTTGAGAAAGGGCAGGGTAGTCACTGAAGTTCTTTGTTGGGCAGATGAGGACCTACCAACTGGGTTCTTCATATAGTCATACTGAAATCTGAAATGAGGACATACGTTTTGTAAATTCAAACATCTTCATCATGTATCTCAGAAAAGAGTGAGATGCCGAGAAATAAATATAGTTTGAACAGCACTCTTCCAGTTGATACCATAGTGTTCCTATATTTAGCTTCACCATAGACTCCTAAAGAACAAATGGAACATTGTAAATTATTAGAAGAGTGAGGCACGCCTGAATGCTATGTTGCTGGAGTAGAATCTGTTGAATGTATAACATTTTACATGGGACAGGCTGCAAATAAAGAAATGAATTGTGTATATTATTATTAATATTATTATTAATGTAGGTTTTAAACAATCTCTCCCCAAAATGGGAGTGGATGCATGGTTCCTTAGTCATTTATGGCATAGTACAGTTTTGAAGGACTAGACTAAAGGTTTTTTTTATATTCCTTTGTAAAACATGAGAGTATGCTTTTCTGGAAGGGTTAATTGTTATTTGCAGTCAGGTGTCATGTTTAGAATTTATGATTTTATGCCCAAATATGTGGCCAGACCCTATAAAAGGGATGCCATTCATTCATTTTAGAGACCCTTTCCCTTTATTTATTTTCTTTACACCCTTCATCGTATTTGGGTGCCTGGAGCATGTTAGGCGAGCTCCAAATCAATCAAAGGATTTTTCCAAGCTAATTTTAATTCCAGCATTGCAGATAACCAAGTGCTACTCATCAAGAAAGAAATGTGTGACAAAATAGCAACTTTCTTTCAAGAGAAAAATTATGACATCTGATCTAACATTTCAGATGCTGCTGCTTCTGCGAGTGACCCTTGCTACTCTCTAAGGTGTAGGAATACAATGGTTCCTGTTCATTTCCCATAGTCAAACCTCTACCAGTAGGAGAATGGACCTCCACATTACTTTTCACCCACCGTTCGGGCTCACTTCTTGACCTTCACCCTCCCAAGCTCGCTCAGATACCAATTTCAGTACTTGCCTAGTCTGTTGATGAAGTTCTCAACAGCTTATGCAGAAATGTTGAAACAAGCACTATAAAGACCTCTGCTGAACAGAACAAGTTTGGATCCATGAGATATGAGTAACTATTGGCCCATTTCCCAGATTCTTTTTCTGGCCAAAGTAAGAGAGACAGTGGTAGTCCGTCAGTTGTAGGCCTTCTGTAAGCAGAATAGCATCATTGATCCAAATCAAGCCGTATTTATAGCTGTCATGGGCATGGAGTTGATGGCACTCACTGCCATGTCAAACAGACTGGAGGTTGATGGTGGTGGTGTTAGAGCACCATTTTTTATACTTGTTTGTGGTCATCAACATGATCAGTTCTTTCTATATCAGTCACCTCGAGGAATGCGGCATCTCTACCTTAAACCGGGTGGATTACTTTTAGAGAAATAGACCTCAAATCATTTTCACTTCATCTACTCCATCTCCATATTAAAAGTCCCCCCCATTCCTTTTCAATCTTTACATGACCCCATTTTATGAAATTGCTCAGTCTATCATTTGTCTTTCATTTGTGTTACTGACATATTGGTATTGATTCAAAAGAATACTGAATTGGCACCAAAAATCCATTCTTTTCCAGTGCTTATTCTTTCTTTAAAGCTTGGATGGCTGCTAGTTCCCTAAAATTGAACCCCTCTAAGCAGAGCTTTATTGACACTTATGGGATATCGCCTACAGGCCCAAAACATTTGACTTCCTACATGAGATAATGGCTCACACTTGTAGAGGAAGTACAAAGAATTAGTTTCTGCAATGTATCGCAAAGGCCACTATGATCATATGTTTGCCTAATCCTTTTGCAGTTGCTCTGACTTCCAGTAACCAAGTCCATATTTTTGGGTCAATGTGCATAAGTTAAATGTAAATGTAAATGTAGTGTATTTTGTAAAGCGCACAGCTGCCCCAACGGGGCGTCCCGGTGCTGTATAACGCTGTGAAACCCTTCCTGGCTCTCCCTGTGAGATGCCCCTCCTGGGCACCCCCAAGGTGAAGCCAGGCATCCCAGTGTTGTAGGGGCCGTTGTGGAGATTAAGCAAGCTATTGCCCAGAGTTGCAGCGTGGGGCCCATGATTAGAGTAGGCGCTGAGGCAAGAATTATCGAGTCCGCGGACATTGAGCCCAAGACCCTGCCACGTCGGGACTTGAACTCTGGTCCCGGTCCTGATCTCTGCTTCAGAGTCTGCCGCTCTAACCAGTGAGCCACACTTCTCGACATAAGTTAGAGTGTTCTACCAATCTTCTCCTTCTTTCCGGTACAAATCTTTGTGCCTGCTCATAGACTTTAACTGACTAATTCTGATTCGGCTCAGCTGGTAAAGGCCCTTTGAGGTTTATTTCAAGGGCCTTTATGTGTACGTCTGCTTTACAAGTAACAGTTTAGATTTGATTGGATTGAATTGGTGCGCATTTCATATTCCATGTGTGTTTGCCATTCTCTGTTTCAGTACCTTTCTTTCGTATCTTCCTATTTGAAAGTGAAATGGCTTTAAAATCATTTTCATTGAGAGTAAAATGCAAGGGAAATATATTAATACATTTCAAAACGTATATTGTATTGTGCTGCAGCATTTATTTGGTCCCACCACCCTTACGGGGGCACTGAAACTCTTGCCTACATAGGGAGCAAGCTACAGTGCAGAGGGTGTATAGTTGTAAGGGTATTGTTTTTGTCTTTTTTCATCATATGTGGGAAGTATTTCTTGTTGTGTGTGATGACCACCGAGGTGTGGTTATCGTATTATGAGACGCCGTGCTTAGCAGTGCGATGGACAAAGAGGTGTGAGAGAGAGATGCACAGTTTGTGGTTTCAAGTAGGCTGGCAAATTTGAGCAGCTCTGAAGATGCCTTTATGGTTTTTCTTGTGATCGTAGACTTCTTAACTGATTACTGCACTGGCTTGTCCAACTTGATATTTTCCATAAACTTTTTGGTCCTGAGAAGGCATGATTGGAGAGAGTAATGGTGAGGAGATATGCTGGACTGGACTTATGTTACTATTGTCATATCTAGATGTCATTGTGAGGTGTAAAGAAGCGGTCATAGTTTGCAGCTACTCAGGATCTGCAGTGGTGGACTATATTAGAGTCCTTTGGTTGGCTAGCAGTATGCAACAAACTCTTTAGTTAATCTATGCATGTTCAGTTGGTGATGCTGGTTTATTGGCAGGTACAGAACTGGGTGATGGACAAGATGTCTAACGTATATGTCTTATATGATTGTAAAAGGATGAAGCCATGGCTGGCTGCGAACTGTATTAGTGTGAGTGTGACCAGAAGGGTTATATATGAAGTGACAATACTTTTCTAAGGATGAGCACAGGTTTTTCTTCATCCAAAGGTGGTGTTTTAGAACTGCGTTCCGGCACACTTGTACTATATTGATGCCATCTGTGAACTCCCTGGTGATAACTGAAGCAAGGCAGAAACTTCGTAAAAATGGTTCCTGTATAAGCAGCTCATCCTGTCCAGGTTCATGCTTTGCATTCTGGGTCTTTTAGTCCACTAATCTAGTTTAAAGTCAAAAGTACAAATTCCAAAATGCAAAGGCAAAATCTGACTTGGAGGAGCTACTCATGCATGGCCCTGAGATCTAGCTGTGCAGCGCGTGACAAGCCTAGAGGGCTTGCACACTCTACTGACACAATGTGGTTTATCCATGGCACATATTTCATGTCTATATAAGCGTGTCTGTTTATAAATTTTAGAAATGACTTTATTCAAGATAAATTATTTTTCTTTTCTTCTCTTTTTAAAAGGAATATTATTGGTCAAACTAGGTTATGTATTCAAACGCTATTACACTTGGCCTAGTTAGCTCACACGAAACAGAGAGTTAAAACCTACTGATAGGAAGTCAAGTTTGTTAGTCAAAAAAACAGGACATCATGGTATCTCATTCTATATCTTGCTATTTCAGTACTAGAATACACCTGTTACAGTGATTAATGTGGCACTTTACATTTAATTTTTTCTCATACGTAGGGCCTCATGATGCGGTTCGAACCGCAACCGGCAGCTTGTCGTTGAGGTCCGAACCGCAACTACTGCCATGGTCCAACTGTAAATACGATGCGTGCGGTTGGAGGCAGCAGTCGAAGGGACCTACCAACACTTTTCAGTGGACTCATGGAGCCCATCAGTCATACGGAAACCCACCATAATCCCTTAAGGATGGCGTTTTTGCTGTCAGGATTATGATGTCAGTTTCTGGCAGCCTTTCCATGTCGGCCCACCCTATCTGTGCTTGGGGGGCACCTGTAGTGCCTGCCCTGAGGTGCCTGCCATATGGTGCAGGGCTGTTCACAAACAGTTTCCACCCACTGCACAAGCTCCCATTGAGAAATTGTTTCCGACCACACCATGTACGGTTGCATCCAAATAATGTAGACGAACCGCCGACCTGAGGTCGTTCAGTTCCCAATCCGCAAGGGTGTCGGTCGGAGGCAAATCTGACCAACATTGTAATTAGGGCCTTAGTCTGTAATTCCTGATGCAGTGTGGAGTACATATCGTTCTGCAAACATGTGTTTCCTCTGTTAGTTAAATATGATGATGTTTCTGGCTTGAAAACATCAAAAGGAGATGGCTATCAATTACCCATACTAACACTTTTCTACTTTATAACGTGAGTAAAACAACAAATGAACATTTTTAATAAAAACAAAGCATCATTTTCTAAAGACCTTTATATCCTTTTTATCCTTATGTGAAACCATTAATGCAACTATTTTAAAACAAAGTGTGAATATCAAGAGACTGTACAATTCAAAATTTGATCATAGACTGGAAACACATTAAACATACAGGACAAAGTACACAATGTTTTGGGATGGCTTTAGTTCATGGACATCTAGCAACAGAGAAGAGGGTTGATTTCCTGTTATATTCAGCCTGTTCCAGAGGATAGTGAAGGAGTCCATTTGAACAGGCTTATTCAGTGAAGGAATCATGTCACAACCGTATTCATGCTAAGTAAGCACTGGGAAACCCTGTTGGGTAGGTACGCACTTTATAAAACCACAGTAATATTAATCTAAGGTGCCTTGTGCAGCAATAGATTTCCCAGTGCTAGTATATTCTGCATGCTGGGCTTGTACATTTGTTCTTTATAAGAACTATGTGATAATCTCAGGCAGATATGTTTGAACCAATGGTTAGGGGTGTGTGGATACTAATGAGATATCAACCAAGGTGTCAATCAAAATACTGTATTTTTGTGTTCTGCAGCTGCCTGCCTGACGATGTCATTGAACACTATATTGTTCTCGCTCATTCACAATATGGATATTACTGGAGCACTCTCAGGGTTGCAGTCACATACCTGACGAGCGGACGAGGCCTCGTGCCAAGAAGTACCTAAGAGGCACTATTGCCCCCACCTAGGCCCCAAGCCCCTTCCTCCAAAAGCAAAATAGCTTGCTTGGTCTGGTGCCAATGTTCTAGGGTGTTCTCACACCCCTTAATGGATGTTGGCAGTTCAAAGCCTCGGAACAAGACCCGGAAATCCACTATTCACGATGATTTTCAGCTTGCATTGCCTGCCACCATGTGATATCGGCTCCTAACCAGATGACCGTGTGATGGGAGCCGATATCGTGTGTCACACGGTGGCACCATGTGAGTTGGCAGGTATCCAGTCACTGTATCAAAGGTCCAGATACACAGTTTCTATGCATCACAATGGCCTATGCTCTTTTACAGCATTATTTAAGGTTTAGCAGGCTTACAACAAGAAAGCTTTAGCTCCACTGTATTTGACTAGCATCCCATCCATCACTAGGTCACTAGTGTATGAATGCCCGAAGATTCACCCTATTTAGCGCAGGCATTCCACCATTTCCTTTTCTTGCTCTGGTCTCTCACATGATGCATGGCATATGAAAAGACAAATATATATCCCCAAACCATAAAGCACAAAAACTCCCTACATGCACAGGAGATTTCTGTGCTTATTTATTTTTATAGAAACAAACACCCATTTTGATGGGTTGTTTCTGTAATACAAAAATAATGTCAGTCAAGGCACCATGATATTGCACGCTGCCCGCTATTACATTTTTGATCAAAGTGCACCCTTTACGTGTCAGCAGAAAACATGTCAGCATAAAACAGTGACCTCCTTATGTGCAGGGAAGTCTCTATACAGCTACGGAGGAAAAATATAGAAAAAGATGCAAGTAACTGGGTCTCCATCTTGTGGACACATCTTTTGCCATAGATAGGAGTCATTACTATCTAAAAAAGTGAATTCTTATTTTCTTTTGAGGTATATCTAGCTGAACTGTTTTCTATAAAACTTGACCCATCTTTCCGAGGATTACAGGCAGCTCCTGTCTTTCCTATTTAATTGGGATGGGTGAAGGGGGGACCTTCACCACTGTGGTGGACAGCCATCTGCCTGTCACACACTGTTTATAGCGGACACCAAACTATTCTAAATGTTACAGATTTAATGTCTATGACCCAGAGCGCACTAATAGACAACACAGCATTCACATTATTACTGCAAGAATCCAAACACCACAATACTTTCATGGTTATATAGTAACTACTAGTACTATAGAACAATATTTGCAGATTGCTGGTAACACTGAAAGAGTGTGTTTTTATGTTACTTCCCAAAATGTCACTACTCTGGAAATTAGAAGGGCTACACATCTCAGTGCTTATTTTGAGGCGGTGGTTTCCGCTGCTGGGCACCAGCACTTAATTATTAACACCAGCTAGTATGACATTTTGCTACTTGGTGGCACGATTTATCTAATTTTGAGATGTGCACAACAACAGTTATTTATTCAATATGCATTAAAAATTACTAATACTTGCTACCAAAGTCATTCATATAGCTTTGGGGGCCTGGAATAGTCTGAATTGTCCCACTTATAGGAATGTAATGGTTAGTAATTGCTTTGGTACTGTCATTGGCAGCGCCAGCAGGGGCAATAGGTAGTGTTAGCTGCAGTGGCTCCAAATGAGGGCCTTGGCACTTAGGCGCTCATTACGATGTCAGTTGGAAAGCAAACCGACCTACTCCTTGTCGGAATCGGTTCCGATTAACTCAAGTTTGGCAAGTCCGACTGACAGATTAAGATGCTTCCATTCACTGTTCAGAGAGTTTCCCATTGAGTTCAATTTGAGCTTGTGTTTCAACCAATAACTCAGACTTCCATTGGAAAAATGGGTGGTTTTGGAATACCTTGCACCCTGTGGCGGGTACCATATGGTGCCCGTCACACAGTGCATGGTTCTACAGGGGAGTCCCTTGGTTACGCCCACACCCCCAACAGGATGCCTCAGGATGAAGGAGAGCCTACTAGCGGCCCCAGAAGTCAGTTTTTGACAGCCTTTTTGTGTCGGACGGACAGAGGCCGAAAGGCTGTCCAAATCCAACATTGTAATACGTCGGTCAGAAAGCGGTCCGTAGAGCTGTACAATTCGGCTTAGACTGACTCGGAGTTTCAGAATGCCAATCAGAACCGATTCGGACTGACTGAACGATTCGCTTTCTGAACGGGAAACATAGGTTCCAACATGGTTTAGGGGAATCCGACTGCCATTCAGAGCCTTTCAGACTGACATCGTAATCAGACCCTTATTTATTTTACATCTCCTTAAAGAGGCAAAAAAGTGAATGCTATGAAAATATCCCTCAAAACCCCAGTAGACGTCATCAATAAAAACAACTTTCTAGAATGTTAACTGTTGCTGATTGTTGGTGTTGCAGTTCTGGGAAACCGAAAATTTCTCTTCACTGCACGGTTCCTTTGGGAGGGGCCAGGCACTCCCTAATTGTGCTGATCAGTGTGGCAACACTGATTCCTTCTCTACCGATAGCTCTACAAATACTAGATATAGCCCAGGGTGAGCATAGCCCATAGAATGTCACTATGCGAAATTCCACGGACTTGAATGAAAACTCAGTGGAATTCTGCTCCGCCCCATGTAACTTAGACTGGGACGGAGCTCGATCAGTGCGGCACACGTCTCCTACCTTCTAACTGCAGAATGCAGATCCTCGAGGTCTACGAAAAGTTGACGGCAATGCACTCCTGCTGCCTCCTGCATCCGATTCCAGTCTCTGGAGGATTCTCCTGTGTGCACATGCATGTTATTGTATGCATGCTTACTAGAAACCTGCAGCGACTGCGAGTCCCGTCGCAGCTCTGCGCATGTGCCCTAGCACCCAGCTCCTCATTCTATGCCACGCAACAAGAAACGAAATAAGGTAAGCTATTTTCTTTAACGCAGTTTGGTGGGGGGTGGTAAACTCCGCTACGCGGAGGCAAAGTTTTTTACTGAACTCCGCGTTCCAAGCTCAACACACAGTGGCAAAATCTCTGAAAACTCTGCAGGCGGAGCAAAGTTTACCACCCACCCTTAGAAATATCCTTGCATTGAGCTCTCATTCAGGGACGGCTTTAGGGTGGTGCAACCAGTGCAGCCGCACTGGGCACTAACCTCAGGGGGGGGGCACTATGTTTAGCAATACCAAATCTACAACTTCAGGGGACCACTGCCAACTCTTACTGAAGTCTTTCAAAGCTGAACATTTTTTGTTAAAAAATGCCACATCAATTCCTTTAAAGAAATCAGGTTGTTAAAAGAAAATGAAAAAAACATATTTCAGTTTTGCAATGCAAAAACAGGAATGGTGGCTTGCTGCTCCTTGCAAGTAACCATCCCAGTGGTTACAGCCAAGTGACCCAACTAAGGATTAATAATTAAGCAGATTGCTATGCAACCCCTCCAGTTGAGTATTTCGCTAGCCAACCTACTAATATATAGGTCAGTTTGCAAAATTAGATACTGGTCCCAAAAAGATGAGATGCAAATTGTGACAAATTTATGCGACCAGTTTTTTGGTACATCTGGCCCTATCTGTGAGAGATAATGAGATCAAACTTGGTAAGATCTAACTGTCTAATTCAAACAAAGTGTGTACTACAGACATGAAGCACTTTTTATAATGTGCGAACTGCAAAAATCTACAAACAAAAAGCTTAACGTAGTTTACCATAAGTATTGAGCCAATAAATGTAGACCTTGGTGATATCTATGGCTTACCTATTGCACATAGATCTCTGCCAAGAGTGTGTCACTCTTTGAGCTATTGTATGCCACGCTCACTGGATTTTAGAGAAAGCACAATGAAGAGTCATATTTTTTCATGTTTTTAGGACAAAAAAACATTAGTCCGAATAAATTTGGCATCCGTTGCAAAGGCTTTGCATAACTAGAAAAAGCATGTTGCCATTTCCTTCGCCTTTATCACTAATATGCACATCAGTTCAGACTGCATCCTGTGTTACCTGCAATTCAGCACCGGGTTTGTCCTCGGCAGCTTCAAAGGAATGCGCAGTTCTTCCATTTCTGGTGCTTTCAAGGTAAGAAAGGCCCCATCACAGGAAACAGAAATCAGAACAAGCTTTGGCTCCTGTGGAGCAGTGACCATGCCGCCATTTTCCGTAGTGACAAGCCAATGTCTGAAATTAACGAGAAGAACAGAGATACGTTTTTGATAGTTTGAGGGCTTCAAAACAGAGGACCAGATAAAAAAAATATTTTTCCATTTTCAAGTGAAAAATGCACATGGCCTAATCACGAAGGGCATTTGCTCGAAGTATGTGCACAGATGGGAAATGCACAATGCATGAAGGGGCATGGTCTTGCACATGTCCGGCTCGGAAGCTGGTGCATCTCTTATTCACAATGGGATGCACCGTGCTTTTGAACTCACCATGCAAAAACAACAGTTGATAGACAAAATGCAGAACTCACCATGGCCTTGTGTGAATCAGGATTTGTCAAGGAGTTAGATATTGACGCACATAGGGATAGAAGAGGGTATCTGTGAGCATTCTGCGGAGGATGAGCATTAGTGTACATGATCTCATATGTACCCTTTTACTAGAGGTATTATTGAAATAAGCTACATACCTCTAGACAACTATTTAAAAGGAAAGATTTTGCCCTCAGCTTGGTAGATAGTCCAGCTGATTGCTCTTGTCCTGTCCTCCTATCATGGTGCTCATGGGAGCTAATGCATAAGTATGGTGCCCCATACTGTAGTGTAGTTCCTATATGCCCAATAGGCTCTGCGCATTGAAATAACATAAACGGTAGGACTGAGGTTGACTAGGTCTCTACTGAATATGTTAGACTTAATTAGGTATGCCAGTTAGCTCAGAGGTCACTAGAAACTTTCTCGAATGAACAGGAAGGAGTTAACTTTCATGATTAGACAAGAAGGGGTTAGTTTCTGACAACCGCATAAACATGACAACTTTGCTCTCTCCAGAATAAGGAGTATATCTCCAGAGTTGTGTGAAAACAATAGATAGCTATTTCGCTCAGTCAATCGTGCATGCTTAGTTTCACCAGAGTGCAGAGAAATAAAAAGACAGGCGTTTTCAATAAAAGTGGTTATTTATTGAGCAGTCTTCTTTCTCATGCAAGAGAAATGAATTGCCACAATTGCAATACTTATCATAAAGTAAAGTGCGTACAGTAAAAGGAGTATTATGAAATAATACTGTAAAAGCATTTATATGGTTTCTGAGCCATATACATAAAACGGATAAAATATATACAATACATACAATGATAAAAGTTGATACCTCCTAGAGAATTTCTTGGCATGTTATTAAGACTACATTGGACACTTATTAGATGTTTGACCCACCCGTCACCCGAACCTAATACCCTTGCTGTTATAGATTGCTTTATGTCACGGTTTTTTCTCTCCACTACTGCATTTCCCTCGGGATGGAATGGACTACAGTACCGCAAAGCAATGCCCATGCTGGCCATGGCCTCCTTGTAAGCCCGAGAGCTAAACGCAGGACCCTGGTCAGAATGTAGCATGCCAATTGCGTATGTGCCGATAAAGACTCGCAAATCTTTTATAACAGTTCTGGCATCAGCCGAGCGCTGGGGCCACATCCAAATGAATCTCATGCTGGAATCCACTGCGACCATGATATTTTTATAGTTACCGTCCCTTTGTAAGGGATCACAGATGTCCAGGTAAACACATGCTAATGGTTTGTCTGAGATTAGAAGGGGCGTCTGTGCTGGTCGTTTCACTGTTGATACTTTCATTTTTTGGCATATTTCACATTCTAGAACATAGTTCCTAGTCTGTTTTCTCATGCGTGGCCACCAATATTTCTGTTTTAATAATGATACTGTGGCGGAAACACCAGCATGTGCAGAAGCGAGCCCTTCGTGTGCCGCTAAAATTAGTCCTAACCTGTGTTCCGTGTTTGGAATTGCTCTATCCCCCACTCCAGGGATTTGAGCAAACAGAACGTTGTTTGCATCAGTTTTGTATGAGTACTTTACTGGAAAGCCCTTCGGGAGTGTCTTACCACTGTCTTTTACTGAAGCACTGACAGCTTGCATTATCTCGCTGTCTATTTTTGTTTTTGACCGAGTAATGTCAGCTACGGAAGCCGTTTGTACAGCTGCTTTCGCTGCCTCATCAGCCAATGAATTCCTAAGAACGTGAACGCCATCACGTTGATGACTCAGTGTATGAATCACGTGACTCTTTTGTAGTTCTTTCTGTAAAAGAACTACTTGTTCCCAAAGCATTTTATGCTTGATTGTGCCACCTGTTGCATCTTTGAAGTTGTTTTGAACCCAGTTCTGCAAGTATTCATTGTAAGACTGGACACAGTAATATGAATCGCACACTATTAGTGTGGGGAATTCGCGATCGGTATTTTCAAGTGCCATCTTAAAAGCCTGTAGTTCAGCTCGCTGTGCTGTACAGTCTCCGAGTGATTGAGTTTTAGTGACCAAAGGTTTAAATTTTCAATCGTGCCAACGACCTTTAACAATCGCGCACGCAGCACTATAGGCTTGTTTACCCCCAACTGCGGGTGTGCTGAGCCGTCTGTATATATTATACAGCCGTAATGTTCCAGAGGCATGATCTCGGTCTGCAGAGGACATTCATATTCGTATTGTAGAAATTCTTGTGTTTTTAAGTTAGGATCAAATTTGTATACTACGTCTGGTGCAGCAAGAGAATTAACCCATTGTATCCATCTCGGATGTAAAGCTTTAGCATTGGTAATGCTTGCTCTTGTTACTGCTTCTAGAGCAGGTACCGGTGTAACGATTCTTATTCGTTTACCTTGTGCGAAGGCTCTTTTTTTTGCTACAGCAGTTTGAACCGCAGTTAGAATTTTTTCAGTAGAACTAAATTTCATTTCAGCTTGTGTGTACAAGTGTGATTTGTAAGCTATTGGTACCGTTTCTCCCTCATTAGAGGTCAGGTATGTTAATCGGCATCTTCCTGGGATGACTCGGATTACAAGGTTGCGTTAGTTTGCGTGTGTTTGAGGTTTTGTTTTAGTTACCATGTCTGTCTGTAATAATCTTAAGATTTCTGTGTGTTTTTGAGTCCAATTAATTGGTTTAAAATCAGGTTTTATTAGTTCGTAGAGAGGTTTAACCCTCTCTGCATAATTTAGAATGTATGTTCTTCCAAAATTCAAGAAACCTAGAATTGATTGTAAGTTTTTCAGCGCTTTTGGAGCTTGGAGTACTGCACACTTCTCTAAGAAGTTGTCTGCTAGGCTTTTGCCTTCACTTGATAATTCATATCCTAAAAATAGGACAGTTAGATGGGCAATTCGTGATTTTTTAAAGTTAAATTTGTACCCTTCAGATGCGAACCCAAGTATGATGGTGTTCACTCTTTTCAAGTGAGTCTCCAGGTCATCGTCTGTAAGATAGATGTCATCGACATAAGATAATGCCTCATTATCATATATTCGTAGTAACTCTGTTACCCTGGCTGAAAATAATCCTGGGCTGTTCTTGAATCCCTGTGGGAGACGACAAAATTGTTTTTGGGTCCCCATGCTGGAGAAAACGGTCAAATATTTTTATATTTCTTGCGCACAATGTTATTCATTAGTGCTGCACTGTGTGAGTTTTGTACTGCAAAGGTTTTACAGCAGGAGTTTAGGTGTCTGTAGTCCAAAACTAGACAATATGAATTGTCTGGCTTGGAGACAGGAAACAAAGGACAGTTAGATGGGCATTCATTTGTGAGGTGCATGTTTCAATCACCCCCCGATATTCAAGTTGATCTAAAAAATTTCTGACTTGTTTTTTAGCTTCTTGCTTAACAGGATACTGCCTCTGTGCAGTAGGTTGATTTTTTAACTGGATTTTATGATGAGGAGAATCCTCATCCCATCCTACATGATTTTTATATAATGTATGGGCTTGGGCCACTGCCCATTTTCTTGCAAATGTGTATTTTTTTATGAATTGGAATGTGAATTGAGAAGGCAGGCATAATCATTTTTTCGCCATGTGGGCACACACTGACAAACTCTAGTGGCCAGTCTTTTTCTGCTAGAAGGATATCATAGCCTTTAGATAGATTCTTCCAAAAGAGACCTCTTATTTTCCTAGTTTTATCTCCCTCTATATGTAATGTTATTTCATATAGTCTATGGGGCACGCTAATTCGGGTGTCTGCAGTTTCCACTTGAATGTATTCATCCGTGTCCACTGTCTCCAGAAGATTCATCAGGATCTTGCGAGCTATGGTCACTTCTGCTGCGCTGTCTAGCATTGTCAGGGCCCACTCTCCGTTTTTCAGTTGCGTCCTCAGAATTCTCTGCAAGTTTTACTTTAATACTGGCTATCTTCTTTCTGGGAAATTGTAATTTTTTACTTTGATGAGCAGGTTCCTTGTCTTTGGACTTGACGTGCTCTCCTTTATGTTCTGACTGTCCTATTCTTTCCGATTTCTGCTACCAGGACTCAGTAAGATTGCGAAGAAGATGGTGAATCAGCAACTTTCCACTTTTCTGGAATTTAACGAGCAACTTCGGAGCAGGGAACAGAAACGGCCCTGATTGCAGTTATGGAAGAGGTGAGGTGCATTCTGGATTCAGGAGGATCAGTGGCAGTGATCCTCCTGGATCTGAGTGCAGCCTTTGATATGGTTAACCACCGTATCTTAATCCAGCGCCTATTTAACATCGGAGTCTCAGGCATGGCATTGGCATGGTTGTCTTCCTTCCTAGAAAATCAGAAGTATCAAGTCTGGGAAGGCAATGCACTATCTAGTTTGATTCCCCTCCGGTGTGGTGTACCACAGGGCTCCTCGTTGAGCCCCACCTTGTTCAACGTGTACATGTCCCCATTGGAGGAGGTGGTTGCTCCATTCGGGATAAAAAATAGTGAGCTACGCTGACGACACACAACTTGTCGTCTCACTTCCCTCAGATGGTCAATAACATGGTCCTGATCAACTGCAGGTCCAAACACGCCCATGAAATACAAATAGTTATTGAGGAGCACCAACTGGAGATCCTGTTTCTTACAGAAACATGGCTCGCTCCAAACTCAGACGTCGATATTGTACAGGCACTGCCCCACGGCTTCCTTATACAACACTTGAACCGTCCAAAGGGTAGGGGAGGAGGAATAGCTGTCATCTATAAAGAGTCTTTTCCATGCAGATTTATTGACAGCCCTCTGACGGACTGTGAAAATACGCACTTCACTATCCAAATTTCCACCCGTAACTCCCTATCAGGAGTTCTCATTTACCGTCCACCAGGAGCCATGGGGCAGTTCCATAATTCACTTTTGGAATGCTCCTTGGTTATGGCCAGCATCTGGCCCAATTTCCTAATTTTAGGGGACCTCAATGTCCACTTCGATAATAGTAAAGATGACACTGCCACAAAACTGATCCTAGACCTGGCAGCTCACCAACTTCACTTACAAAACGATCTTCCCACGCACAATCTTGGGCACTTGCTTGATCCCATTTTCTGCAATTTCCCTGACCTTATGTTGGGAACACCGATCCCAGTGCCCTGGACAGACCACCTGCTTATCCCTTTCAGCTGGCGGATTCAGACCATTCCTCCTTCCATCCAAGCACCGGGTAGACTCTCCCGTCCATGGGCCAAACTTGACCTTGACAAATGGAAACAAGCACTAGAGCATACCAGGCCACATCTTGAAACTAACCCTTATTCAGCAGACGCGGAGTTCACATCTTGGGTTGAACACTCCCTAGACACCGTTATTCCCAAAAAACCGTATTTGAAACCTAGGAAAAAAGCCACCACGCCGTGGTTTACACACGAGGTCCGCCTCCTAAAGAAAAACTGCAAGAGAGCGGAAAGAGTATGGAGGAAAGACTTCGATCTCAACAGCAAAAGTGACTATAAACGGGCTATTCCCAACTACAAAAAAACCCTCAAAAATGCACAAACAGCCTTCTTTAATGAAAAAATTAGCACGGCATCCTGCTCGTCCAGAGAAACTTTCCAAATCGTGAAAAAACGTTTAAAAACCCCAGAACTAACATGCACGTATAATCTCTCGGACAGTCACTGTAATGAGTTAGCCACGTTTTTTGACCAAAAAATACAAAACATCCTCCAACATCTCCCCCCTCGTCCCCCTGTGGACCCCCCACCTCCCCACTCGTTGCAGTTCCAGAAGCTAAACATAGAACTTGATATGTTCTCTCCCATCAGTGAGGACACCCTAGGGCCCATCCTTCAATCTCTCAAAAGTGGGTCCCCGCATGATCCAGCACCAGTCAAACATCTAAAACAGGTCGATCCTACCATTCTTGCACCAATGGTGAACCTGATAAACACTTCTATAGAAAACAGAACGGTTCCTCCGAGCTGGAAGAAGGCGGTAGTCAAAGCCTTAATCAAAAAACCCAACCTTGACCCCAGCAATCTGGCCAACTTCAGGCCAATCTCCCTCCTTCCTTGCATTAGCAAGATGGCTGAGAAATTCATCAACGGTCAGCTGTCGAACTACCTGGAAACTAACGAACTGTTAAAACCGTCACAGACAGGTTTCCGCCCGGGCCAGGGTACGGAAACAGCGATGGTAGCGGTTGTCGAAGAGGCTAGGAAGATCATCGACGCAGGATGATCAGTGGCAGTGATCCTTCTGGACCTCAGAGCGGCATTCGACACCGTCACCACCTCATCCTGGCTCAGCGGCTCAGAGACCTTGGTATCTCAGGGTCGGCCCTGTCTTGGCTAAAATCCTATCTCCACAACCGCTCTTTCCAGGTGGCGGAAGCGACTTCATTTCCAGGGAGACCCCTATACGTTGCGGAATGCCTCAGGGCTCGTCATCGAGCCCGACGCTCTTCAACGTGTATATGTCGCCCCTTGAAAAAATTGTCATCCTGTACGGTATCAAACTCCTGACCTACGTGGATGACACCCAGCTGGTTGTCTCCCTCAGCCGGCAAGATAATCTCTCCGTCGATCTGTACTCCTGCCTGGGGGACATAGTCAGCTGGATGAACTCATCCCACCTAAAACTCAACGGCGACAAAACGGAGATAATGGTGATGGGCAACCAGTCCCACTTTCGCCCGGAGTCTTTGTGGCCCCCGTGCATGGGTCCTCCCCCAACCCCCAAAGCTGACATCAAAAGCTTGGGGATTTGGCTCGATCATAACCTCACCCTAAACACCCAGGCAAGGAAAACGGCAGGAACTTGCTTTGGTCTACTACGCACTACCCGCAAGATCCTCCCCCTGCTCCCTTTCCAGTCAAGAAAGCTCCTCTTACAGGGCCTTATCCTGTCCAGACTGGACTACGGAAATGCCCTGTATCTCGGCGCACCGAAGAAAGTTACAGCCAGACTACAGGTTGTGCAAAACGCTGCTGCCCGGATTCTTACTGACATCAAGAACCGCTGTACGGCTAAACCAGCGATCAGAGCATTACATTGGCTGCCCGTGGTGCAAAGGGTGCAGTTCAAGGTCCTGTGCCTAACCCACAAAATCCTTCATGGAAAAGCCCGTCGATCCTCAAGGACCTTGTTGTCCCGCATACCACGTCTAGAACTCTCTGATCCTCTAATGCCCATCTAACCCAGATACCCAGGATCAAGAAAGCACGCTCCGGAGGCCGGCGTTTTTCCTATCACGCGTCCAAGTTGTGGAACGCCCTCCCGCTTGACCTCCGTGCCCAACACAACCTTCTGCCCTTCCGAAAGCTTCTAAAGACTTGGCTGTTCCCGTAACCATCTTTTCCTTCACTCGCCTGAACCATCCGGATCATCTGTTAGCGCTGGGACGCTCACGGGCAGCCATGCGCTTTAGAAATCCCATTACAATTACAATTACTTACCCAACGGGACCAAAGTTCTGGAACCCTTTACTCATGCCTTGCCGAAATACATACATGGATGAGTAAGTCAGCACTCAAACTTAATGGCTCAAAAACCGAGCTAATGTTCTTGGGGCATAAGATGACATCACTGCCTGATGCCATTTGGCCGGCCTGCATGGGTGATCCCCAGTCTCCCAAAAGTGAAATCAAAAGTCTGGGAGTTTGGATCGACCAGGACCTCTTGTTAAAAGTTCAAGCCAAGAAAACTGCTGGCATTTGTTTTGGCTTGCTTCGCTCAGTTCGAAAGGTTCTCCTTCTTCTTCCTCTTCCCTCAAGGAAACTTTTGATTCAGGGTTTGATCCTGTCAAGGCTGGACTTCAGTAACGCCTTATACCTGGGCGCTCCCAAAGCGACTGTCAACAAGCTACAACATATACAGAATTCCGCAGCCAGGCTGCTAACAGGTACTCGAGCAAGGTCATCAGCAAAACCAGCCCTTAGAATGCTGCATTGGCTACCTATCCACGAGAGGATAAAGTTTAAATCCCTTTGTATTGTTCACAAATCATTATAAGGGAAGGGCCCGCCCATTCTGAAGGACTTAGTGCTCCCCTACAAAGCTAATAGGCCCCTCCGCTCAGACCATGAAGGTCGAGCCAAAGTCCACAGAGCAAAAAAGGCACGATCAGGTGGACGGAGGTTTTCCATCAATGCAGCTACCCTGTGGAATTCTTTACCACTCAAGCTCCGAGTTGAACCTAACCTTCTTCGTTTTCGCAAGCTCCTAAAAACCTTCCTGTTCCCTTAGGGCCTCTGATTCCACCTTCCGTCTGTAGTAGTCTGGTTTCTGTAGCGCTGGGACGCCCCTGGGTAACCACGCGCTTTATAAATCCGTATCCAATCCAATACATAAGAGATACACGTTTAGTGCATAATTGCAAGCTCGTGTCTTCCTCTTTTTCATCTCTTTTAGTGATCTTATGCTTGTCGCATATCAGTTTATATTAACTTACAAAGGACAATTTTTTTCCCCGAATACTGGTAACTAGCTTTATTTGTAAAACTACTAAGATGACCACCACTTTTGTTCACATTTAGGCCGATTACGGGCGCCCAGATATGACGTCATTGTGTTGTCCCGATTTTTGGTGACAAGCTTTATTAATAAACTACTAGGATGGCCATTACACTTCATATTCAGGCTGTTCTTAATCTTTCTAGTGATCTTTTACTCATCACATATCTAGTTAATAATAGCTTAATAAGGACATTTTTGTCCCGTATACTGGTGACAGTCGTTATTTATAAAACTACTAAGATGATGACTACATTTGTTTATATTCAGGCCGATCACGGGCGCTTTCATAAAAAGTCATTGCGTTGTCCCGACTTCTGGAGACAACCTCTATTTATACAACTACAAAGATGGCCACTAATCTTGTTTATATTGAGGTCAATTACGGGTGCACCATTATGACGTCATTAGTAACATGGACGCACAATTAGAGGTAGATTCCTTCAAATAGAAAGGAGGATCGGCTGTGATTCCATTTCGTCAGGCTTCGGGAATACGCGGTCCATCGGTCTTGATAGACACAGGTGAGTGTGCGTTGCTTCGAATGCCGTGATTTTATATAGATTGCAACCCTTGAGCTATAGACCATATAGCAGGAGCCTTTACCGCCATGATATCATGTTGCCAATATGTATATTAGATATCAATCTGACAATAGCTTTCTATTGTTCTTTTTCTAGAGAGTTTTTGCTCCGAGTGCGCTGCAGCTCTTTAAAGGAAGGGTTAGTTTTTTTAATACTCAACTAACCGTGCAGCCGACGCGCATCTTAATTGGTGCATACAATGATCGAGCCATACTCTGCACCATATAGGCGTATAGTACCTCTGTGGTACTACGCATTTCCTTGTACTGACTGATTTGGAAGCTGGTTACATTTTTGCTTTTTACTTAGACACCGCGCAACCCACATGTACCCCAATTGGTGTACATAGCCAATTAGTTACATAGCCAATTAGTTACATCCTGTACTGGCCCCGTGTTGCAAGTGGTTTTTATAAGTATATAATGATAAACTGGTAGAAGCGGTCTATTACTAATACGGATTGGGTGATATGGGGTTTTGAATTGGTCACACTGCAGGGCAAATTTGCAAAATGATGTCTAATGGATACGCTCAACCCCCCACAGAGGTACCGCCAGCCTCCCCACAAGCAAGTTGAATTAAAAGAACAAGGAAGGACCATACGCTCCTTCCTTGTTCTTTTAATTCAACTTAGAAGCGGTCTATTGCCTGACTGCATAAGCGGACAATTGCCAAATTTTAAGCAAAATCTCATCAATTGATTGATTCAGTTCACAGATAATCTTTAGACAGAGTGGTTTCTTATAGTTCTATCTTTGGCTTTTCCCCATTAGTCTTCATCATGCTGTGGTCTTGATCCGATCTTTATCAGACATGTCAACTGTTCTTGGATATTAGCTATCTATCAGCCTCCATAAATCACATGCGATTTATGACAAAGTCAGGAGGTAAGATCTATATTGAGCCCTTTGTACAGAGCATCACTTGCAATCAAAATGGACAGTTTATCTGTACTTTTTATCTGCTCCAATAATACTGTTACAACCACATAATTATAGAATTTCTATTTCTGATGATGGAGCGAGATGTTGTTCAAAACTCGCAAAGTTAAACTTCCATAATGTAACCGTATTAATAGCACGTGTTGAAAAAAAGTTAATCAATCTAGATTAAAATTGCACACACTTCACGCGGGACTAATATGCTTTCATGTTGCACTTGCAAGTTTGTGAAAAATAATAAACTAACCATGTCTATCGTTATTATCAGTATTAAATGCGGCTGTTTAATTAGTGGCATGTGCTATATTTCTGTGCATATGTTTTGTCGTGTCTTTTCTGTGGCAAAAGCTCGTGGAGAATCCTGGAGGCCTAAAAGAAGAAGGTTTTTATTATGCTGCTTTTTGTGCTTTGGCTAGATAACATAATTAACTTGGTTAATATTTAGCAAAGGGGAGGGAAACAGTATGGGTTTCAATTCTTTAATTAATTACTGTCTTGTGTTTCTTTAAATACTAGTTCTCGTGTGGGCCCAAGAAAATGGTTGACTGGCAGTGCTGGAAAATGCAAAACTTGATCAGAGTGAAGCCTTCACTCATATGCAGAAAAAGAGTTTTCTTTCCAAACAATGGAATAATAAGCGGAACTGTTTTGGTTGAGTTGTACGTGTTCTTAGAGAAGAGCACCAAGGACAAAAAGCCTGAATCACCTGCCAAGATTAGGAAGTGAAAGGTTTCGTGTTTGGTGAAATGTTTCTTTTCCGAGGAAGCTAGAAGGATGGAATCTAAGAACAATAGGGGCTTATGATGTGCCCCGGACTTGGTCAGAAAGTATGACATGAAAATGGTCAGACATCTGTCAACCAATGGGAGCTCTGATGGCAAGGAAAAGTGTACTTTTTGAGAAGATTAGCTAGTAAGAAAGGCATAAAAACTGGCCCTACAGACAGGAGGGGGCTCTTGCTTCCCGATTCCTGAATGACGTGCTGACGGACTCTTGGCGCACGTAAGGATAGCAGCCTTTATCATTTTATTAGGTGAAGTGAGTTTTAGACAGGGAATTAGAATTTAGGGAATGGAAACTTTATTTTGCTTTAATTCATGCTAAATGATTTACTTTGAAATGTCAGACTAATAAGCCCATCCTTGAATGATGCTTTCAAATTGCTAATAAAATAATGATTTCTGAATAAAGAATACGCTTTCCTTGAATTAAAATAAAGTTAATAAAATAGATTTTGAAATGACAAGCTGGTCTTGTTTATTCATGGTCTAGTTATCATTATTAGATCTATTCGCCTATGTGACTTAATTAATGTTGTGTGATCCAAACCATGATTAATTACATTGAACTGCAGTTGTATATAATTTTGTAAATAATCTTTGAACAGAGTGTTTTAATAAGGTCACATGATTCAGTCACTCAGAAATTGTCTCCTTAGTTTATGGGCCTAGGTAGTGATTTATGATTAATGGTGAGTATTGTGGAGATGAGTAGCGTTTGTGAGATAGTTTTTCATTAGGAGCGCTGGATCAATTATCTGGTAGCAGAGTTCCGGTTACTATGGTAACTGACATGCTACATGTAGCTACATAGGTTACATGTCTAAAACATGTTAAGTTTGTTCAGTTGTTATATGTAGTCGATAAGTCTTTTCCAGCAGTGAGAAAATTCCTAGTGTGCCGGCAAGAGTAGTGTGACAAGTGAGGTTACATAGTTCATTTGTTCTGTTTCAAAATAGTGGTATTGACATATATCACTAGTGTTGTGGACGTACAGCACAAGTTTAGGGACCTTAGGTGTGATAGGTTGTTGGATGTTTAGTGAGGATTGTGTATGAAATTGTAGCTTTCGAGTATAGGGACAACTGTCCTGTTTTAAAACTCACTGTGAGAAGAGTAATAGAATTTATCCAAGCTTGAGTGAAGGGTAAGGAAGTATTGTTTTTACTGGCAAGTGAGGACTTTTATTGGCGGGTTAAAGTCCTACCATAAATTTTCATGTATGAATGGTTAGGGATTCTTTCTGTATGAATGCGTATGATAGAAAAATATTTTGTGAAAATAGCGTTGTCTATTTCACGCGAAAGGATACTTGAATGATTGTAAATGTTATCTCTTTATTTTAGCAAAACAGACAAATGGTTTGTTTATGTGAAGTTACTAACTGAATTTCATTGAAAAATTTGTAAAATATGTAAATGTAAATGTAAATGTATAGGCATTTATATAGCGCACTACTTACCCGTAGGGTCCCAAGGCGCTTCGACCGCTGCAAAACCCTTCCTGGCTTCCCTGAGAGATGGTCCCTTAATGGGTATCTCCAGGGTGAGACCAGGCATCCCCGGCGGTCTGGTGGGGCAGTTAGTGAAGATGAGGCAAGCTAATGCCCAGAGTTGCCGAGTGTGATCGCTGATCAGAGTGGGCACCGAGGCGAGAGAATTATCGAGTCCGCTGACCCTGGTCCAGAAACCTGCCTCGCCGGGAATCGAACCCTGGTCCCGGGCCGTCCTCTGCTCTCGGGTCTGCCGCCTCTAACCAGTGAGCCACACTACTTCACCATATGGCGCTGTGAAAATATTTTGTAAAGGAGGGGTTAGTTTAGGGAGTGAATCGGAGACAGTGAAGCTGCAGCGGCAGCATACGACACCAGGTTTGCGCTGTGATTGGCTAGCTTACGTCACAGTATTCGCGCACTGATTGGCTCATGTGACTTTGCAGGCTCGTATCTGATTGGCTCATTCTGAAATACGGCAATTCTATTAGTTGAACAGAATAGTGACGTGGCTTAACCTGATTGACTTGTTAGTGATTGGCTGGAATAGCGGAAAAACAAGAAAATATTTACGATCTTTTTTAACTAAGCGGATTTGTTTTAAAACATGAGTTATTACTACATGTATGATGAAAAGAAGCCTTCATGGTTTCAGAAATTGAAAAATATTTTCAAAAGTGACAAGAAAATTTAAACGCGTGGTGGAAAATTAATTCATAAGTACAAAACACCTGCAGCCTATATGGAAGGTGAATTTGGTTATCATACTGTTCTTTGGATGGAGAATTGGATGGAATATACCAAAGATGATGGTGTATTGGCATGGTCAGAAGATGGATCATTTAACATGAAATTTATGAAAAACTTGAGAGAAAAAATTATGTCTCTCGTACCGAAACCCAAACCTACACAATTTGAAGCTTTAGCTGAATGGGAAGATGAGATGTTTGAATTAGAACGAGAAAACAGGGGTGTAAAAAGAGGCACTAAATTAGACATTAATCGAGAAACTCATGAAGATAGAATGCATCGTTGGAGACAGGCAGACATGTGTAATGGTTTATACCCAGCAAGATTTAGTGAAGAATCTGGTCAAAAGAGTTCTGCAAAGAAAAATAATATTGGTGAAGATAGTGAATTAGAAGATCCAGTTTTAGAAGAAATTTACATTACGAAATCAAAACAACCGCCACCTTATCAACCAGTTTGTTCATGGTCTACCCCGAGAATTCCTCAAGGAACTTCTCCAAGTGCTCCTCCTAGAGAAATTTCTGGTGAAACTCCATTTAGACTAAAGCAGAATAATGCAAATTTTCCTGAGAGAGTAGAAACAAGAACTAATTCTAGTACATCTGGAGAAAGTAGAAATTATGCTGAAACTCCAGTTCAGAGAAATGAGATCCCAAGAAATGTAATAAGAATAGAAAGACTTGAGGACACTCAAGATATTTCAGAATATCTTTGATCAAAAGAAGAACTAATACAGCAGTTAACTAAAGGCATGGAAGCAGTAACGGTACCAGTAACAATTGGACCTGTTGTTCCGGTTTTTGATCAAAAAGAAATTAGACATTCAGCTTTAAATGTCCCTTTAAATACAGAAATTCAGAAAATGGCTGAAAAATTTTATTCAGATTTATCAGAAATTCACCGAGAGAAAAAGATGCCAGACTTACCTTTCAATCAAAGTTTTTTCAAATGGTCAATCTCCAATTGTTGCAGAATCTGATTCTGGAACTCCAGAAAGAGAAAGAAGTATGAAACGGTCATGAGAATCTAAATTACTTGATGTCACAAAATTGAAAGCAGATTTGGAGGAATTAATTATTGGCACAATTGGTCCTGACAGTTTAAAGTTATATCAAGATGATGAATTGTTGTTCATTTGTAAAAGCATACAATGGAAAACGAAAAATAAATATGATTTGTTAGAAGAAATAGCTGTTGAATTAGATGTATATTTGATGAGACAGAAAAACTTGCAGAAACATTTTAGAGTAGATTTCTCTGAAAAAGATATTGAAAATATGAACACCACTGGAAGGATAACTCATATAAAAGAATTGATAGTGTTTCTAAAAAGAATAGGTGAATTAAGCAAATGGAGAGTGAAATGGACAAAGAAAAGAAGAAGAAAAAAGAGAAAGAGGGGAAGTTGCAACTGAATTTCCTATGAGAGAAATAGCTGGTGGAGGTTATGTTCATGTTCCTTGGTCAAGACAGGACATTTTACTGTTCACAAATGATTTTCCAAAATTGAGAGAAAAAACCAGCGGAATGGTATCGTCGGGTAGAAAGATTTGTTAAAGTCTCAAAAGTTCTGTGGATTGATCTTGATGGATTTTTTGACATCGTTGTTCCGTCAGATCTTTAGACAGAATGTAAAATTTCTATAGATTGGCCCAAAGAAGAACCTACCCGAGATAAAGTAAGCCGGTGATAAAGTCAGCTGATGTTATAACTCTATATGATAAAGTAATTGTGTGGCTGAAAAACAAGATTCCCCCAAAAGAAGTAGATTGAGTTAAAATTGATAGGACAAATCAAGAGCCAAAAGAGTCAGTACATTCCTTCTATGAAAGATTACTCCTGGTATTTAAACAATACAGTGGTTATGAGAAGCTGAGTGAGAAGGATATGAGCCATTTTATTTACAGATTTGTTATTGGCTTAATACCTGAAATTGGTGAAATGATCAGATCAGGAATAGTTGTTTGGCAATCACTTTCAGTTGATGACATCCTGAGAAAAGCAAAATACTGCAGTGATGAGATAGATGCTAAGCAGAAAAAGCTAAAAGAAAAAGCAATGTGGGCACAAGTGAAAGTAGCTGAACAACAAATTGCAGCTTTAGAGAACAAAAATGTTCAACAGAATCAAGGAAAATTTAAGGGAAATTTTAATAAACCAAAATTAATGGGTAATATTGAAGAATTAAAGCAGAAACTCCCATGTTTTAATTGCGGCGAAATTGGACACTGGAAGCGTGAGTGTAAAAATCCACCCAGAAATTTCAAAAATACATCATTAAATCCACAGATGCAGAATGAGATAAATCAGCAGCAACAGCTACAGCGACAGTTAAACTAAATAAATCAGCAGCAACAGCTACAGCGACAGTTAGTGAATCAGCAGAGTCAGATTCCAAAACCACCACTTCCTAATTGTGTTAATGTACAGAGCTATAATTCTGAAACAGGATTCTGCAGAGGTGAACAGGTAAATAGATCACCAAGAGTGAATGTGTTGAATGTTTCTCAAAAATATTGGTTGAAAGAAAATGATGGAGTCTGATGATTACTTATGACGGTGCCTGAGAGAGGAGGAAGGGTGTGTGCTTGGAGCCACTCTTGAGGTAGATCAGTCAGGTCCATTTATTAATGGTAAAGTGAATGATGTAGAAATCACTTTTCTTGTGGATACTGGTGCTACCCGTTCTACAGTTAGATCAGTGGAAATAGAAAACCTGCCTCTCTCTGGTGACACTATCCAAGTAGTTGGCGTAGCTAATCAACAAATTATAACAGATTTAACAGATCCAGTTAAAGTTGAAATTGGTAAATTTTAGGACAAACACAGATGTGTAGTCTGTGATAGCAGTCCTGTAAACTTGTTAGGGAGAGACATCCTTTGCAAGATGAATTGCAAAATATATTGCTCACTGGATGGTATTCAGCTTCAAACTCCACTATAAATTAACAATGTTAATGGTTGAAGCAGAAGAAAGTAAATTATTTCCTACTTTTGACAAAAATGATTTACCTGAAGAATTAAAAGAAAAAGTCAATATTAAAGTTTGGGATTTTACTGGTGATGAAATGGGTTTAATGAAATATGTAGACCCAGTACAAATTACAGTAAAACAAGGAGCAGATTATCCAAATATTCCTCAGTATAAAATGAAAGCTGAGACAATTGAGGGAGTAATTCCTGTAATTGAAAAATTTATAAAACAAGGTGTTTTAAAAGAAATTGAGAGCAGTCCATGCAATTCACCAATTATGGGGATCAAAAAGCCAAACGGAACTTACAGAATAGTTCAGGGCCTGAGAAAGGTTAATCAAATAGTTGTTCCATGTTGCCCAGTTGTACCAAACCCAGCGGTAATTCTTTATCAGATTCCGTATGATGCAGAATGGTACACAGTTATAGACCTTTGCAACGCGTTCTTTACTGTTCCATTGCATCCAGAGAGCCAACAAATGTTTGCGTTCAGATTCCAAGAGCGCATATTAGCATGGTGTCATATCCCACAACGGTATACAGTATCCCACAGGGTAATCAGTTGCTAAAGAAATCCCTGGAAAATCTAGATCTGCCTGGAAAATCAACATTAGTTCAGTACATTGATGATCTTCTTGTTGCTGCAAAAACACGAGACAACTGTGTAACAGATACAATTACTCTTTTAAATCATTTGGCGGATGAGGAACATAGAGTGTCTCCTGCAAAATTACAGTTTTGCAAACAAGAAGTAAAATACCTTGGTCACAGAATTGCAAAAGGAATTAGACAGGTAACAATTGAAAGAATAAAAATGATCCAAGCAATGCAACCTCCAAAAACACAGAGACAAGTCAGAATGTTTCTTGGACTGGTAGGTTATTGTCGTCAATGGATTAGTGGATTTTCAGTAATTCCAAAACCATTACAGAGACTGACAAAAGCAGACATAAAAGACCCGATTGTCCTAACAAAAACTGAATTAGAGGCTTTTGAACAATTAAAAAGAAGCTTGTGTGAAGCACCAGCATTGGGTATGCCTGATTACGAAAAAGAATTTGAGCTGTACTGCAGTGAAAGGTAAGGATGTGCATTATCAGTTTTGATTCAGAGACATGGAAAACTGAGAAAGCCAATTGCTTACTTTTCAGCAGTTCTTGACCCTGTTGCAAAAGCATTACCAGGTTGCTTAAAAGCAGTGGCTGCAACAAGTGTAAGCTTCGAACAAAGTGAAGGGATAATTATGGGGTTTCCTGTAAAAGTATATGTTCCCCATTCAGTTGAGTTTCTTCTTATCGGGGACCGGTTTCTGGCATTTCAGCCGTCTTCGGCCCGGCTTGCTTGAATCCTGATGGAGCAGTGAGAAAGGGACTCATGTCTGAGTATACCCTGCCACACCTATAGTGGCCAAAAACGATTCAGAAAAGGGGGTGGTGATGAACAGAGTGTCTGAATTAAGCAGACCACTCTTACCCAGTCCAAAGATCAGGGCTTGATCCATCACCGTTATTTATCTCACTGCCCCATCCCAGCTCAGAACCTGGCTATATGCAAATCAGTCTGTCCCTGGCCCAGTGCATCATGGGAACAGGGCAGACTAAAATACCAAGCCAATTCTTCACCAGAAAGGAGACAAGCTACCGGGGACCGGTTTCTGGCATTTCAGCCGTCTTCGGCCCGGCTTTCTTGAATCCTGATGGAGCAGTGAGAAAGGGACTCATGTCTGAGTATACCCTGCCACACCTATAGTGGCCAAAAACGATTCAGAAAAGGGGGTGGTGATGAACAGAGTGTCTGAATTAAGCAGACCACTCTTACCCAGTCCAAAGATCAGGGCTTGATCCATCACCGTTATTTATCTCACTGCCCCATCCCAGCTCAGAACCTGGCTATATGCAAATCAGTCTGTCCCTGGCCCAGTGCATCATGGGAACAGGGCAGACTAAACTACCAAGCCAATTCTTCACCAGAAAGGAGACAAGCTACCGGGGACCGGTTTCTGGCATTTCAGCCGTCTTCGGCCCGGCTTTCTTGAATCCTGATGGAGCAGTGAGAAAGGGACTCATGTCTGAGTATACCCTGCCACACCTATAGTGGCCAAAAACGATTCAGAAAAGGGGGTGGTGATGAACAGAGTGTCTGAATTAAGCAGACCACTCTTACCCAGTCCAAAGATCAGGGCTTGATCCATCACCGTTATTTATCTCACTGCCCCATCCCAGCTCAGAACTTGGCTATATGCAAATCAGTCTGTCCCTGGCCCAGTGCATCATGGGAACAGGGCAGACTAAACTACCAAGCCAATTCTTCACCAGAAAGGAGACAAGCTACCGGGGACCGGTTTCTGGCATTTCAGCCATCTTCGGCCCGGCTTGCTTGAATCCTGATGGAGCAGTGAGAAAGGGACTCATGTCTGAGTATACCCTGCCACACCTATAGTGGCCAAAAACGATTCAGAAAAGGGGGTGGTGATGAACAGAGTGTCTGAATTAAGCAGACCACTCTTACCCAGTCCAAAGTTCTGAGCTGGGATGGTGCAGTGAGCTAAAAAACCGTGATGGATCAAGCCCTGATCTTTGGACTGGGTAAGAGTGGTCTGCTTAATTCAGACACTCTGTTCATCACCACCCCCTTTTCTGAATCGTTTTTGGCCACTATAGGTGTGGCAGGGTATACTCAGACATGAGTCCCTTTCTCACTGCTCCATCAGGATTCAAGCAAGCCGGGCCGAAGACGGCTGAAATGCCAGAAACCGGTCCCCGGTAGCTTGTCTCATTTCTGGTGAAGAATTGGCTTGGTAGTTTAGTCTGCCCTGTTCCCATGATGCACTGGGCCAGGGACAGACTGATTTGCATATAGCCAGGTTCTGAGCTGGGATGGGGCAGTGAGATAAATAACGGTGATGGATCAAGCCCTGATCTTTGGACTGGGTAAGAGTGGTCTGCTTAATTCAGACACTCTGTTCATCACCACCCCCTTTTCTGAATCGTTTTTGGCCACTATAGGTGTGGCAGGGTATACTCAGACATGAGTCCCTTTCTCACTGCTCCATCAGGATTCAAGCAAGCCGGGCCGAAGACGGCTGAAATGCCAGAAACCGGTCCCCGGTAGCTTGTCTCCTTTCTGGTGAAGAATTGGCTTGGTAGTTTAGTCTGCCCTGTTCCCATGATGCACTGGGCCAGGGACAGACTGATTTGCATATAGCCAGGTTCTGAGCTGGGATGGGGCAGTGAGATAAATAACGGTGATGGATCAAGCCCTGATCTTTGGACTGGGTAAGAGTGGTCTGCTTAATTCAGACACTCTGTTCATCACCACCCCCTTTTCTGAATCGTGATTCATTTTAAGCAACCCATTGTTAAAGACATTTCTTTGATTTCATGGCAACATATGGTGCTTCTAAAGTCGACGAAGTTTCGATGCAATTCAGAGATATATGCATCATCTTCAGGACAAAACTATTAAGTCATGTTTGTCTTGAGATTGTTTACATTGTCACATAACCACTGTTGCGAATTACATAAATACAAGCGAAGAAGGGAGAAAAACAAACAAAAAGATTCCATTAGACACTATGCATGACTGTATTTCATATTCTGGTTTCATCGGATTGTCATACTGTGAAAAGCTATTCAGTGCTACTGAAAACATTGCAAGTGACTTGGTGATGTTTAAAAACATTGGTGAAAGCTTTTCAGCTTGTTTTCTAATGCATGCGTCCCACCTGAGGGTTTGTTCGGTGTTCGGCGTTCGGCGCAAAAATACAAGTGACTTTGGTGACGTTTAAAAACATTGGTGAAAGCTGTTCTTCGTGCTTTCTCATGCATGCTTACCGCCAGGGGGTATTAGGTGTTCGGCGCAAGACTGGTTGAGCTAAGAGTGTAAAAATTGCGAGTGGAGGAGTTTCCAACGACGCGGTGCGGAAAGATTTGTGATGAAAAATTTAACGGCGCAGTGTTAACTGGACGGCGCAGTGAACTGTGGGGAATGGTGGGGGAGCGGTGGAGTTAAATCGCTAATGGGGTTTTCTCTATGAGCAAGGTAATACCTGGTAAGGCTCGGCAAGATAGCCGTAATCTTTTTGTTTATGTTTTTCTCCCTTCTTCGCTTGTATATATGTAATTCGCAACAGTGGTTATGTGACAATGTAAACAATCTCAAGACAAACATGACTTAATAGTTTTGTCCTGAAGATGATGCATATATCTCTGAATTGCATCGAAACGTCGTCGACTTTAGAAGCACCATATGCTGCCATGAAATCAAAGAAATGTCTTTAACAATGGGTTGCTTAAAATGAATCACAGTCTGTTATACTGAATAATAGTACAGACCGCCTTGTGCGTTTTTTACATAAATTCTTGTCACGTGGTTTGTCTTGTCTCCTGTGGGTCACAGGTTGTGCCCACTTTTGTATAAATGTTGAAATACTTGAACTACTACAAAAAGATTTAAAAAATAAATTCCTGTCCAGCTGGACAGAGGTTATATACTATTCAGTATATGTCTATCATTTACTTGATCCTAAATTACTAGGGTCTTCTATCTTGTATAATAGATTACTGCCCAAGGACCCTAGTGCTATTCCTTTTGGGTTTTCCCTTGTCCTGCAAAAATAGAATTTAGCGCAATCGCTGGATAGCAAGGGATTGGAATCCCTCCCCCCTTTTTTTGCTAAAAGTGGGTCCCAACCTTCACTCCCCTCACTTAGACTCTCCTTTTTTCATAAAATCACTCCTTACTAGGCATGTCTGACCCCCACCCACCCCTTTACAATCTAGATATCAATAAAATCCTAGGAGGCCCTTCTCTACTTTCTGACTCAGGCAACACCCCCAACGCACCGAGTCCTTCTACTAAAGACGAGTTGGAGAAAGCAAAGAAAAAAAAAGTCAGACTTACCTTAATGATAAAACTCCTTACAGATTATCTTAAGGCCAATATAATTCCTATCGGGCTACAAGTACGTAATATCCCGGGTGTCTTTACAGACAATCCTAAATACCTCAACCGATTCAGCTATATAAGCACTACATGCTCCCGGCACTGGATGGTGCTAGGGATTGATATCGCGACAGAGGAACTAAAAAAACTGGCAATAGAAATCAGCGACCTTGAAAAACAAATAAATGATGATAACACAAACACTGAGGCAAAAAAACTTTTAGATCAAATTCAAAAAACTGTTGATGATTTTCACAAATTTGAAACTGACAAAAAAACTACTAAAGTCAGAAAAGATATAAAAAGCTTCAGCCAAGAAAGGGCATACCCATACCTCACTAAGGATTACTATATCAATCACGCATATAGCGGGCCCCAAAATCAGAGACCGTGGGCAGGTTCAATAGACGGCAAAACTTTGTGGGATTTTCAGACAGTTCAGCCGAATCCTCAGGAAACTCCGATCAAAGTGATAGCCCAGGCCCCTCAAATAGGAAATTTTTATCAAGGGGCCAAGGACAAACAGATCCACCAGGGAAGGGCAGAGGCAAACAACCACAGAGATGGCCGAACCCTCCGGGAGAACGCTTCACCCGTCGTCAACATTACCGGTGGTAAATGATTACGACTATGTACATGAGAATGCCCAAAATAGCGCCCTCCTCCCTATCTTTAATCTTACTAAGCACACACTATCATGTAGTGAAATCTCATTGCTTAGCAAGGGTCTCTCATTTGTCCCCACTGTTCGCCCAAACTTTTTAGATGCCCAGACTGAACTCTTGAGGTTCTTCAGGAAGGTAAGGCTACATAGTTACTTCCTCCTGAATCCTAGCCCTCAGAAATATGCCAATACTCCATTTAAACCTCCATCCAAATTTTCGCCTACCAGCGCCATGGTCCCATCTGAAATTCTCACATTTGAGAAACTCGTCCTCAATGATTTGGCCACACTAGAAAACAAGAGATCCTTCATCCCCTACAATATCACTATCCAAGAGAAAAATGCTCTCTCCACTCTCAAAAATAATCAATCTTTAGTCATAAAACCGGTTGATAAAGGCGGAGGCATTGTAATTCAAGCAACTGAGCAATACAAAAACGAAATTCTGTGCCAACTCGCTAATCAAGAGCACTACTGCAAATTGCCACGCAACCCCACTGCTGAAATCCAAAAACTAATATCTGACGGTACCAATGAAGGTTTAGAAGCAGGTTTCCTTTCTAAAAAAGAATTTGAGTTCCTCAATACCAAAGCTCCTAGGACCCCGGTCATATACTGCCTTCCTAAGATCCATAAAAATTCTGAACAACCCCCAGGACGACCTATAGTTTCCGGGTGCGGTTCCATCCTAGAACCCTTAGGACACTATATTGACCACTTCATTAAACCGTATGTCCCTACCACCACATGCTATATCAGGGACACCATGTCGATGATCAACCTCATTGAAGAACATCCATTTGATCCCACATCCAGCACGATGTGTACGCTGGATGTGGAATCACTATACACTAATATACCCCAATTTGAGTCCCTCCGGGTGATAGAAACTGTTCTAGACACACGTCCTCGGCCTCATAATGTCCCATCCATTTTTATCCTCCAACTGCTAGAGATATGCTTAACGAAAAATGTCTTTCTTTTTGAAGGGCAGTTTTATGGTCAAGTCCGGGGAACATCTATGGGGGCTATTTTTGCCCCAACCTGGCCATTTTGTATATGGACCACCTTGAGAACCTGACCATCCTTGATGCATCAAACCCTTTCCGCAGTGGCATTGCCCTGTGGAAAAGGTACATTGATGACATCTTTATGATATGGACAGATTCAGAGGACTCACTAAACCAATTCTTACACTGGCTAAACAACAACAGCAGTGGTCTCAAATACACCATGAATACCAGCAAAGAATCTCTACCTTCCCTAGACATCGAGATAAAACATTGCGAGGGTCAATTAGTAACAAGTCTTCATCGAAAGCCTACAGAAAGAAACACGTTACTCAATTATAGCAGTCACCATCCCCGTGCCCTAAAAGACTCTCTGCCATATTCGCAGTTTCTACGTATTCGTAGAAATTGTTATTTTAAACAAGACTACTTTGCAGAAGCAAAAACATTGAGTCAAAAATTAAGACAACGAGGTTATCCACGCAAATTTATACGTCGCTCACTAAAGAGAGCATGGTACTGCCCCAGAGAGACATTACTAGAACCCCATATTAAGAACAACCAAGAAAGAATCACCTGTGTGACAATGCTCTCCCCTGCATCTAATGCTATCAAGAAAAGTGTTCTAAAACATTGGCCGGTACTTAATGCCGGGGCCCTCAATCTGGAACGACCAATGTTCGCCTTTAAAAGAGCAAAAAATATAAAAGATCATTTGGTCCGTTCCTCACTTCCTCAGCCTGACACAAGAATTACGCTTAATGATATGTGGAACTTACCGGCCCTCAAGGGTCATGCCAAGTGCGGTCAATGTGTCTCCTGTGACTCAACTATTGAGGGCAAGACCTTCTCATATGGCACAATTAAGTATGATAGACACCACTTTACGAATTGTAATTCTAACAATGTGATTTATGCAATTGTATGTCCATGTATGTTAATATATATAGGACAGACAAGCCAGAAGATCAAACTCCGAATAGGACAACACAGGAGCAGAATCCGTTGCCAAACCGCCAATGCGCCTCTTGTAGAACATTTTTTGGAAAAGGGACACACAGAAGATGACTTCACTTGGACTGTCATCACACAGATCAAAGCTCCCCCACGAAGAGCAGACATTTCCCAAATCCTGAATAAAGAAGAGTTGCACTGGATCCTGAAAACAGACAGTATACGAAAAGGGCTGAACAGGATTGAGGATTGGACTTCGTTACTATAAAACAATTTTCACAGCAAATGTCTTATAGCTTGATGTTTTTTTAAAGATGAACTACGTATGTACTACCATATGTCACTTATTCTCACGGAGCACCTTCTGTCACGGATTACAAATCCAATTCACCTTTCCAAGATGGCCGCTCCTCCACGAACTCCTTCCACTTAGTCCCCCTTCTATTCTCGGCACTCTTAAAAACCCTGTCCCTCCCACCCACCTGTAGCGATCACCGCCAGAACCCCATCCGTCCTGCCATCGAGCAAGACCTCTCACAGTAAGTAGCCTACGGTGCCAGACTCCCTCTCCCCCGCACCCCAATACTTAACCCTGGGTTTTCAACTAATTATTATTCTTGTTTCCCTAGCATCCCATGTGGAAACCCTGCAGCGCCGCGTTCCCGGCCTAGGAACCATTTTTTATCCAGTAAGACTTAGCTTGGTTTTACGTACACTCGTTCTATCTTAATTCAACACCCAGCTGATTATTCCTCCCCTTATCTCCTAGTACCCGGTAATTTCCTCAAGCTGGCCAACCCTAAGTGAGTATCTCAATTGCACTTTCACGAGCACGGCTAGCTATCACAATTGACTAGTACAAATAACGTTCTCCATTTTCCCGCCCTCACAGATGCAATGTAAGTTTCTCGCGGCCCATTGACTGTAATACTGCTATCTTGCCGAGCCTTACCAGGTATTACCTTGCTCATAGTGAAAACCCCATTAGCGATTTAACTTCACCGCTCCCCCACCATTCCCCACAGTTCACTGCGCCGTCCAGTTAACACCGCGCCGTTAAATTTTTCATCACAAATCTTTCCGCACCGCGTCGTTGGAAACTCCTCCACCCGCAATTTTTACACTCTTAGCTCAACCAGTCTTGCGCCGAACACCTAATACCCCCTGGCGGTAAGCATGCATGAGAAAGCACGAAGAACAGCTTTCACCAATGTTTTTAAACGTCACCAAAGTCACTTGTATTTTTGCGCCGAACGCCGAACACCGAACAAACCCTCAGGTGGGACGCATGCATTAGAAAACAAGCTGAAAAGCTTTCACCAATGTTTTTAAACATCACCAAGTCACTTGCAATGTTTTCAGTAGCACTGAATAGCTTTTCACAGTATGACAATCCGATGAAACCAGAGTATGAAATACAGTCATGCCTAGTGTCTAATGGAATCTTTTTGTTTATGTTTTTCTCCCTTCTTCGCTTGTATTTATGTAATTCGCAACAGTGGTTATGTGACAATGTAAACAATCTCAAGACAAACATGACTTAATAGTTTTGTCCTGAAGATGATGCATATATCTCTGAATTGCATTGAAACGTCGTCGACTTTAGAAGCACCATATGTTGCCATGAAATCAAAGAAATGTCTTTAACAATGGGTTGCTTAAAATGAATCACAGTCTGTTATACTGAATAATAGTACAGACCGCCTTGTGTGTTTTTTACATAAATTCTTGTCACGTGTTTTGTCTTGTCTCCTGTGGGTCACAGGTTGTGCCCACTTTTGTATAAATGTTGAAATACTTGAACTACTACAAAAAGATTTAAAAAATAAATTCCTGTCCGGCTGGACAGAGGTTATATACTATTCAGTATATGTCTATCATTTACTTGATCCTAAATTACTAGGGTCTTCTGTCTTGTGTAATAGATTACTGCCCAAGGACCCTAGTGCTATTCCTTTTGGGTTTTCCCTTGTCCTGCAAAAATAGTAGTCCATGACTATGGCCAGCTTTGGTCTCAAAGAGGTTATTTAACTTCTGCGGGAACTCCAATAAGGAATGCAAAACTGATTAAAAGATTGATTGATGGCATTCAATTACCAGAGAAAATTGCTGTGGTAAAATGCACAGCTCATAAAAAAGGCAACGATTACATGACAAAAGGTAATGCATACGCGGATGAGGTCGCAAAGTTTTGCGCGAAAAGCAATATGTCAGTTAATCAGGATAAAAACAATGATCATGTTTTGAACTCACTCATGCTAATATCTGTAGTTGAGACATGGCAAGGAGTAAAAGATTTACAAGATGAGGCAGATGATGAGGAGAAAGACACATGGCTAAAAGCAGGCTGCAGGCAGCGAGAAGAAGATGGAATTTGGGTTTACAAACATTACAGACCAGTAATGCCAAACTGCATGATTGCTGACATGGCAAGAATGTATCATGGTCCAGGTCACTTAGGCAGAGATTCAATGATTAGGTTGTTCAGACAGACATGGTACAATCCAAAATTCAGGATCACAGCTCCACTCACCCGCCCACAGCCTCAAAGCGGATCTTAGCGCTGCCGAGGACTCGCAGGGTAAACAAACATTGCCGCCATTTCGTGCCGCACTCTGAGGCCACGCCCCTTTCTACAAGGCCACACCCCCTGAGTACTTAAGCCGCGAAATCCAAGCGTCTGGTCAGAAGACCTTTTCTCCTGAGGCGGAAGCCGGGAGCTACAGGCACGAGCACTCGCTCTTTTTTAAAATACTTTGAGAGTCACGATAACTTGTACTTTGGCTAAAATTACGATCTGACAAACCTGTGTGAGTGCGTGTGTGTTGATTTTAAAAACCTCACCTTCCCACAGCTCCACTCACCCGCCCACAGCCTCACAGCGGATCTTAGTGCTGCCGAGGACTCGCAGGGTAAACAAACATTGCCGCCATTTCCCGCCGCACTCTGAGGCCACGCCCCTTTCTACGAGGCCACGCCCCCTGAGTACTTAAGCCGCGAAATCCAAGCGTCTGGTCAGAAGACCTTTTCTCCTGAGGCGGAAGCCGGGAGCTACAGGCACGAGCACTCGCTCTTTTTTAAAATACTTTGAGAGTCACGATAACTTGTACTCTGGCTAAAATTACGATCTGACAAACCTGTGTGAATGCGTGTGTGTTGATTTTAAAAACCTCACCTTCCCACAGCTCCACTCACCCGCCCACAGCCTCACAGCGGATCTTAGCGCTGCCGAGGACTCGCAGGGTAAACAAACATTGCCGCCATTTCCCGCCGCACTCTGAGGCCACGCCCCTTTCTACGAAGCCACGCCCCCTGAGTACTTAAGCCGCGAAATCCAAGCGTCTGGTCAGAAGACCTTTTCTCCTGAGGCGGAAGCCGGGAGCTACAGGCACGAGCACTCGCTCTTTTTTAAAATACTTTGAGAGTCACGATAACTTGTACTCTGGCTAAAATTACGATCTGACAAACCTGTGTGAATGCGTGTGTGTTGATTTTAAAAACCTCACCTTCCCACAGCTCCACTCACCCGCCCACAGCCTCACAGCGGATCTTAGTGCTGCCGAGGACTCGCAGGGTAAACAAACATTGCCGCCATTTCCCGCCGCACTCTGAGGCCACGCCCCTTTCTACGAGGCCACGCCCCCTGCGTACTTAAGCCGCGAAATCCAAGCGTCTGGTCAGAAGACCTTTTCTCCTGAGGCGGAAGCCGGGAGCTACAGGCACGTGCACTCGCTCTTTTTTAAAATACTTTGAGAGTCACGATAACTTGTACTTTGGCTAAAATTACGATCTGGCAAACCTGTGTGAATGCGTGTGTGTTGATTTTAAAAACCTCACCTTCCCACAGCTCCACTCACCCGCCCACAACCTCACAGCGGATCTTAGCGCTGCCGAGGACTCGCAGGGTAAACAAACATTGCCGCCATTTCCCGCCGCACTCTGAGGCCACGCCCCTTTCTACGAGGCCACGCCCCTCTACCGAGACCTCCTCTCTCTATAAAATATGTGCATGTATCGAACGCGCAGCGGGCGAGTGCAGCGGGCGCGACGTTTGCGCGCCGAAGGTGCGCCTAAGGCAAGCCCGTCTGCGCCCGTCCGTCCCAGCTCCGGGCCTAGGGCCAGCCATGCTGTCAGTCCCTTACCAGCCCCGAGAATCACGTGGACCAGCACACAGCTACTAGACCTAGGTAAGACATCCTGCTCATCTCCCATCACTTGTAGCTTTCCTCTATCTTGCCCCTTCCGGCACAATTGTCCAAATTGTCCTTTCTCCCTCTGTCCCGACTGGACTCGTACCAGGAACAGTACACCAGCAACTAGGCAACCCCCCCCCCACCAACACCTACTCCATGGGTTTGGTGAATTGTCGCTCTCTACCCAGCCACGCCAATGACATCTGGCTTTTACTGTCTACCTCATCCTGGGACGCACTGTTCCTAACAGAGACTTGGATTAAAGACTCCTCCAATCCTGATATCGCCCTAGCTCTACCCACTGACTACAGTTTCACGGGACTCAGCCGTGAAGGCTCCAAAACAGGAGGAGGAATTGCGGTGATCCTAAAGAAGCACCTGAAAATCACCTCACGAAAAATCTCAAACATTAATCCCATTGAAGCTCTGTACTTTTCAATCACTGACTCCACCTCAGCCGTTTGCTCAGGGATTCTGGTCTATAACCCCCCGAACACCCCACAACCTGCTGTCCTAGAGCTATTGGCTGTCACAGCAGATCTCTCCCTCAAACACCCCCACTTCATGGTACTGGGAGACTTCAACCACCACGTTGATGTAAGTAGCTGTAACCGCGCCTCCCAACTCCTCGAATCTATGCAAAACATCAATCTTACGCAAAAATTAAAAGGCCCCACTCATAAAGCAGGTCATACCCTCGACCTTATTTTCTCGAACAGCGAGAAACTCAAAATACTCCCTTCCCTACCTCTACCATGGTCCGACCATTTTCTTATACCCTTCGAGACACCCATGACTCTAATTACAAAACAGGAGTCCTCCATCAGATCTCAGGGCAGAAAATGGCACAAACTTACACTTACTGCCCTAGAACCAAACTACCATAACAGTTTAATGCCCCTCCCGGACGACCTCAACGAAGCAGTGCGTACACTAAACAGCGACCTCACGTCCGCTATCGAGAAAATCGCACCTCTTCAAAGCCTTTCCTCCCGTAGACAACAACCATCGGCCCCATGGTTCACCGAAGAACTACGGGCACACAGAAGAATGTGCAAAAAGCTAGAACGACAATGGAGACAGAACTATGATACAGGAGCTAAGACCCTCTATCGGCAAAGTCCTAAAGAGTTTCGCAAACTCAAACGCCAATCCATGAGCACATACTTCTCCGAAACAATTGCCAAAGCAAAAAACTCGACCAAGGCCCTATTCAATATAGTGAAAGAATTTACTTACCCCAGCGCACTCTCCACTCCAGTGCCCATGTCACAGACACTATGTGAAAACCTATCTAACTTCTTCGAAGAAAAAATCGCCAACATAGCGGCAGCGATCCTTCAGAAAGATTCCGATACCACCAAAGATCCAACCCCCAACAGCACTCATGCATTTACCGCATTCCAACCACTCAGCAAAGAACTTGCTCTAAAGCTGTTTCAGGAATGTAAATCTGGTTCACCTCTGGACCCAGCCCCAGCTCTTATCATGAACGAAATTGCCCCCATCATCATTAACCCCCTATTAGACATCTGGAACTCCTCATTACTCACTGGGGTTGTTCCCTCTGACTGGAAACACGCCATGTTAATTCCACTTCCCAAAAAAAAACGGCGTTGATCCTTCCTGTTTAAATAACTACCGGCCAATATCACTTCTACCCAAGCCCGCTAAAGTTCTGGAAAAAGCCGTCCAAAAACAACTGTCCCACTACCTGGAATCCAACTCCTTATTCCACGACACCCAATCAGGCTTTAGACCAGACTACAGTACTGAGTCGGCGCTACTCGAGGTATCCGAATCAATCCGCGAATGCACGGACAAGGGAGAGGAGGCCATGCTGGTCCTCCTCGACCTATCCGCGGCGTTTGATACCATCTCACACGACAAACTTCTGACTCGCCTGCAAGAAGTTGGTATCGGCGGGCCCCCCCTCGCATGGATAAAATCTTTTCTCACAAACAGAATACAGCAAGTGATGCTGGGACCTTTTCTCTCCTCCAAAAAACAGCTTATCTGGGGCGTCCCACAGGGCTCTGCCCTCAGCCCGCTCCTTTTTAATGTGTACCTCAAACCTCTGGCTAAAGTTGTTGAATCCTGTGGTGTCAAAGTAACCTTCTACGCTGACGACACCCAACTGGTGTTCTCCTTCAAAGAACACACTGAAAAATCTTTCAACAACTTTCGCCTCTGTATGCTCAACATCGCCACCTGGATGTCCGCTAACAACCTAAAACTCAATACAGACCAGACCGAGGTCCTGTTCTTTAATCAAAAATCGCCTATACCCTCCAATCTCTGGTGGCCGTCTGAACTCAACCCCCCCCAGAACCAGTTCAAACCGCCCGCAACCTCGGCTTTCAATTCAACACCTCCCTCTCCTGCAAAACTCAAATCAATAAAGTCACCTCAGCCTGTTTCGGGAAACTTCGAATGATAAAAAAAATCATCCCATACCTACCACTTGAGTCCCGTAAAACGGTAGTTCATGCCCTCATTACTGCTCATCTGGACTATGCCAACAGCCTATACGTAGGCGCCCCTACTTACCTCATCTACCAACTTGCAAAAGTCCAGAATGTTGCGGCCAGGCTAGTCTGCAATATCCCCTACCGTCATTCCATCACACCCCACCTAATCAAACTACACTGGCTCCCAATAAAACTCTGTATTCAATTCAAGGCCTTAACACTGGCCTTCAGAGCACTCAATGACCGAGGCCTAACCTACCTACGTCGCAGAATGAGGTTTTCCCAAGCACCAAGAAACCTGAGGTCCAATCATCTTCGCCTCATGATCTGCCCCCGCTTTCGCCTTACACGTACAGGAGGAAGGGCCCTGGCAGTAGCCACTTCCAAACTGTGGAATCAGCTACCCACAGAGTTAAGATTCCTGACGTCCGAACCCCAATTCCAAAAAAAACTAAAGACCTGGTTATTCTCACAGATCTAAAAGATCCCACTCTACTCCTTCTCGACCCTCTTGAGACTATGTCTTCAGCGCCGGGACACCTCCGTCGGAGGTAGCTGTGCGCTCTACAAAATTCAAAATAAAATAAATAAATTGCAGAATCTTTTTGCCAAAGATGCCTGATCTGTCAACAGATCAATCCGAACAGAAAAACAGTTGTAAGCTTGGGAACCATAGGACGGGAGGGTGGTCCTTTTACCAGGTTACAGATGGATTTCATTGATATGCCTCCTCCACAACAGATTAAGATATGTCCTTGTGATAATCTGTCTGTTTTCAAGATGGGTGGAAGCTTTCCCGACTTGTCACAATGATTCAGTTACTGTGGCAAAATTGCTTTTGAGAGAGATCATACCTAGGTATGGATTTCCAGTGACGGTTGAAACCGATCGCGGTACACATTTTGAAAACAGATTGTCACAGATGATTTGTGAAGCACTTAGTATAAAACAAAAGCTGCACTGTGCTTACAGACCAGAAGCATCAGGTGTTGTTGAGCAAGTCAATGGTACTATCAAAAATAGGCTTGCTAAAATGTGCTTGGCTACAGGAATGAAGTGGACTGACGCACTTCCACTTGTCTTAATGTCTTTGAGAAGTACTCCTGACAGAGAAACTGGTTTAAGTCCTCATGACATTCTCATGGGCACAGTAATGAGACAAGCATTTGTTCCAGTTGGAAGGGTACTTAGCATTAATGATAGCGCAGTTATGGAGTACTGTAAAACTCTGTCTGACGTAGTGACTTCTGTGTTCCATCAGGTGAGAACTGAAGTGCACACAAGAGAAAAGGAGCAGGCTCATGATCTTTTGCCAGGAGATTGGGTGAGGACAAAAGTTCATCGAAGGAGAAATTGTCTGGTACCCAGGTGGCAGAAAGCGAGACAAGTGATACTTGTTACAACAAATGCAGTTAAGTGTAAAGGTCTGAAAAGGTGGATACACGCCAGCCATACTATTCGAGTGCCACCACCTGAGAATTCTGACGGAGAAGAAGATACAACAACTGATTCAGACTCTGAAGAAGATCCTGAAAATCCAGATATTGAAGATCGACAAGAAAGTCAAGATCTGGAAAATGCAGATGTGAATCAGGCATCGAATGAAAAAGGTCTAGAAATTGTGATACTAGACTCTGAAAATGATGAGGATCTGCTAGAAAAAGGAGCAGATAAGGAGTCTGAACAAGAAGTGAATCAAGATCAGTAGAGTATTGAAAAGCACACTGGAAGCTCTGGAAGAAGGAACGAAAATTCTGAAACTGGTGGTTTGGAAGTAATTCAAGAAGAAGAAAAAGAAGACGAATTACCAAGTACCAGCTATAAGGATTATGTTCCTAACGGAGTGAAGCTGCCGAGTGAAGTAGCACCTGAAGCTAAATTTCAAATTTCAGGCACAGAAGATGAAACTGATGAAGAATCTAAGGTGAGAGAATTAAGAAAAATCAAGCAGGAAGAAAATAGAAGTGATTAGTAGTAGGGGAAAAAGACCATTAAAGCCAAACCAGAAGTATAAGTCACCTGAATGGACCTATATTATTATCCCACCAGTAGTGAAAGTGAAAGGTAGTAGTCAGGAAGAAATAGATGACACAAGTGATATTGATTGAATTTTAAATTTGAGGTTAGAATTGTGATTGATATAATGTCGAAGAAAATGTGTTAGGTGACAAAAAGGTCGAAGAAATTGTGTTAGCTATAAAACACATTGTAAGACGTAAGGTCGAAGTAAAGCGGTTAGTGGATTCTTAAAAAAATCAAAAAATAAAAAGGGGGGTGTAATTTTTAATTTTAGTGATTTTTAAGAATTTTAATTTTTGATTTTTGTTTTTTCTGAAAGGCTCTTGTCTCAAGTAAAGATGCCTAATTAATATAATAATTTGAGATGTTCAATCCTAAGAAGGTGTTGCAAAATGTCTTCTATTTGTGTGATTGAAAAAGAAATTAAACAAACATTTTTAAACTATAAAAAGAATGGGCGAGATAAGGTGCATGGCAAGTTAGCCACCGTGCAGTTCTATAGGGGACTGAACTTAATCCCAGGGTTTCAAACCTACCTTGCGAATGTGTCTCGTCCCTCCCATCAATTTGTGTTAACCCGAGTCAGATTGGGTATTGTACACCATCTTGTTGCATTCCCAAACCAGAAAATAAGATCTGAGACTCTCTGCCCGTGTGACAACACTTCACGCCAGAGCTGCTGTCATTTTCTACTTTTTTGTAAATGTTATCACTTTTTAAGGGTAAAGTATCTAAAACCCATCTTTTTAAAATACAATATCCGATCTTCAAAGAGCGCTCTAGTACTATTATCTTCTCTAGAGAACGTGGATATTTGTTTCTTTGTTGCTACTTTTCTTCTGAAATGTACAGCTGCCAGGAAGAGCATAGTGCTGCTATAACTTTATATATTCCTGTCTGTACATGAATGTCTTTTTTATGCTGTATATAGTATTTTAACCCTGTTTTATGCCCACAGTATGTAAACGTATGGTCCATTTTGTTCATATACCAAATTAACCTCCCCGTGTTTGCCCGAGCCATATTTGATCTTTTGCTTTAAAATGTACAGCTGCCAGGAAAAGCACTTGGTGTGATAACTATATTTATTCCTGTCTGTACATGCATGACCTCTTCCATAGCTTTTTAGCTCCATTTTATATCTCTAATTATATATTGTTGTCCAGTGTATGTCAGTATATGTTCCCTTCTTTTTTTTTATGTACTTCGCCTGAGTATATTTTGAGTCACTTTGTCTAAGAATTACCACATATGCAATGAATTGTTTTTAGCTGTTTTGCCTGTATGATTTGTATTTCTCAAATCGAATAAAAGCTTATGACTTGACTTGTGTGATTTTATTAATTTTGGTCTGGTTAAATATAGCTGTCATTTTCCCCTTTGGAATTGACAAAGAGATATACAAAGCTAATATGACTAGTAAAGCTGAGACTAAACAAGCTGTTCATGATGTAGCAGGCAAAACTAATAGAGTTATTGTGCACAAACCACAGATCCACCAAGATAGATCTGTTGGTGATTTTTCTAGCAATACTTTCTCTAGACTCTTGTCAGAATATGTCAAGGTGATGAATGTCAAAGAATGCTACGTTTGTGTGAAATTACCTGCTTCAGTTTTGGAAGGGGTTACTTATAATATGCTTCCCCTTACTTATGGCATAACTTGTAGTGTATTAACAAGCTTGTTTTATGAAACAGGTCGGTTGGAATATTATTATTCTGACTTTGATGAAATCTTTGCAAATCTAAAAGTTGTAAATAGCTTAAACAAAGTGAGGCCTGCGAAACAGATGAGGGAATTTTTCTTAGTGACTGGTGAACTCAATTATGAGTATGCGTATAAAAATAATCTAACATGTAAACTGAGAACTGAAGAAAAAACTTTGCTAAATATGGTGGAAGAGAGAAGAGCAATCTACCAGAGAAACATGATGACGAAACATACTAAATCTAAGTTTTGGCAAAAGGAGGATGAGAAACTTAATGGAAGAAATAAAAATGTTGCTATTAACATAGATAAACCTGATAGAGGAAAGCTTTGTATTAGGAGAGATAACACACTTTATGATAAATTTTTTGTGGGTGCAAGTCAATGTGAAGATACCTATCGTATTATAGGGGGTTGGGGATTTAAAGGGGGCAAAGATCCGATTTTTCCTGGAATTTATTTCATTTGTGGGAATAAAGCCTATTACAGTCTTCCCGACCATTGGTATGGGACCTGTTTTGTTGGTTTAGTTTTCCAAAAAATATTCCATGTAGATAGAAATTTAAAGGGCTCATTTGAAGTTGGTGATCACCTGAGCAGATTTAAAAGAGAAAGTTTTTCAGAAATTATGAGAGATATATTTGGTGCAATAATACCTATGGTGGGAATTACCCTGAATGCAAATAAAATCAGAAACGTTTCTACAATTGTTGACAGATTGTCATCAGTCACAGCAAGTGGATTTCAATTAGTTGATACTGAACTTGTTGCCATGAGATCCATGGTAATGCAGAACCGCCTTGCTTTAGACATTCTGCTAGCAAAAGAGGGAGGAGTCTGTGGGGCATTGCATGTCCAACATTGCTGTACATATATCCCAGATAAAAGTAGCGATATAGAAATGTATATAAAGAATTTAACAGAAATACATACTGAAATAGAACCTGTTGAAGATAAAAGTTTTACAGAGCGCTTGGCTAAAAGATTCGCAACAATTACAAATTTTTTATTGAATTGTGCTTTTATGAATGTTACTATGTACATTCGAATAAAGTTCTTTTGACTTGACTTGACTTGACTTGACTTGTGGAGAATCCTGGAAGCCTAAAAGAAGAAGGTTTTTATTTTGCTGCTTTTTGTGCTTTGGCTAGATAACATAATTAACTTGGTTAATATTTAGCAAAGGGGAGGGAAACAGTATGGGTTTCAATTCTTTAATTAATTACTGTCTTGTGTTTCTTTAAATACTAGTTCTCGTGTGGGCCCAAGAAAATGGTTGACTGGCAGTGCTGGAAAATGCAAAACTTGACTAGAGTGAAGCCTTCACTCATATACAGAAAAAGAGTTTTCTTTCCAAACAATGGAATAATAAGCGGAACTGTTTTGGTTTAGTTGTACGTGTTCTTAGAGAAGAGCACCAAGGACAAAAAAGCCTGAATCACCTGCCAAGATTAGGAAGTGAAAGGTTTCGTGTTCGGTGAAATGTTTCTTTTCAGAGGAAGCTAGAAGGATGGAATCTAAGAAAAATAGGGGCTTATGATGTGCCCCGGACTTGGTCAGAAAGTATGACATGAAAATGGTCTGGCATCTGTCAACCAATGGGAGCTCTGATGGCAAGGAAAAGTGTACTTTTTGAGAAGATTAGCTAGTAAGAAAGGTATAAAATCTGGCCCTACAGAAAGGGGGCTCTTGCTTCCCGATTCCAGAATGATGTGATGACAGACTCTTGGCGCACGTAAAGATAGCAGCCTTTATCATTTTATTAGGTGAAGTGAGTTTTAGACAGGGAAATAGAATTTAGGGAATGGAAACTTTATTTTGCTTTAATTCATGCTAAATGATTTACTTTGAAATGTCAGACTAATAAGCCCATCCTTGAATGATGCTTTCAAATTGCTAATAAAATAATGATTTCTGAATAAAGAATACTCTTTCCTTGAATTAAAATAAAGTTAATAAAATAGATTTTGAAATGACAAGCTGGTCTTGTTTATTCATGGTCTAGTTATCATTATTAGATCCATTCGCCTATGTGACTTAATTAATGTTTTGTGATCAAAACCATGATTAATTACATTGAACTGCAGTTGTATATAATCTTTGAACAGAGTGTTTTATTTAGGTCACATGATTCAGTCGCTCACAAATTGTCTCCTTAGTTTATGGGCCTAGGTAGTGATTTATGATTAATGGTGAGTATTGTGGAGATGAGTAGCGTTTGTGAGACAGTTTTTCATTAGGAGCGCTGGATCACTGCCATCTTACTTAATAGGCTTCATCATGTTGTGGTTTTGACTAAATTCGCATCAGAAGTGCCAGCTACCTCTTCACATTAGCCATGCAGTGGTCACCCAAGATTAATGGACATATTGGGATATATACCTACATACCACATGTGATTGAGGTCATAGCTAGGGGGTAAGTTCATATTGCCCCTTTTTGCTATACCAGTTGTCTAGAGCGACGTCTGTAGGGAGGATTGATGGCTGATCCACTCTTTTAATATTTTGGCAGCTACAAAGTTAAAGAACTCCATTAAGAAAATCTAAGTATAAATCGTCAAAGGTGCTAGAACATATGACCATTGGCAACCCTATCTGACATAGGATTTAGGTAAGCACTAATGTAGAACAAGAGTTATCTACAGCACTCTTGTTTCAAGATATAGATTTCTTTGTAGACTATTATGATTTTACTCTTTTGACAGTATTCTTTCCATCCATTTTTAGATGTCTGGATAGTACATTGCCCTATAATTAGAATGGTTTTGGATATAACTTTAGAATACATGATAGAAGAAAAGAAACCAAAAGCTGAATGCCTGTTTGGTAAGTTAAATCTGTATTGTCCAGTTGGATCTTTCTTTAAAGCAGTTACATAAAAATCACTGCCTACCGTCTAATGACAAGTTCCTTCCGTTATTAATTAAGGATAGGACTACATAGACAACTTAACATAGGACCTATGTAGCCATCATCTAAAGATAGGACCTGACATAGGATCATGTTAATCAGTACACCCCTTTTTCTATAAGTATGTTTGGAAAAATTAGTTGTTTAAACATGTATGGGCATGCTAGTGCACCTCGATAAAAGTATGCTTGGTAAAATGAGTTGTTCAAACATGCATGGGTATGTTACTGCACCTTGATGTAAGTATGATGGAATGGCCTTATTGTTAGCTTTGTGTCTTCTGAAACCTGAGTTATGTGGGAAGGTGGGATTTTCACTTTTTTGTTAGTTATATTGTTTTGGACAGTGCTTTTTTGCATTTGTATCATGGATATATGTCTATGTTGCTTCTTTTTCTGTTTTAGTATGCCACTGGTAGAAACACCCTGAGGAAGGTTAAACACCGAAACGGGTTAGTGACAACCATGTCATATAACCAGTGTTTCCCTTAAAATATTTTGGTGACAACCATGTCATATAACCAGTGTTTCCCTTAAATTATTTGGAATTGACATTCAGTTGGAGTGTTGTATTGATTATTTCATTGCACTTTACAAAATGATGTTATTTTTGTCAATTTCTCAGTGTGGTCATATTAATAATGAAAATGATTTATGAAGGTTTTTTCAAATATATGACATTAACTTTGTATATATATATATATATATATATATATATATATATATGAGTCTTTTTAATATATTTTGATATCAATCATATAAAAAAACTTTGTGAAGAGAAAAATAATAAAAAAGATATATTTTTGTAATATACATGTGTGCATTACATTCATTGTTTGGATAACCATGATATACTTGCAGTACAAAGGAATAAGTAGCACTTTTGCCCAGTGCCAATTTCTCTTTTTCCAATTATAGGCTCATTGTGAGCCTTAAACAGCACAGCCGTGGGATTGCCAGGACACATTCCTACAAAAGAAGGCATGCACCATGTTGTGCATTCCTTTCCGAGCAGGAACTGAGGTGCAAAACTACAGGGGGTACAACATGTGCCTCCCTGCATGCATCCCCATGCACAGAGGCACCCCTTTGTTACCTCACCACCACCCTTTTCATGGCAAATCAAAATGGGTTCAGCGGTGCCGATGTGGCACCATCAGCATATTTTGTCTTCAGTCCGCTGCCAGACCACCGCAAGAACTGCAGCTGTAGCAGTGGTTCAGTGGCGGTCCAATTGCCACACTTATAATACTACGGACAGTCCTGCAGTGTGGCGGTTTTTGGACCACCACCACGACTGCAGCGGTCTCATGGATCACCACAGTCACAATAAGGCTGTTAGACATTCTACGGCATATGTTCCCCACAAAATATTTTCAAAGTAATACAATACACACATTCATAGGGAGCATGTTCTCCATCTAAATGGCTCACAAGGCTGTAAAAGTCAGTACATAGATTTAGTGGAACCCAGCTCAATGTCTTGTTCAGCAACAAATCTGATCCTAATCACAAATTACTATTTAAAGTATCTATCAATGTAAAATATATCTGTAAGTGGCGATTCAGAGAGTTTCATGCTCAAGTGGAACTCTGGATGTACAAAATAGATTGTCTGCTCTTTGTAACCAGACTCAATGTTTTGAAAACCAAGGGTCACTCATAGCTGTGCTACTTTGAGTACCCAGGTTGGCTAAGTGCTCTGTACCTGGTAAAGGCCAGACCTCTCCGATGTTATGATCTTGGGAATCAACACATTGGGCCAGGCCCGATTCACAAAACACATACACTCCAGGGTGGATACTGCCACTCATAATGAAAGCCACATGAAGGGTGTCATGTCAGCCCTCTTCATCCTTTGGTCTATTCAAATGTCATTCGCATTTTGCTTCTGCCCACCACTACAAATGGCATGGATAAATGTATCAACCCACTTCAGGCATTAGTTTGCACTGTGAGTGATGGCTTCCCACCTGCTTACATGTGCACATGGTGCAGAGCAGGAATATTGACAGAGAAATATAGTGGGACCTAAATATTGCAGCCAAAATATCGTGGGGAAGAAATATAGACAACAAAAAAATAGTTGATAAGAATATCGCCTGACAGGTAAATAATATTGATTACAAAAATATCGTTGTAATAAATATAATTTACAAAAACCTAGTTCAAAAAAATATTGATTTATTAATAATGTTATGTATTTTAGTGTTTTTAATGAGAATTGTTTGTCATTTTATTATATGTTTTCGAATTTTACTAGTTATTAATATATTTCAAGTTTAATTCTGCGTATTTAGTTCCGTAGTGGGTTGACAGGAGAGTACAGTGAGAAGTGATTTAATTATATATATTTAAATATTAATTTATAGTAGTTAATTTTTTTTTAATTATAATATTGCGTTTTTAGTTCTATAGCGGGTTGTGGGTTTATAGGGGAATAGGGTGTGAAGTAATTTAATTATATAAAATGTATTGAATAAATAATGTGTTAATTGATTAATTAATAATAGTTTAATATTTAGTTGTTGTTAATTAATTTCAACTATTAATTACTTATGTTTATTGTTTAATTAGTTTTAGGTGTGTGTTGTGGTGTTTATATGTGTAAATGGTGTGAAGGGCGGTAAGTAATATAGGGCATCATTAGGATAGCGGGCGGACTTTGTCCGCCCGCCATCTTCACGGTAAAAGGGACCGCCCGCCATATGTGTGGGGGTCCCGTCACACTGGCAGGCGCATCCTGCTTTTTTACATTGCGGCGGGCGCTGCTTTTAGCACCGCCTGCCGCAATGCCAAAAATGCATGTTGTGCATGCGCATTCACAACGTGGCAGGCACCCCGCGATGCCTACCATGTTGTGCATGCACATGAAGGGGGGTACCATAGGTACCCCCATGTGCCCCCTCCAACTCCCCAACATCCTGGGGGCCCGCAACTGGCACCCATCCTCAAAAACCGCATGCCTTTCCATGGCGGCGTTCTCCCTCCCGCCTTCATCCTGATATGGATGGCGGTGTCTAGCAGACACCACCACCATATGAAACTCTTTTCTGCCCGGTCGACTTGTCGACCGGGTGGAAAAGTGGCAGACAGTCTTCCCGTCTGCCACGGTCTCCCCAACCATACTAATATGGCGGGGAAAATGGGTGGCGGGCGGGCTAGGATGTAGGGCGCATTGCCACCGCCATGCGGGCGGTGGCGATCCGACCTACATCCTAATGGGTCCCTAAATGTTTATTTATTAATTCTTAAACATTTTTTAATTCATTACCATTAATTAATTAGTAATTACAATTGTGTAATTAATTGTAGGTGTGTGTTGTGGTGTTTATATGTGTAAATGGTGTGAAAGGTGGTAAGTATATAATTTTGTATGATTAATTTATAAATAATAATACATTATTTTTTATTAATTAATTAGTAAATATTAAATGTAATTGTGTCATTAATTTTTGTTTTTTGTTGTAGATATTATAGTATTAAAAAATGTGTAATGAATTATGTTTCACTATCTTTGTTAAATAATATATTTAAATGTATACATTAATTATGTTAATATTGAAAATTAAAGTTATTAAAAATGTTGATGCTTTTGTTTTTCATTGTTTTGTGATCCAGCTCTTCCCCTACTGTTGCGCTCACTGAAGTGGGAATAGTATTTTTTACCCTTACGCTATCCAACGCTTTCCCTACTGTTGCACTCATTGGAGTGGGAATAGTAATTTTTACCCCTCCTCTATCCAGTGTGCGATGGTACCAGGTCACAAAGAGGAGCTGTCCCTAGGGTGGAACTAGGTGAAAAGCGTAATTAAGTAGAAACCTCTCTCAGTGGGCATGGGCCCAAGTTTTGGAGAAACCGTTTGGGTACAGAAACACAGCGCATTTAGCAAAGCTGTAAAACATGTCTTTGTTAGCAGGACTGACGACTCATTAAACAAGTATCACGGAGTGGAGAGGATGTGGCGCAGCTGCCAGAGCTGCTGACTCGAGAGATGGAGATCCCAGTTCGAGTTTCGGCTGGGCAAATCACGTAATCTCTCCACTGATACGTTGAGCTATATAAATCTACTGCAAGACAAAAAAGCAGAAAGAGGCAAGAATGTATAAAAGAAATAGTTCCATCAAAGCGGATGTTAACAGTATTTTGGCTACGGTAAACCGAGAGGAGAAGCAGCCAAAGAACAAGCATTGGTAAATGCAGGAAAGTATGCTACAGCCACTAGAAATGGAAGAAAAGTAAGTGACAAGCACAGGAACTAATGAAAAGACCGGAAAGAGAGGGTGCGGGATGTAAGCCCCTTTTAAATTTATATTGAAGACAATAGATATCACAAGAAACCTAATTACTATTGAATTCTGCCAAAGCCATTATTATAACTTTAGGGGCCTGGAATAGGTTGATTTTTCAGTCTTGTAGGAGTGCAATAATTAGTAATTGTGTTGGTACTGCCAGTGGCAGTGCTGGCAGTGGCAATATCTGGTGCAAGCTACAGAGGCCTCCTGATGAGGGCACAGGCACTAGTTTGGTTTTTAAGAATTAAGCACTGGGACCTGCAACGTGTACTTGGATAGGGATAATTTTATCCTCCCTTCTGTCTGAGGAAATCAATCCCATGCACAGCAAGTAACTGCATTCTAACCAATCATGCAAGGCGTTTTTTTAACAAACTGTGTTACCGATTGAGTTAATCTTGTAATTCTGACTATGCTGATGTGCCACAGGAGTAGCGTTTGCCTGACTGAGTCTACTTCTGTTTCTTCAGATTTCTGCAGATCACAACAGCAGATATTGGAGTAGGGAGATTCCTATGTTAATATTATACTGCTTAAGTCATAATGCCCTTCTGATATGATTTATTATGATCATTTAACGTCTTTGTTGATGTCCTTATGAATGTGTACAGGATGAAATCCACTAAAACAGAGGGCTCACAACACACGCCGGTTTGAGTTTAGACTTGCGGCAGGGGAGTCCTGACAAAGGTTCTAAAACAGCTAAATTGGTTACCACTGGGGGACAGAATTAAATTCAAAATTGTTTGTATAACATCCATAAACATTCGCTATGTCCAGCAAGATTACCTAAACTCTACCTTAAAATATCAGGAGAAAAAAAACAACTGAGAAGCAAAGATGTCCTCCGCCTTAAATCTAAAAATCCTAAAAGCCCATCCTGTCAGCTGCCAGTCTTTTTCTGGAACAGATCCATTTCTCTAGCACTCACTTTCAGCTGAAACGAGATGCCAAGATGACCTACTGCCAACTTACCAACAACTTAAACCTGTTATTTTTGTACAAAAGTTGCATTAGGAGCTAACCAGGACCCACTCCCTTTCCCATTTCTATTCTTTCTCCTAGAACTCTCCCTTTTTCTCACCTCAAATCTTTCCAATGTTCTGTCTACCTAATCTTGACTTAGCTTTCCCTTTTCCTCCATCTTCTTCTGTACTAGCTATCCTTCCATCCTTATCCCCTTCAGGCTCCTCACTTCACTATTCTGTCTCTTCCTACTCTTACCACTATACACCTTCTTTGTCCTTCACTCCGTCCTATCACTTCATTCTTGCTCTTCTGTGTCACCTTTCCCTGTCACTACCTTCTTTTCCCTTTAGCTGGCTCCACTAAAGTGCATCCCAAGATTCTCCCTCAAAACTACCATCTCCAGTTTTAGCCTTACCTCCTTCTCCCAGAGTTCTGCTAAATGATGCTTCAATTATGCCTCTTGGCCTCCTCTCCCCACTTATTACCCTTTCCCTAGACTAAATCTGTCCAACTGCTTTGCACTTTCCCTTGCTCTCCTTCCTGCTGCACGAGTACTATGCCTGAATGGTCACAAATGACTACTAACTAACCAGATATTCGTTCCCCATCACTCTAAGGTAAAAGGAGTTGCCCATCCCTAGTGCTGTCCATCGACACAGTATGACTGTACAGGAACATGCCTTGCGAACTTTTAATCACGCCAGTGTAATCAAAGTAATTTCAATAATTACAAATTCCTTGTGATGCATAATTACTGGATTAAGCCAGCTTGAGTAATTAAGAGCAATTTGGGGCAAAGATCCCACCGCAGGAGCTCATGAACAAGGAATTTAGAGAGAGCGAGCAGCTGCTGGCTACTGCTGCAGTATTTTGTGTTATTTACTTAGCGCAAAATGCATCCTTGGGCCCAATTTGAACGTGAGAGTGTATTTTGCACTAAGAAAATAGTGCTAAATGCTGGACTACGCTTCTCACATAATTTCACATAATTACGAATAACTTTGCTGTAATTGTGAGTAATTAAGCTACAGAGTATTACTCCAGTTACGCCCAGCCCTTTACAGGATTCTGTCGCTGGTGCCATGCAGAAGGTTACACACCGACACAGCCCAAAGAGCCTTGCACTGCTTTGCATGCATGGGATTCCAAGCACACCACATGAAGATCAGACCACCCGCCATTTTGGCTGTCCTGGTCTCTGCCTCGCCTCTCCACAGACCCGCGGTCACTCCGAGCATGGTCGTGACGCCACCCATCCATCGGCGGCGATCTGGGAGCTGGAGAGTCGATTGCTGCCCCCAACACCGCACTGAAGCACGAAATAGCCCCCGATCGGCAACAATCGCCTGACTCCAAAATGGCGTCCAGTGTTAAAAACGGCCGACGGAGCCGATCCTGAATATCTGGGGGTGTACTGCACCATCGGGACAGAGGTGAGCAGCGGACCACGCGCTTCCAGGGACAAACCTAAAGGGATTTTCTCTCTCTGCAGCAAGGACATAATCAACACACGAGGGTAATCACCCAACCGTTGCTTTGGACTGCCTTTCTCCCCCCGGACTTGCAGCACTCTTCCTGGACTTTCAGACCTGGACCTCTGTGTTCCCCGCCATTTTCTCTCTATGTCTCACTTCTTCTTCTACCTTTCTCCTCCGCCTTTTTAGCGATCTCTCACCTCCCCCTCTCTGTCCTAGTGACCTCTCTATTGTCTCTCCTGATGCCTACTTGTGACTATCTGCTTCCCTCTCTGGTTTGTCTCACTTTCCTGCCCTTCTCTGTCCCTCCCTTGGTGATGTGACTTTAAAACCAGTCTTATCCCCTCCCTATGTATATAGAGATAACTCTAATCACTAGTATATACAGTAGATGTGACTTTTAGAGTATATCCATGTGTATCCCCTCCCTATGTATATAGAGATAACTCTAATCACTAGTATATGCAGTAGACCGTTGTGCTCTCTTCCATTGCTATGTGACTCTTAGAGTATATCCAGGTGTATCCCCTCCCTATGTATATAGAGATAACTCTAATCACTAGTATATGCAGTAGACCGTTGTTCTCTCTTCCATTCCTATGTGACTCTTAGAGTATATCCAGTCTTACCCCTTCCCTATGTATATAGAGATAACTCTAATCACTAGTTTATGCAGGAGTCCGCTCTGCTCTCTACCATTCCTATGTGACTCTTAGAGTATATCCATGTGTATCCCCTCCCTAAGTAGATAGAGATTTCACTAGTATATGCCTAGAATATATCCATTTGTATCTCCTCCTTATGTGACTTTATCTCTTGTACATTTGCAATTTTTTTTCTGTTTGTACCTTTTTATAACGCATGTAATCCTAAGTCCGTATGTTTTCAACTGGTTCTTATGTAAGTCAAAAATTTGCAAATTCGTTTTGTACCGTCAGTCCTTATGTTTGAAACTGGGTCCTATGTAAAGCGCTCTGACACCTTCGGGTAAAGTTCGCGCTATATAAAATTGCATAAATAAATAAATAAATAAATAAAAAATTGACAATGCTTGCTTCCATTGAATGGCTGGTGCTTGTTGTCCTGCAGCATTACTGCAGCATGCAGGTGGCCCCTCCCACCACGTGGCACTTACTACAGTCCTGGCTTTACAGTGAGCAATGCTTTGTATTCTGTCTTTTAAGCAATACTTAGCTCTGGTAAAAGGAGAATGACAATCCAAGCATGCGATGTGCTATTCCCTAAAAATCCCGGACAGCCTGAAACTGTCATGCGTGACAACAGATCACGGGACAACGGGGTTTTCAAGAGAAAAGTAGAAAATAAAAAACAGGAAAATGCAAGGGAAAAAACCCTCCGTGCTTTCCTCCACCTAATATGGTCCCTACCAGCACTTAAATGATTTTCCGAAAAACAGCGTGATACCTGTCCCGGAGCTCTCCGTGCTTCAAGCCCAGTTTGGTGCACTCGGCTTCCTCCAGGGCGACCCCTCTGCAGGACTTGACGGGGTAAATAAAGAGATGTGAGACCACCCCGACCTGCCGCCGCGCCCTTCGGCTCCTGCGCCGCTTCCTCCAGAGCCAGGCTGCGGCCAGGCCCACCCCGAGCGCCGCCGCGCAGAGGACGCCGGTCCGGTGCCGAGAGAGCAGCTGCCCCGCAGCCAGGAGTCCGGGTCCGGGTCCGGGTCCGGCCGCCATTGTCTCAGCCAGACTCAAGCAGCGCACCGCAGGACGCTCGAGCAACACCGAAGTACGGAGGGTTCTCGCAGAGGCTGCTCCCGAAGGGGGCTCGAGAGCCGGCGCCATAACCAGCGCTGCGCCCCTGGACACAAACAAACTAGTGGGGGCCGGTTCTTGGCGCGCAAAGTGACCAGGAGCTAAGGAAATGCCGGCCCCTCCCCCAGCGACGGCCACCGAAGAGGCGCCGACACCCCCGGCCAATGGAGGCCCAGGCGGGCTACGAACTTGCCAATGGGCATGGGGCCTACCTGGCCTGGAAGGCGAATGGGGGAGGAATATAAACGCTGCTTCCCCAGGCAAGCTCTTATCTTATCGGAGCGGGGGAGCAGCACCGGCGGCGGAGCACAGATTCTTGTCGAGTCAAGATGAACCCCTGCACGAAAGGGCCAGCAGGAGCAACCGCCGTCGCTGAGAACATTCACCCCGCCCGGAGCAGAGCAGGGTCCGCCAGGGGCAGAGCAAACTGAGAACCGGAGACCCGAGGCCAGCGGCGCCAGTGAACTTACTGGTTATCGCACGCCGCCAGGCGAACCCTGCTGCACGTATCAGGGGCGTTGGGGCACGGGCGGAATTACGGTAGACTGCAGCAAGCAGGTTGGACCCGAGCCCCGCAGCCGATCTTCGGCCCTGAACACGGGCTAGAACATAACATAAGCACGAGGGGCAAAGTCCGAATGGCGCGGACAGCATGATTGGATCCTCCGCCACAGAGCTGACCCAGGTATCATATTGCCTTTTTCCTCGTGGCAGGAGCGGAAGAACGGGGGCAGGGCTGGGAACCCCTTCACCCTCTCCCATGGCAAGGAACAAGCACAGACTGGAGCAAAGGAAACACAGGAAACAGCGGGATCAAAGGAGCGTGAGGGGCGGCAATGGTCGGGGAGCCTGAAGCACTGAAGAGACCCACCTTGATGGCCCCGGCTGCCTGCCATGCCTCCCGCCTTCCCAGCAAGCCGCAGAGGGGGGACGAAAGTGAGACATCTGCGGTGAAGATCGTCAGTGAGGACGTCTTGGGGCAGGAGTTGAGAAAGGCCCAGGAAGTCACAACTTCCAGCACCGACAGCCTGAACGGCAGTGCGCAGGAAAGGAGGCAGGTCGGTGCGGGCGGCGGTGCCCCCGAAGCGTGGTAATAGAGGTAAGCTCAGCAGATCGGGGGGGGGGCAGCATAGCTTAAAACGGCCACTGCATACTAGATTGCGTTCGGGGCAAAGCAACAGGCTAGCTCTCTCGTTAGGCAGGAAGGGGCTCCGTATAAAGGGAACCTGCAATAGAGTAATGGAGGATTAGGGTAGTCACTTGCCAGCCCCGTCGTTAGGAGGATGAGAACGCACGAGAAAGGGCAATTGGACTCTTACCAGGCCGTGTGGGCAGCATCGTCACGGAAGCGAGCTCAGCAGAGCGGGCGCAACATAGCCGCGACGAAAAGCTGCCATGGTCTGCAGTGATCCAAAAACGCACCAATAGCGTCCGAGTTTGAGGCAAGATAGACTCACCTTATCGCATAGTAGGAATGGCGCCATAGAAGGCGGAATGATGGACACGGCGGAAACCCTAGCAAATCGGCCCGAGGGTAGAATGGCAGGGAGAGCGTTGCCAGGTTTAAAATAAGTCATGGGGCCCTCGTAGTAGAGGACACACACAAGCGGAAAGGGAGGAAATACATTTGTCTCCATACGGGGCCCTCGTAGTAGAGGACACACACGATTGAAAAGAAAGGGAGCAAATTTGCCGCTGTATAGAAAGGTGCGAAATGCTCAAGAATCAATAGTGCGCGGAATGCTCAAGAGTCAATAGTTCGGGAAATGCCCAAGAATCAATAGTGCGCGAAATGCTCAAGAGTCAATAGTGCGTGAAATGCCCAAGAATCAATAGTGCGAGAAATGCTCAAGAATCAACAGTGCGCAAAATGCTTAAGAATCAATAAGGCTCAAAGAGAGTAAAATAAATAAATAAATAAATAAAAAATAAAAAAATAATAATAATAATAAATAGATAAATAAATGCGAGGATGGATCGCTTTCTGGTGGGGCCCGGCTGGGGAGGTATTAGTCTCCCTTCGAACACTCTCGGCCCGAAGGCCCCCTCCCACACAAACCGCGGTCCCAATAGCTGCAAAGGTATCCACACTGTACAGCGCAAATGTTTACAGTTTCTGGGCCAGCCTTAAAAGTTCGACAGCTAAGCAGAGAGAGGAATGCGTCCGTTACGTTGTGGGTTTCTTTCGGGCCATGACTCTGAAGGTGTACACCTAGCAAAAAAAAAAAAAGGGAGAGCAAGTACGGAGAGATGAAAGTAAGCAGCTGCATTGTAAATTGAAATGTTTTCGTTTTCATACACAGTGTACCATCAACATGCTAGGAAACATTAAAGTACATCGAATCGAGGATACATATGACACAGGAATAGAAAACACCTTGTTACATATTGGGAAAGAATGGTATAATATGTAAGATCTCCCGTTGCTCTAAGTCAAGGGTTACATTTCCTTTGTAAATTCAGGGTTACGAATGTCGGATAGGCTTATAACTACTACTGCTAGGATACGTGATCAGCACAAGTACATTCCAGGCACCCGCTTCTAATTCGCTGCCCGGTAAAGGGTTACCGCTGACCGATGACGGCAAAGTCCCCCCTCGCCGGGGGGGCAGCTACACCATCACCAAGCCTTTTGGTACCTGGTTTCGCCCACAAACAAACCTCTTAATCCCACGGCGCCAGAACGCGTAACATACACAAGGTGCCCGGGTAAAGCACTCCAATACCTTCAGGTCAGTGACTGTTTAAAACGGCAAAAACATTCGCGCGCGTCTAAGCAGCGTTTTTTGATTCGGAGTGATGTTTTTTCAAAATATGGCGTGCTCATGGCGCATACGCTGAGCAGTCTCTGCATCGGTGCAACTTTGCGATCCGTGCCATGTATGGAGGAACAAATGTGTGTTGTCTCTAAGCTGCGATGCGTTCAGTTTGAAATAAAACAGGCTTCGGCAGATTTTCGGCACTCTTAAAAAGGGCTACTTGCTGAAACTGCAAAGAAATACTACAGTGCAGACGTTTCTATCCCTGGAGCGAGAATCGTTAGGCGAAGCATTCAATTGATCTATAGTAAGGCGTTGATGTCAAAATCCCCATCATTTATTCTCAGTGACTTGCAATGACGAGAAAAGCAAGCAATTCTAAGGCAATTGGTCTCACCTTTGGGACCGTGTACATATTTAACTATGCAACACAGTAGCCTAGGTGCGGAAACATTCACTGTTCTCTAACATGAAGTAAACACCAAGCTGCATGACACGCCAGGCATGGGAGCTCTTGGGGAGAATTATTGCCTCGCAGTTGGAAAGGTTGGAGTCCAAAGCTTTGTTTTTAATGTAGAGCTTTGTCTTCAATGTATAATCAGGGCCTTCGGTTCCTATCACTAAGAATCAATATGTGGAAAAATATTATTGTCTGCAAGTACGCACGGAAGACAATTTCTAGGGACGGGAATTTAGAGAAAGCTAAAGTAATTCTGATATTCTACTTACCCCGCCTCTTGTCGTTTGCTATCAAGAAAGTTAAATAGTGGCAGTGCCTAAACCCAAAAAAAAAAAAAAAAAAAAAAGTCCCTCAGCGAAAAGCAATTCAAGGAATGATGGGACCACGCCTCAGTGACCTCAGTCACCCACTGACAAGGAATACGCCGGGGGGTCAGAAGTCAGAATAGGACATCCACAAATCAGTGTGCCCAGGACCATAAATAGGGTGGCCACAGTGTTCGCTGTTAGAGCACTCAGAATCGGCAGAAGTGTAATCGTTTGCACTATGCGGAGTATAAGTTTCAGTCAAAAGTTGCTTCCCGATAGCCACGATCCTTTAGTAGGGCAAAGCCAGAAATGGTCGCCAGGGGGCACGGTAATACACAGAATGACCATATTGGCGTGCAATTGGTAGGGAGCTCCACAGGTCTGGTAGGAGTCCGGATTTCTACTGTCCACCAAGAGGGCCAAAGGGGTTGAAGCATGCGGCCCGAACGGAACAGCCAGACACAAAAACCTGTGGTAGGAGGACGATGCGAGACACAGTTGAGCAAGCAGGGCAAAAACCAGCTGGCCCAAGGTAGGTCGCCGGCCTGCTATCCTGCAGCAGGTACCTGGGGGAGCCTCATCAGATGAAAAGCATGGCCAGTTAACAGGGTTTGATTCATGTTAAGGCTTTGTGGCCTCAGGGTACGGCAGACCCGCTGTCTGGGCATTAGATAGCAGTACAGCGCGGATGCTAGTTTAATTCTGATTAAGAGCCAGGCTGCCGACTCCCCCCCCCCCCCCCCCCCCTGCTGCAAGGAACTTGAACAACGCAGATCACAAAGGGGAGGCCTTTTTGGGGGTAACAGTATACAGTTAGCTAGGAGCTGGCGTAGAGCTTAAAAAAAAAATTAAAAAAAAAAAATATATATATATATGTATATATAAAAGAAAATAAGTTTGTGTCAAAAACATACGGCAGCTCTGCAGTATGGGTGGAAGGGGAAGCAGAGGAGGCACAACAGGCCCCCCCCCTAGCGCCAACTGCCCCCATCACAGCTATCTCCTTTGGCTAAACCAACCGTGGAAATGGCAGGCAGTATGTGTACTAGAGGATAAGATGGATGTAGGCTGGGGCCTGAAGTGTGCCCAGTTTTTAATTAAATGTCAGCTGGGGCGGAGGGGTGCCGAAGTCCGAAAGAGGGTTAGTAACTCCCACTCCCACCGAGGAAACGCAAGACGGCAACAAGTGGCACAAAGCCAAGTGCCTTGACATGTATTCAAGGTCAATAACATCAGTACCAGTGAGTGGTGGGGTAACATTATAACATCTGTTATCCGGCGCAAATATATCCTGTGGCATCATGAGCTTTACAGATAGTAGGTTTTCTGCCACCCGAGGGGGGGCCAACCCATGCTTCCATCTCTCCAGTGAAACATGGGTACAGTGGATGAGCGGGGTGGCAGGTATGAAACAAGGTCCCATATGGAAATTCCACAAGGAAAGGCGCGATCGAGGGCGTATACTGGATACTAGAATAAGCAAAGGCAATTCAAAAGCGTTAAATAACAAAATAAATCTTTGGACAAGATTACAATGGAGTAGGCGGCTACAAAATTGAGCAAATGTTTACCAACGCAGCATTGACCGAATTGGAGTGATCGCTGCACCTCAATAGAACCGGCCCAGACAGCCTGCTGGTAGTGTCCTGGTCCCCGGGGACAAGGGTAAGAATGCGAGCTGGGGTGGTCTCAACATTAGATGTAATTACGCCCACTATACAGGCTCAGACGGGAAGGAGAAAAGACAAGGGCGGCCTACCACCTTGGAAAAAGTAGAGGCAATGCTCCTGCAGGCCCCCCGGGAAGCCTCACAAGGGGCACAGAGGGAAAAAACGGAAAAAGGCAGCCTCGTGAGGAATAGACAGGGTGGATGCTCAAGTCGGGCCAACCTGTGGGGGGCGATTGTCTTGGCAGGGTGCAAACAAGGAAAATCAGGACGTAGTTGGGGGGAGCCGCGGGGAGACGGAAGCCTCCCAGACGGCGTGGCGAAGAACTACGCTGATATCGGTTGGTACGGAGGCACACCGGAGGGCGGTGTGCCAGAATAGGTCCACTCACCTTCAGATGCCTCACGGCTGGGTGAGTTGGCCTAAGGACAGGTGTGTAGGACCACTCACTCTGGGATGCCTCACGGCTGGGAAGGAAGTTGGCCTACCAACGATGGGGGGGTAGCAAACGGAGACGGCGCTCGCAGCCCAGCCCCTGCCTGAAGGCAGGGCACAACAAGAGTCGGACAAGGTAGCGAGGGGGCCTAACTCCGGGACAGAAGCTACCCACTCCCCGCGCAAAGTGAGCGAAAAAACCAACCTATCAAGGAGAACGACCCAGAAGGGCCAAGAGACAATAACAAGGAAGTTTTGTCAAGACATAACATGCAAAATATGCAAAGTATATACATGTTTCTTTGTATTCCTAATAAACTGCGGCCAACAAATGACCACTATGTGACAAATGTGTACGTTGGCTTTTCTTGTCCGTGTAAGGAATACAGTATGGGCGAAGGTGGTATACATGTGGGAATGGGGCAGAGTGCGGGGGTTATCGCAGAGGCTGCTCCCGAAGGGGGCTCGAGAGCCGGCGCCATAACCAGCGCTGCGCCCCTGGACACAAACAAACTAGTGGGGGCCGGTTCTTGGCGCGCAAAGTGACCAGGAGCTAAGGAAATGCCGGCCCCTCCCCCAGCGACGGCCACCGAAGAGGCGCCGACACCCCCGGCCAATGGAGGCCCAGGCGGGCTACGAACTTGCCAATGGGCATGGGGCCTACCTGGCCTGGAAGGCGAATGGGGGAGGAATATAAACGCTGCTTCCCCAGGCAAGCTCTTATCTTATCGGAGCGGGGGAGCAGCACCGGCGGCGGAGCACAGATTCTTGTCCCACCCACCCACACCTAAGGAACAGCTATGTCGCAGGGCTGAGGAACAGGCAAAGCGTGGCGAAGAACTACGCTGATATCGGTTGGTACGGAGGCACACCGGAGGGCGGTGTGCCAGAATAGGTCCACTCACCTTCAGATGCCTCACGGCTGGGTGAGTTGGCCTAAGGACAGGTGTGTAGGACCACTCACTCTGGGATGCCTCACGGCTGGGAAGGAAGTTGGCCTACCAACGATGGGGGGGTAGCAAACGGAGACGGCGCTCGCAGCCCAGCCCCTGCCTGAAGGCAGGGCACAACAAGAGTCGGACAAGGTAGCGAGGGGGCCTAACTCCGGGACAGAAGCTACCCACTCCCCGCGCAAAGTGAGCGAAAAAACCAACCTATCAAGGAGAACGACCCAGAAGGGCCAAGAGACAATAACAAGGAAGTTTTGTCAAGACATAACATGCAAAATATGCAAAGTATATACATGTTTCTTTGTATTCCTAATAAACTGCGGCCAACAAATGACCACTATGTGACAAATGTGTACGTTGGCTTTTCTTGTCCGTGTAAGGAATACAGTATGGGCGAAGGTGGTATACATGTGGGAATGGGGCAGAGTGCGGGGGTTATGCAGTAACCAGTTGTTTATTGCGCGGAGCACGAGGGGGAAGTTCACTTGGCAGTTAAAATAGTTAAAATTATTTTGATAACGCTGTAAATCATTTTGATAACGCTGTAAAAGAAACACTGAGTACATTTTGTAGTTCACTAGGTCTGGTACAGCAAGTCCCAATTCATGCAGCCCTTGCCTTTCCATTAACTGTTTCGATGCTCAATGTTCGTACCAAGACAAGTAGCAGAGCTCAAGTGCACTCGGTCCGTGCATGAGCAGACAGACCGCTCTGCAGGTTTCTTCCTTGCATTCTGGTACTTGTCCTAGATTTATAATGAGATAAACATGGCTACAAGTCCCAGGATGAGCGAGTACGTACACATTGGCCTCTCAATCATGAGATTGCTGCCAGCGTGAATTAAGGAAGAAAATGAAAGAATACGCCCAGGTGTGCGTTACTTCTTTTTAAGGAGCTTCAGATTTCAGTCTCTGTGTTCTGTGTCACCATTACTGAGAGTCATTTTGCATCAACCATAAGTACAGAGCATGCGTGTGGATCTGCTTGCGGACTGGGATGGAAGGAAACTTCCAAGAGTGCTCTCTCAGCCCAAACCCCACATGCAGAAGCTGAGCAAGAAAGTTGGACCTGTTGAAACGAACTCTGATGATCATCATAACTTCTTGGTACTCCAGTTTGGCATATTTTGTAATTTACAGCTTAAGCAACCCAATGGAAGAGTAGTTTTATGGCTGAAGTAATTCTGGAATTATTATTCTATCAGGAAAATTACTCATGATTCAGAAAGGTAACAGGATGGCCAATCAGTGGTAATACCTACAATATAATTGTCCCCAGCTTCAAGTTTGGTATTATATTTGTTAAGGTGACATGTAGTAAGTAGCAAAGGGCATTCACCCTGTAACTTCATATGAGCTTGGAAATGATAGCTTTGCACCCCCTGAGCCAAGAGCTGAGGCCACTCTTCTGTATTCAGGACAGCTTGAGGATAGATCTGCATAGCTACAGGGCCCAAATCTTCATGGCTACTGTTCTCAGTCCTGGATTTTAACCTACAAATAATTGGTGAGTATATCTAAGTAGTTCAAACAAACCAAGGGCACTACAACGACGATGCATTAGTGCTGGATTCCACAAAATGTTTGGTGGTGCACCTAGTAGATTTCTGATACCCCCGAGAATCGGGATAGCCTCTGACCCAGCAGAGCAGGGAAACAGACAGGTATCTCACCAGTCCTCCTATGGGCTAGTTATTGAATAGGGAAGCGATAGACCAGCCATAGACATGTACGGAGATACCTCAGGGGTCCCTTGAACGTTTATGTCTCTGGAGAGTGTATGGGGTGAAATGGACATGCAAGTAGGAGTTCAGACGAAAAGAGTTGCCTGGAAGAATTTGCGATTATTGAGGTATTGTAGGAAGGTAGGATCCTTCTGCATGGTTACCCCCACTTTTTGCTTTATGTAATACTGTGTTTGACTAGTCTGAAGTGATCCTGCTAATCAGGACCCCAGTCTATCTGCTTTCTCCCTTAAACTGTTGTGGTTAGTACTTAGGTACATCCCTTATCAGTCCCTAGTATGTGCTACTAAGGTACCCAGGGCATAGGTACCCCAGAGGTCGGTTGAAGATAACAGGAGACTGTGCAGAACTGGGGAAACTCTCCACATGATAGGAATATTTTGTGACCAGGAGAAGCCCTTGTGAATGAACTGTTGTTAGTTGGAAAGGTAGGAGTTGAACCAGTGAAGGGCATTGATGGTGATTCCAATTTTCAATTCAAGAATGCATATGAAGGTGGCATGGTCAACTATGTTGAAGGCAGCAAAGATGCCCAGCAATATTAGGAGGCAGAGGTCATCTTCATCTGTGCTCAAGAGGGCATTGTCTGGGATGTGAAAGGTGGTGGTCTATGTGCTGCAATCTGAAGCCAAACTGGTAGTCGTGCAGGAGATGGTTGGCATTGATGTGATCTTGGAGTTGAACATAGACGGCTCTTTCAATGATCTTGCCTAGAATGGTACATGAGAATTGGGCTGGTAGTTGGTGAGATAACCAGGGTCCAATGTAGGTTTCTTGATGAGCAGGAGCATCCAGCCAGTCTTTAGAGCTCCTGGGAAGATGCCTTTGGTGAGGGAAGCATTCACAATGGAAGGTAGGGTTAGAGAGCATCCCCAGAGAGAGCATTCATGATGGACAACGGTAAGACATCGTCTTCATTAGAAGTGGCTTTGAGGGAGTTGAGTATGGCAGCCAGTCTGGGAGAGATAGCAATTTGAAAGCTAACCATTGCAGGATGCTACAGAAAGGGAAGAGTGCAAGAGATGACACAGGCTATGGCTCATTGATGTGGTGTCTGATCTTCTGTATTTTTTCACTGACAAAGAGATTGATCACACTACACGTTTCAGTAGAGTGAAGAATAGCTGGGTCTGGCAGGAGGTTGATGATGTGGTTGATTATCTTGACTAGTGTTCTGATTGGGTAGGTGGCTTCACTGATGGTGATGGTATAGTACTTTGCTTTGGCTAATTTGTTGAGCTGTCTGCATGTTGTGTGGAGAGACTTTAGTGTCAAGACGGTCTTAGAAATTCTGTTTCAATTCCATTTTGCTTCCTGTTTGCGGATGGATTGGTTTTTGTCAGCAAGGTCTTTAGAGTCACAGGCTGTTAAATGCTTGCATGTTCTTATTGTACTAGAAGGGTGGATGTTCACATAGTTTTCCACAAAATTGTTGAAATTGATTAGAATGATGTTGGTGTCAGACTTTGAGTTGATGGGGTGAAAGATAAGTTCAAGTATTAGGCTGTTGATAGAAAAGTCTTTGAAGAATCTGAAGGTTTGAGCTTCAATTTTGTGTTGACCTTGATTCGTTGGTAGTACACTGAGTAGGTGTAGAGTATGGCCAGGCCCTCTCAGCATAGGCCTGCCTAGGACATGGAATTACCCCACAGACGGAGCCCACACCAGTGCTTTGGATACTAGTGCACTTTGACCACGAGCAGTCACGTGCTCCTTTATTTATCAATAATGCATTCTGTGTCTGGGTGCCTCACTACAAGTAGGAAGATAGGAAAGACAGCTATATCATGTCTTACATTGCTGAAAAGTTGATCAAAGCAAATTTTCTATATTATTTCCTGTGTGTAGGTGTTGGGCACATCATCAGAGCCAGATGCTCAGGTCCACACATGTTGAAATGTTCAAAACTTAGGCATGTGCAATGATGTCTGTGGAGATGGTGTTTGCCTCTTTGAAGAAGAATAGAGAAGAGGGTACATCTGAGATTGGGTTGGCGATGGACTTTTTCGGGAATTACTCAGAAGAATAATATCTGAGAGCATCATTGCTTTATATGCCACATATGAGAACCAAATACCAAAACACCTTTACAAGTCCACATTTAGGCTCACGTCTCACATGCCATGTAGAGCATCACATGCCTATGTGCTACCTCATGTGGCCAAGTGACTGTATCATATGCCAGTAAATTTCCCCATTATATGCTAAGTGTTGCCATCAAATCGCAAGTATTGTCATAATGTTACAGAAATTGCCACCACATGCCTAGTATCACCTTTATGTGCTGCATTTGCCATCACACATTCTGGATTGCCCCAAATACCATGTATCACCATGATATCCCTAGTGCGGCCTCATTTGCCAGGGACTTCTCATCTATCTATGACTAAGTCATGATAACACAAACATTCTTCGGTATGCTTTAACTGGCTCCTCCACTCACTTCAGACTGGTCAGATACCTAGAACAGGTCCCACCACAGACCTATAGACATTGCTTTAGAAACCAGCACAAAAAATCCTCAAAATGAAACTCATGTAGATGGACAAGCAAGATGACTGTGACGGTGAATCTGTGTCTGAGTTGAACACATACTAACCTTAATTTCCACAGTGAGTGAATGGAGTACTGCCAGCCACAAGGCACACCTTTTTTTGGTAAGGGTTCAACTGATTCCTATCTGCCGTTGGGCCTACAGAATGAGACTTAATTTAAACAACTAGTGCTTTAAGTGTTGCATAGATGTTGTTAAGAAATGAATGCAACCAGAACATCTCTTGCACTTTTTATTTTTCATAAACTGTTGCAGCAAATCTCAAATTCAACATGACACATACCTAGAAAAAGAGGACATTTGCACAGAAATTTTATTGTGGAAGGAGCATCTCAGTCATGAGGTAGTGTACATAGAACTATATGGTATGTAAGGGGGTTCGTTGAAACATGCTTTTTGTAACCAGGATATGAGGGAAGTATGCAAATGGCACATGTAGCAAATTCATGTTTTCTGCATGGTCACCCAGATATTTTGCCTTTGTCTGGAACCTATGTTTGCTTCTTTTATGGCTGCTATTCAGTGTCACAGTGCATGTGCTGTGGCCCTAAAATGGTAATGGTAAAAATGGTTTCACCCAATTGGTCTATTTAATTTTCCTGTAAGGCCATCGTACATATCATAAAAAATGCACCAATGCCATGTGAGTTAAATGTCATATGTGGGCTGCAGTGTGTATTTTCACCACCTTCTTATATGATAAAAAATATATGGCTGCCTGGAGCGCAGCTGAGATTTGGCCGGCCTACAGTTTAATGCCATGACAGTAACACACGAGCAGCAAAAATGCCAGTGCCTTGTAGGTAAACGTATATTTATTTATTAATAACTCCTCCCTACAGTATGACTTGTAGGACCGCTTTCCAGGGTGCCTCATATACAACAAAGGTGACATAATATATATATTAAAACATTTGCTCTCCTAGGGACTGAAAGCGTAAATGCTATTTCTCTGTGTTGATACAGCTAGCTCTTTTTTATAGGAGAGGCATCAGTGGAATTAAAATATTTGATTTTATATCTCTTCATGGGAAAATACAATCAAGTACCTTTAAAGTTCTTTTCGACCTAATTTTTCACACCTGATTCAATGGTGAATTCAGATTTTGGATAACTTGAGTAGGAAGGTAACTGTATAAAATGTACATTAGGCTGCCTGGTTTCAAACCAGTTCTGCCACTCGGATCACTGAAACAATATTGACAGACCGAGTTATCGACTACCTAAAATATCGAAGCAAAATTATCGACTACAAAAATATCGACTACCAATACTTAAACAAGTAACTACACAAATATCGACTCCAAAATATCGCAAGTAAAAAAAAATTGATTACAACAATATCGAACACAAAAAATATCGTTAACAATATATATCGATTTTCAACACATATAAAGACATAAGCAAAAATATAAAAAACAAAAATATAGACCACTAAAATATCGCAAAACACATTTTATCGATTTCACTTTACAACATAAAAAACACATTATACATCAAAAAACATGTTAAATAGTTACATAAATCACCATAATTATATGAAATGAAACATACAATATTCACTGAGTAAATAAACATCCTGAAAATTTTAAAAAGTAAAATTTTGAAACAATAATACATACACATATTAAAATCTAGATCATTATACATCTCACACTATTTAATATTTATAAAAAAACAGATAGAAAAAAAGGCTCCACGATAAAATAAACAATAATTGGCGTCTTCCATATAAAGCACGTAACTACCCAAAAAATTCAAACACTCTCAAGCAACCAATAAAAAACACCATATAAATAGGCAGACCAATGAAAACCACCAACAATTTATAGAAACTATAAACATACAACCAATACACAAGTAGATAACACTTTACGCCACAAAACGTGAATAAGGGTCAACTCTGCCAGATTTTCACCAGAAGAGCAACCTACTACATTAAAAAAAACGACACCAAAAAAAGTAAGTACCACTACTTTATAATAGCAACTAAACTTAGCACTAAAAACTAAAAACAAATATTTAAACAACAATAACTGAAACATTTTCTTTCCTTCTTACCATGTCTTTCAGATAATTCAAAAGTTACCAAAAAAAAGCTCAACTTTTACAACTCTATCAACTCTAAAACAAAAGTAAGGGGTCCATTAGGATGTCGGGCAGAAAACAGCTTTTTCAGCCCGCGAGCAGCGGAACTCACGTCCGCAACATTAGGATAGCAAAACATAGGTCATTTCCCGTCCGCCGCGGAGTGCCGCGCACCACCATCAAAGTGCGCGTGCGGAATGACGTTCGCCCACTCAACAAATTAGGATGGCCCAAACAAGTCGACGCACTGCAGCGGAGACACCGCCCAGTTTAAGCAGGCGGAAACTCGACAGCGGAGCAAGATAGCCGAGACCCGGACCTGAACGCCATGAACCCAGCCCTCCATATGCACCCGGTGATGTTCCTCCTACAACTCTATCACCAGATGGGCCACCGCAGACACCGCCGCAGGTACGCAACTACACAAATGCAACACACAGGCCAACACAGTGTCCAATCACCACACAGACACCCTGCTGGGGGTCACAACACATCCACAAGGGCACCCACATATCACCCACCTGACAACATGGCACCCCTCAGCATCCGGGACACACATCATCCGCCAACCAGCAGCAACGCCTCGGTCCCGGTCACGTCACCGCTGCGGTCGACACATGCGCACTATGCATAAGGCAGGGCCACTCCAAGGCATGGGCAGGGCACAGACACCACAGGGCCACACCACCACAAACCACACTGCAACACACCCCATCAAGCCACAGGCCAGGTGCCTATCCTGTGCACTTCCATGCACACCAACAAGCACTGCAACAAGCAAGCACAATACACACCCTGCACCACACAACACACAACCAGGGAGACTGCCACTGCAGCAGTGGCTGACAAGGAACACACAACACCAGTGCCACACACACTGAAGGCTCACACTCCTTGCCAGCACATACACACGCAAACAAACACACACCCTGGGTGTAGCCATAAACACAACACACACACAGGGATGCCTCAATAAATGCCTGCACAAGAACAGCACACAAACACTATAGGAACACATACTGAACTCCAACAGAAACAGACATACCATGTACACCCAACTGGGAAAAAGAAATGAGAGCACAGACACAACAGGAGTACACAACATCATCACTCAGGAACAAAACACACACACCATAACACAAATCACACAAGAAATGCATCTGGACAAACACACACTGCCACATCAAACCTACCACAGATGCACATCAAACACCAATCAACCAACACCACAAGGCATCAGGGGATGCAAATCAGGCAATGCCCAGGGCACATACACACAGCACTGCATTCTCAACAAGCAGTGTGTGCAGAACAAGCACAACAGCCGCACACACATATGATCAACACAACCACATCACACACACCACAATTCTGCATTGCACAAATACTACAGCACACCCAGGAACTGAACCAAACCCACATCCAACACCAACACATCCAACACAACAACTACACATGCACCACTCCGGGACACAAGAGCCAATTCAACTCCACCAGAGCACTGGGTAGCACACACAGCTGAAGTGCACATGACCACCACAGAATGACAAATAGCACAAGGACAGCACACATACACCATTGTGGCAATGTCCAGAGTGGAACAACACTTATGGCCCAAGAACTGCACCACAAAGCACAAGCTCACAAACGAAGTGATGGGGAGACACATACACATGGAAACCAAGGGGACTGCTGACATCAAAGTGAAATACCCTGCATGTCAGTAGCAGACATGTACTGGGTGTCCCACACACAAATAGAGGGAGGGAAGACACACAATGGCAATGCGCACGTGGCACACATAGAGGATGGTGTAACACCACACACACCATCCCATACAGGAGGAGAAAAACCACCATGTGCCTGCAATTCATCACAAACACAAACACAATGCCAGTGTGGAGCAGCAGGGCCACACAGTCTACACAAACACACCCAAGACACATTGAGAATCACTCAAACACAACAATGATATGCAACTCACACACTTTGCACACTTCAAACTTACAAAAACAACTAGGAGGAGTCACTCACAACTGCATGGACACACCAACACACAACACAGTACACTACAAAAAGCTCACACAAGTGCATGCAATCTTCTACAAAGGGCAAGACAAAACAAACAACAGGCATACAAATCCTGGGTGACACATGTTTGTCTCTCACAATACAGGGGCACACATACATCCACTACAAACTTACACCCTTCACACTGCACACCTCTGCTACACCCAAGACCACGCATCTCATGTAGGCCATGGTACCAGGACTAAGGGCCAACACAAGATAACCATACACATACACGGCTGGTCTTACATAAAGGAATCCACACACATACATCATGACATATCCCAACCTACTCCAAAACCTTAGCACAGCATCACACCCTGTGTCCCACAACCTGACACATGAACAGTGTATCCAACAATAGCAAATCACTGCATGGCAGGTAAAATAGCCATCACAGATTATTCCATAATCGGGGTCAGAATGAACTGAAGACCCTGTCACCCCTGTCTAATAATCTGATGCCTGCAAAGAGCCTTGCAATGTTGAAGTGATACATAGAGCATGGAGCACAGCCAATCAAATGCAAACACAAAAAGAACTTTAATCAGCAAGGACACTGACAAAACACGCAACAGAGGTAACTGTATTTATTCACATATAGCACAGATGTAGCAGTAGAACAATAGTAGACAACAGCAAGGCACAAAATGATGTACACAGTCAAGGTAATATGCACAGGTGAAACACAAACAGGAAGGCCAGTGTCCATAGCACAGGTGAGAGGCCAACACAGCAGAGCAACAGGGCCAGTGTCCATGGTAGGTGAGAGGCCAACACAGCAGAGCAACAGGGCCAGTGTCCATGGCAGGTGAGAGTACAGCACAGCAGAGCAACAGGGCCAGTGTCCATGGCAGGTGAGAGGCCAACACAGCAGAGCAACAGGGCCAGTGTCCATGGCAGGTGAGAGGCCAACACAGCAGAGCAACAGGGCCAGTGTCCATGGCAGGTGAGCCAGCAAGTACATGAGAGGCTGCATAGGGGAGAGTACAGCACAGCAGAGCAACAGGGCCAGCAACACACCCATATACAAAACAATGTTTAGGACTAGCACACCTGTATGAGGCACAGGCGTATGAGGGGGATGTCAACTCACTCCTGGCTGTCAAGCGGACTTGTACCTGGCTGTGTGTTGGGAACAGCAGGCCCACTTGACTGTGTTGACAGAGCCCCAGGTGATTTGGTGCTAACAGTGGCTTTGCAAGCTGGGGGGATGTGTGGACCAGGTGGCATAGTGGCACGTGGAGGTGGAGTCATGCAGACCTCCGACACAGTGTGGGTGGGAGAAGTGGGAGGGGTGCCCTTTCACTTTTTGGGAATATGAAATGGCTTCCCTGTCTTGTGGTTGATCGGAAGTGGTGATGACACAACTGTCACACACCCCAACTGTCCCACATCAGGTGCAGATACTGGCACCACCTCTGGAGATGTGCTGGATCCAGCGGAACGCTTGGTCTGGCTACACCTCTGGACCACCTTCACCTCTTTGCCAGGTGTACCCCCTACAGTGCCCACCTTCGACTTCTTGCCAGGGCTGGTCACTACAGTGCCCTCCTTTGCCTTCTTGCTAGGTGTATCTCTTACAGTGACCTCGTCTGCCTTCTTGCTAAGTGTATCCCCTACAGTGCCCTCCTTTGCTATCTTGCTAGGTGTATCCCCTACAGTGCCCTTCTTTGCCTTCTTGCCAGGTGTACCCCTACAGTGCCCTCCTTTGATTTCTTGCCAGGGGTGGTCCCCACAGTGCCCTCCTCCACCTGCAGCTATGGCCGTGGAATTGGGGTAGATGTGGTGGGTGGATGTGTCCCTGTGCTTTTCCTAGGTGTACCCCTGATATGCAACACCTCCTCAGTGGGAACAGACACTGCATGGGTAGATTTGTGTGAAGTTCTCGTGACAGGAGAGTCTATTGCTGGTGATGGCTCTGCGGCATGTGAGCCTGATGTCTGCCTGATTGCTCTTCTGCCCTTGCTCTTCCCTGACTGGCTCTTGTCTGTGCATTCTGGGGTGGACATGCTCTTCTGTGGGGATGGTGTCTGTGTTTGGCTTGTGTCTGTTGTGTGCTCCTTGTGCTGTACCTTTTCATTGACGCAGGCGAACCGTGGTCACTGTCATCTGATGTGGTCACTGACTGGGGGTGGACAAAGGCACCTGAGCTGCAATGGGAGCATGTGCCTGTTGAAGGGCTGACGTGACTGTGGATGACAACGCCTGGACTGTACGGTGTAGCCCACCCACGTCAGAGTGTATACCCTCCATGTATGTAATCACCTGGCCTAATTTCTTGTCATGGTCACTGAAGGCATTGAGCAGGGCGATCTGGCCCACACAAAGCTGGCGCAGGAGCTCAACACACTCTGCACTGAGTGCAGCAGGGGGGACAGGTGCAGGGGCAGCGGTGCCAGGTGTGAATGTGACTCGTCCCCTCTTAGTGACACGGATACGGGCAGCCCCAGAGGAAGTGGATGGGAGGCTGGGCACTGGCCGCTGGGTGGTAGATGATGATGCAGACCCCCCATCCCCTGTGCCTGCCAACATGGATGCATTCCCGCTGGCATCAGATGATGTGCTACTCTGTGTCTCAGCCACGGATTGCTCCTGCATACTTCTGTCCCCCTCAGATGCGCAGGTGGGCTCTGTGTCACTTGCCTCCGCTGCAGCTGTAAAGCTACTCTTGCCACCACTGGTTTCTGGCTCATGTTCCTCCGTGGTCTCTTGTGAATCTGCATGAGAGAGAGATACAGGGTTGTGTAAGTGTCATCATCTGGTCATACGAATTCTAATCAATGCAGTACAGGAGAGGCCCAAATCTACATGGTAACCACCACTCCCTGCAATCACTGTGCAGCAACACACAACATAGACCACAACAGTGCCTGTAAAGCTGAATAACTGCCAGGAGTGAGGCATGTTGATGCCACACAGCACTACACCCTTCCCGTAGATAGAGCGCCACCCCCCAACTTGACCTGCCCTAAGGACATGATGTGGGTACAACACTTATTACCACTGACAGACCTTCAGGGAACAAGAGGGACAACACACACACCTATTATGACATTACATGCCACAATGCCAAGTAGGCCACAGCAAGCACCATGTGGTAATCTAGGTCACATTGTTGTCAGATGTGTTGGCCTCAACCATCATGGTGCATGCAGAGTAGGCATACATGAAGTCACACTCATTAAGTTGACACTGCAATTCACCACAATATAGATTCCCCACACTATCCCAATGATGAATGACCATGTGGAGCCTAACACATCTGGCAATGTGAAAGAACAGCAGGGAGGATCAGCTCAGGAAGGCCAGGGTGGGCCAATGCCTCATACAAGCACACATCACAGTAGCCACTCACATCACACAGCAGAGCATAGCAACACACGCACATCACATGGGTCACCGCTGCCACAGGCCCTGTACACATGCATCCACTCCCTGCTAAAGTCACTCTCCCCAGATACTCACCACCCCTGCCTTGCTGCTGATGCTCTTTCAGACGTGTATCCAGGTCTGGATGAGTCAGTATGCGGCCTATCAGTGGAGTCATGCTGCGCCATGCCAATCGCCCTGTGCTTGGTAGCATCCCCAAGGTCATCTCTGCCACTTGCTTTGCCAGCCGGCTGATGTCGTCCCACCTCTAGTGACAGTGGGTGCGTCATCTGTTGGAAACCACCAGGGCTCGTACCTTTACTGCAATGGCCCTCCACAGGGCCTTACGCTGGTGTACTTTGAGCTGCAGGTATGAGAGAAACGAAGGGTAAACGAACAGTTGAACAATGTCAGATAACATCTATTAGTACAGTGGCAAAACCCAGACTCTGGACTCATTGTAACCTCCCTCACTCCCTCCCTCCAAAACTGGGTAACACCTCACAATGACACTCTGCATGGCCCAAACATTTGTGATTGCAGGTACACATTTGGGCGTATAGGCTCCATGATAATCTCACAAATGCAGGATGCCTCAACACAATATGCATTGACAGAAGTGTTTAAGTCTGGAATTATACAGGGCACAGATGGGGCATATCTACTATTCAGTGTGAAGGAACAGGAGCATGTGAGTCTGGTGATGTTTTATCGTTTGGGTGGGCAGCCACTGAACCTACTCTGTGGGTCACACTGACGTAGACTACAGGGGCACACTGAAACATTCACATACCAAATTACTGTCCTGGCACCTACATGGCTAACATCCGTTGGTTCTGTATGGCTGACAATGTACCACACCCCACTCACACATACAAGTACAGGCATCAAAAAGAGTGACATTGGGACACACACACACTCCCTCACCCTGGTGACAGATTGTCTGTCGGTGTCGTACACAACCCCACACCCTCAGGCATATACTGCAGCTGCACAACTACACGTCTGACACCCCCCTGCCCTACAGCTACCTTCATGGAGACTTACCACTGCATTGGGACCACCAAATAAGCATGGGCGGAAAATCCGTTACGCTCGCGGATTTTGCGGATTTTCAGTAAATTCGCAATTCGCGAACGCTCGCGAATTTACCGAAAATCCGCAAATTCGCACGCAGCGGATTTTTTTTTCTTGGTGATACAATTTTGTGGCGCGCGGCGTTTACTTACCCCCATTCAGCGTTTGCTGAGTTGTTTTTCTCGATATTTTGCGAGTGCTGCGCCATTTTGGATCTTGCTGCGGGATCCCGCGGGAATTTGGCGAGCGCGATTTCGTCATCGCGGCTTGCCAACTTGCACAGCGAGAGTTTGTGATCACGTATCGCGGGACTTCGCAATTGCGAGCTTGTCGATGCGGCGAGCAGCAACAATCTTGCACTCACGAAAATACAAAATTTGCAATTCTGCACAAGAAATCCACCAGCAAGCAGCATAAACCTTCTGGAAATGATGATTTTTATCTGAATAACTCCTCAGGTTGACATTTGCCTGCACTTTTTTTGTCCATTTTGGGGAGGGGGGGGGTGTGGGAGGAAGGAAGTGCCCCACAGTCTTCAACTTCCTGTTCTTGTCCAGCAGGCTCCTCCCAGTGCTTTGTCCATCTCCTGATCACTTTTCATTTGGATCTGGAGCTGGAAGGATTACTTTTTGTGGATGCTGCTGGATATTTGGATTTGAGGCCTTTTTGACTTTCTTTGGATCACTTTTGGATTAGAAATTTCACAAGTAAGTTTGTTTGGGGCATTACAGTTGCTGCAACTACAATTTTGGAATTTTCGATTTTTGGGCTGTTTTGGGGCCTTTTGCCCAGGGGTACTCAGTGGTGGGTGCACTGAGTCTTTCTGTGGGGTGTTTTGAATTTAAACATCATTTTGAGTGCTGCTACAGGCCCTGGCCATGTGCTGGGAGGGAGGGGGCCATTTTGAATGCAGGCAGTGTTGTTAGGCCTGCAACCATTTTGCCTACTCTTCAACCTTTATGCCCAGGGGTAGTGAGTGTTGCATGGGCCTAGTCTTTCTGTGGGTTGTCTTGAATTTAAACATCATGGAGGGGCTGGATGGCTTGGGATTGTGCTGATTTTTCTGTGATTTTCGTTTTTTTGGCCTGTTGTTGTGGCCTTTTCACCAGGGGTAGTGAGTGTTGCATGGGCCTAGTCTTTCTGTGGGGTGTCTTGACTTTAAACATCATGGAGGGCCTGGATGGTTTGGGATTGTGCTGATTTTTCTGTGTTTTTCGATTTTTTGGGGTGTTCATGGGGACAGGCCATGTGGGTGGGGGCCATTTTGAGTGCTGCTACAGGCCCTGGCCATGTGCTGGGAGGGAGGGGGCCATTTTGAATGCAGGCAGTGTTGTTAGGCCTGCAACCATTTTGCCTAGTTTTCAACCTTTATGCCCAGGGGTAGTGAGTGTTGCATGGGCCTAGTCTTTCTGTGGGGTGTCTTGAATTTAAACATCATGGAGGGCCTGGATGGTTTGGGATTGTGCTGATTTTTCTGTGATTTTCGTTTTTTTGTCCTGTTGTTGTGGCCTTTTTACCAGGGGTAGTGAGTGTTGCATGGGCCTAGTCTTTCTGTGGGTTGTCTTGAAGTTAAACATCATGGAGGGGCTGGATGGCTTGGGATTGTGCTGATTTTTCTGTGATTTTCGTTTTTTTGGCCTGTTGTTGTGGCCTTTTCACCAGGGGTAGTGAGTGTTGCATGGGCCTAGTCTTTCTGTGGGGTGTCTTGACTTTAAACATCATGGAGGGTCTGGATGGTTTGGGATTGTGCTGATTTTTCTGTGTTTTTTGATTTTTGGGGGTGTTCATGGGGACAGGCCATGTGGCTGGGGGCCATTTTGAGTGCTGCTACAGGCCCTGGCCATGTGCTGGGAGGGAGGGGGCCATTTTGAATGCAGGCAGTGTTGTTAGGCCTGCAACCATTTTGCCTAGTTTTCAACCTTCATGCCCAGGGGTAGTGAGTGTTGCAGGGGCCTAGTCTTTCTGTGGGGTATCTTGAATTTAAACATCATGGAGGGCCTGGATGGTTTGGGATTGTGCTGATTTGTCTGTGATTTTCGTTTCTTTGGCCTGTTGTTGTGGCCTTTTCACCAGGGGTAGTGAGTGTTGCATGGGCCTAGTCTTTCTGTGGGTTGTCTTGAAATTAAACATCATGGAGGGGCTGGATGGCTTGGGATTGTGCTGATTTTTCTGTGATTTTCATTTTTTGGCCTGTTGTTGTGGCCTTTTCACCAGGGGTAGTGAGTGTTGCATGGGCCTAGTCTTTCTGTGGGGTGTCTTGAATTTAAACATCATGGAGGGCATGGGATTGTGCTGATTTTTCTGTGTTTTTTCGATTTTTTTGGGGTGTATAACTGAACTGATGTTCCTCTGTCTTCCATTGCTTTTAGGTGCACAAGACTCAAGAGAACCACCAGTGCCAGGAAGAAGTCCTGCAGCGGTGTGTGTGTGCAGCATAACGTCACGCGACGTCACGTCTGGCCACAGACAACTCTGCAACTCGTGCAACTGCGGCCTGCTGTTCTGACCTGCTCTGAAGAACATGGCCCCAAAAAAAGCTCCCCGTAGCTCCTCTAGCAAGAAAGTTGCCAGTAAGGAGCAGAAGAAGCAAGTTACCAAGGAGGCTGGTGTGCCGGCCGCCACGTTTTTTGGGAGTAAAAAAACAAGTACGCCTGCAGCAGCAGCGGGATCTGCTTGGGACCAAGCTGGGAGCAGCACCCCCGCTCCATTGGGCTCAGTGCCGCCACCACCACGCCAACTTAAGTCCAAGCCCTTGAGTGCTGCAGAGGCAGTCAGTGTACTTCTTCAATCACCATCGACCAGTGATGTTGGCTCATCGCAAGAAAGTACAGGTTGTTGTAACTCATCTGACAAGTGTTGAACAACCACAGCCGCAACAACAACCACATGTGCAAGTACAAGCCCAAGTACATGTGGAAGGAGAGGCAGCGCAAGGAGATGCGCAAGCAGAGGTGCATGGAGGGTCACAAGTGCCCACAATAGTTGTTCCTCCCGAAGTAGGGGCACATCAGGAAATCGACAATCAAGCCGAGGTATCATTTGAGGAAGCCACTCCTCCTGATGATCATTCATTGTCTTCTACATCCCTTGCAAGGAAAAGATCAAGGGGGGTGTCTACATCTTCTTCAAGCCCACCTCCTTCTGGTGAACTGGATGATAATTGGGAACCAGCACGGCCGTCTGAGAGTGAGGCACACCATGATCTGACAAAGGTATTTAAGCGTAAAAGGAAGGTCGTCGAAAAACTCATAGTTATGGAGTGTGATGAGGCTCAACAAGAAGTGGCGGATACTGCTGCTGATAAAGCATCTCACGACGACGAGCCAGTCATCATAAAGGTCACTGCAGCCCCAGCGGGCATGCAGCAAAGAGACATTTTGACCCTAGCCCGAGAAGCTGCTGAGCGTGATGATGATGTCGACGAGGAGGCAATGGAAACACAACAATCATTGGAGTTAACTAGTATACCAACACGTACCGCTTCCATATTTCTTCCTCGCCAGAAGGGACCTCCATCCACCTCGACCTCAATTAGTGGTGGTGAAAGTGCACAACGTACTAAAGTTGGGCAATCCACATCCTCCACTTCATCTGGCATTAGCAGCAAGACCACCGCCACCAGTATCGCTTCCTCCTCCGGCCCCCACAGACAATTCAAGTCCCCAGCTTGGGACTTCTTTAGTGTTTGTCCAAAAAGGGAAAACTTCGCCATTTGTAGCATTTGTAAGGTTGCAGTTAGTCGTGGTAAGTTTGGTACCAACTATGGTACCGAAGTCCAGAGAGGTCATCTTAAGAGACAGCACGCTGTCCAATGGTTTGCGCTCCTACAGGCGATCAAGGAAGCCCTAATTGCACGTAATGAAAATGTTGATTTTTCATCTGATGATGACGAGGAGGAAGAAGACGTGTCAAACACTTCACTTACACCCAGTACCCCTGTCAGCAGCACACCCCATGTGAGCCACATGAAGAGTGTGGGAGAGAGTGAGACACCAATGCGAAAAAGTCCATCAGCGAGCGTAACTGGGTCGAAGATATCATCATCATCCCGTAAATGCTTGGTCCAGGGCAACATTAAAAAGATGTTGTTTACAGAAGCGCAATATGAACGCAACCACCCACTGACGCATCTGTATAACACTAAGCTGGCTAAAATGCTAGCTCTGGACCTTCTCCCTTTTTCTTTTGTAGAAGGGGTTGGTTTTCTAGAATTAGTGGCAGCGCTCTGCCCTAAATGGAAGGTTCCTAGCCGGTTCTATTTTGCCAGAGTTGCGGTTCCAGCACTACATGAAGATGTGCTGGAGGTGATTGGGGCAGCTTTGCAGAAGAGTGCTGTTCACACTATACATCTGACAACAGACATGTGGACCAGTGGCGCAGGCGCTGATTACATGTGCATCACTGCACACTGGGTCTCTTTTTCAGGGGTTAAAGCAAAGCTAAACGCAGGTGTTGACCCGGACCAAGTTTTTAAAGCTGCTCGGAAACATGCAACACTAGCCATGTTTGGTTTAGAGAAACGTCACACAGCACAAAACATTTTGGATGAGTTTAACACAAAGGTCCTTGACTGGCTGTCCCCAAAAAAATGCCAGATTGGTTATGTTTCCACGGATAATGGCGCCAATGTAGTTAAGGCCATGGAGCTGGGTCAGTATTTCAGAGTGCCGTGTTTGGCGCACTGTATAAATCTGGTTGTCAAAAAATTCATGAGTGATAAAGACAGTCCAGCATACGAGGTAGTGGAGACCTGCCGAAAAATGTGCAACCATTTCAGCCATTCTTTTAAGGCCCGGAAGCATCTGAGGAGCCTGCTACATGAACGTCGAATGCCAGTGAAAGCACTCATCCAGGAGGTGGCAACACGTTGGAACTCAACCTTCTACATGCTTGAGCGTCTGTATGAGCAGTATACGGTACTCGATCACTATTTCTTAAAACAGGGTACAGCTCAGAAGGACCTGAGGATGGGTGCGGCGCAATGGGACATAGTTAAAAGCCTGACACGCATGCTTCGTCCTTTTGAGGTCTTCACGCGTGCAGTCAGCAAGGAGGACTGTAATTTGGGAAAAGCTATCCCATTGTTGTACATGCTGGAGCACCAACTGAAGGAGGTGTGTTCTGTGTTTCAAAAAGATGAAAAAAACAAAGACTCTTTTGTTTTGGCGGAGATATTATTAGAGCGCCTACAAGGTGATGAACGTCTTAAAATGATCCACTCAAACCAGCATTACATTTGTGCTACTATTCTGGATCCACGCTACAAAAAGGCGCTGGCAGGTCGAGCATTCTTTCCTTTTGCTGATGAAAATGTTACAAAGTACAAACGTTGGCTAGCCTTGTCCGCCAAGAGGTTTGAAAGAGAACGGCAGAAAATTGAAGGAAAAGGCAGTACATCAGCATCAGCAGGCCATCCCCAGTCAAAACAATCCACTTCTGCACCTGTGGCTGTGGCACAAGTGACCTCTCAGCCGTTAAAGACACCGGCAACCGGATCATCTGCACCAGACACAACAGAAACATTGGAGGCTGAAGAGGATTGGCTAGCTCTGCTTGGGTTTGGTTCTCAAAAGGTCACAGCAACAGCTAAGCAAAGTGGAGGAACCTTGGAGGAGGACCTTGAGTCAATAGTGAAGGACTATCTGAATGACTCAACAGAGGTCTATGTTAATGCTGACCCATTGGCGTATTGGCATGGGAAAAAAGAATTGTGGCCACAGCTCTCCAACCTGGCTTTAAACTACTTGTCTTGCCCACTCGCAAGTGTGTCTTCTGAATGTGTTTTCAGTGCTGCTGGTGCCATTGTAACTCCCAAACGGAGCCGCCTCTCGCCCAAAAATGTGGAGAGGTTAACAATGATCAAGATGAATCAGCACCTCATACCACCAGATTACAGAGTACGAGAAAGCACGCCGGATGAAGACGAGGTGGACAACAACGTAGATGAGGGAATTTCTACTCTGTCAGGTGACACTGAGCTCACCCTGCCTGAATTCGCAGAGTATGATGACGAAGCCTTATTCTTATTCCTGGACCCTGACACCGAGCCCTGAAAATGAGACAATGAATCAATAACTTTCTTTTTCGTCCTTATTCACTTTTATTCCTGTGTGTCTGTCTTTCTTTGTTGTGCACATTTAATATAATTCAAACTTTAATCACCTAATCACAAAAACAAGCCCATCAGCAGAACTGTCTTCACTTGTTTGCTTATTGATTTGAAGGTGCCGCAGTCTGCATTCCTCAGGTTCACAAGTTCAGAAGAACATGCTCCTCTATCCTCCTCCTCCAGACTCCTATTTCCATCAAAGCAGAGGGCTGGATTACGCCCAATGAAGAAAGACTCAGCACTTGTGGGGGTGTTCTACTTCTTTGCGGGTGAGTTGACGGCTCTGGGGCCATTGCTGGGAAGCTCCAATACCGGATAAAAGTGGTTTGGACCAAATCGGAGGCGGAATTTTTTGTGTGTTTTTGCTGACTTGCTTGCCTTTGAGGAGCTCTTTGGGGGGGTTCCAGCTGTTTGTGGGTGAGTTTTGGGGTCTGGGAGCACTGCTGGGACACTCTAATCTTGATTGCATTTGCTTTTCAGGAAATCCGTGGTGGAAAACTGGAGTTATGGCCTAGCTGCACAGCGTGTTTGGACCGAAGGCCGAGAAATATTGTAAGTATGAGATTTTGCTTTTGGGCGTTTGGGGGTGTTGTGCTTTTTGGCGGGTGGGTTGGCGGGTCTTGGGGCATTCCTGGGAAGGTCTAATACCGGATAGAAGTGGTTGGGACAAAATCCACGCAGATTTTTTTTGCTATTTCTGACATTTTGCTCAATGTAGCGTTTTCGGGGGCCTGTTTGGGGGGCTTCCTGGTGTTTGTGGGTGGGTTTCGGGGTCTGGGAGCACTGCTGGCTATGGATACTTTAGTTTGCAAGAGGTTTGAAGCAAATCCATGGTGGCAGAGGGGAGTTAGGGCCTAGCTGCAGAGCGCGCACGGAGTGATTTGGGAAATTGGCAAAAAAATGACTAAGTCCCCATTTTTGTACTTTTGCTTTTTGGCTGTTTGGGGGTCTTCTACTCGTTTTCTCCTGGGTTGACGGCTCTGGGGCCATTGCTGGGAAGCTCCAATACCGGATAAAAGTGGTTTGGACCAAATCGGAGGCGGAATTTCTTTTTGTGTTTTTGCTGACTTGCTTGCCTTTGAGGAGCTCTTTGTGGGGGTTCCGGCTGTTTGTGGGTGGGTTTTGGGGTCTGGGAGCACTGCTGGGACACTCTAATCTTGATTGCATTTGCTTTTCAGGAAATCCGTGGTGGAAAACTGGAGTTATGGCCTAGCTGCACAGCGCGTTTGGACCGAAGGCCGAGAAATATTGTAAGTATGAGATTTTGCTTTTGGGCCGTTTGGGGGTGTTGTGCTTTTTGGCGGGTGGGTTGGCGGGTCTTGGGGCATTCCTGGGAAGGTCTAATGCCGGATAGAAGTGGTTGGGACAAAATCCATAAGGAAAAGCCTTTTGGCACTTTTTGTAACTTAGGGTTCGTTAGGGTTAGCCCTAGCAGCAGGATTGCATGTGTTTTGGGGTGTTCTAGATTTTTGCAACTGAGTTCTGGGGTCTTAGAGCACTTGTGAGAATGTGTAATTTTGGTTGCAAGTCATTTGAAGGAAATCCATGGTGGGAAAGGGGGGATTTGGCATAGTTAAAGAAAGCCTTTGCCACTATTCTTAACTTAGGGCTCGTTAGGGTTAGCAGTATTTCTATTGCATGTGTTTGGGTGGGGGGGTTTTCGAGTCTTCGAGCAATGCTGGCTATGGATACTTTTGCTTGCTTGCAAGTGGTTTGAATACAATCCACGGTGGGTAAGGGGGTATTTGGGCCTACTTTTACTTTCGAAGTACGTTTTGTCACCAGTTTTCTGCTAGGCCTCGTTTTTTGAGATCTGATTGGGGGTCTTCTACATTTTTGCAACTGGCTTTAGTAAGGGTCTGGGTGGAAGCTCTGCTGGGAAGGTCTAATTTTGTTCTAAAACACAGTTTACAGTACACCTAGCTTGAGGGGAAAGATCCGCTAAATTAATTTGCCCATACTTATTTATCCTTGAAAAGGTGATTCAGACAGAGTACGCACTTTCAAAAATGTTGTACTGTCTATTAGGAAAATCAAAGTGTGACTTTTTGCACTACACAGCGTACATACCGTATATTTATTTATCAGTGCTGTTTTTCGTTCAATAATTACAGGCCGGGTTTCAGTCTGTGCAATGGGGAAAAAAGGATGGAGTCAGGCTTCACATTAGCGAACCGCAATTCAGCATCCGCCAGGCAGGCAGTAGACAAGGTGTCTTCTGGTCACCACCATTGATGGACGAAGCGTCAGCTGGAATGGAGGAGTGCTGCTAATAAGAGGAATTGTTTGCTGCATGCAACTTATTTACCAAATTCAACAGGACAACTACAACAATACAGATACAGTATCCATTCTTTTATTCAATGAGTGTGTGTGACTGCATTTCTTGGATCTCTCTCTGCTTCTAAATTTATCCCTACAGCCATTCTATAGGTTTTACTTCGGCTATTTTTTAAACCTAATTTAATGTAGCCCTGTACTGTCGCATTCTGTCATTCACGGTTGTCGAAAGTTCTACTTACTTTTCTGTAACAATGCATTCAGTAGTGCATGCACTTCCTTTATGTCACGTAAAAGATTTATGGTTAGCTTTGTACCCAAAAATTTCTTTATGTTCAATTATTGTTTGTCCATGCTGTGCTTTTTTTTTTCTCTCAACAAAACCTACCCAAAAAGAAACCCCCATTCCCATCCATTTTACAAACTCTAACCCTCTTCCCCCGGGTTGTGTGGTTTTGCTTGATGTGTGACTAAATGACATCAATAATTCCACACACTTGCTGGGGAGGATAAGGTCATAGCAACAGGCTGGTGAAGGAATCCGAGGATATATTCTAGACTTACTCAGCTTCAGTACTATTTCTTGTAGTAGTAGCCAATGTCAAAGAAATCCTACACAAGTACAAGTTATACTATCAATACTTTACCATTTGTTAGGCTACATTGTGGCACTGTTGTAGTCTAGTGTACTGTCACCTGCTATATTCTCTATCGTACCGTTGTAATGCTACAGTAAGGACAAACCAGGTTTCATTTTCTTTTTTTCCATAGCCATGCAACTACCACTGTGTCACACCACTAGTACCACCGCAATGAGGAGGAAATTTCAGCCGCCCTGGATTGCAACCTTAATGGCCATTCCCGTGGAGCCAGCCCTGGGCCTAGCCCTACTTTCAAACAGAAATTACAGGTAAGATAAGCGTTTGGTTGGAGGTAGTATAATGGAGTATTAGGAGAGATGAGAGGTTGACGGTAGTACTACTAAAGTCCTAGGACTATTCAGGAAAACAAACTTACTGTTAAACCCCCACCCACCAGACTCAAAAGCAGTAAAAAACAGGTATGGTCAGATAAAGTTTCAAAAAGTATATTTTTATAGCCCTAACAAAATAATCTCCCGCAAGACCCTCCCTAACCCCAACGATTGTCCTTCAAAAGTCCCCAAAAAACCCAACTCCCAATTCCCACCCCCCAAAAGTCTCTAAAAAAGGGGCAAGGGACACTACGGCAGGGTGCTGTTGACTTTAGCAGTCAGGGCATCATGCTCCTTGCGGAGGGTGGCATGTTCGAAGCGGAGGCCCTCCACCAAGTTCTTATAGTTCAGGACCTCCTGCTCCAGGTAGGACAGTCTGAGGGATAAGCGGCGCCGGCGTGCCTTGCAAATCCTGTGGGGGGCAGCTGCTGTCTTTGCTGCTCGGCGGTGGCGTTTGGCTTTGGTAGCCCGGCTCCGTACCGCTGGAGCACTGCGCTGGCTGGCAGCCCGCACGGAGGAGGATGCAGCTGTCCCAGTGGACGTTGTTGTAGTACCAGACTGCGTCTCCTTCTCCTCCAGGGCCACCAGCCGCCGATATTCAGCGACAGTGGCACCCAGCCTCCGTTGCCGGGCCATTCGAGCCAGCTCCCTCCTCCTTGATGGTCTCTTGGATTTGGAAGGAGCAACTATATGAAGAAAGAAAGACATAGTCTGTAACCAATGCTCCTTAAGATCAACACAAAATGATTGAGCAGAAAGTTGTCACAGTACAAGTAGCAAATTGAAAGCACAGTACATAACTATTGAGGACAGTATCTATGTAACCTCCGACTTCTTCATCCTTGCTCTAACATTAGTGGGAGTTTAAGGAACAAATTCTACGAGCACTATGGACTTCCATTACAGTCGACTATGACAGTACACCAGTCTTATTCTTCTTCTTCTCTCTTGGTACGTTATCTTATGCAAGCCGGCATAATGCCAGCGCAGTGAACTTGCACCCGAGAAAAACAGACGCACACCATGGTGAGTGAGACAGACTTGCGTTACTGTACCGGTCCAGTATATGCAGGTGGTGAAGCTCTTACTTTTCTATTACGGGTGGCACTGAGAATACTCTGTTAAAAGGGCTACTGCTTAATTAATTTAGCTTTTACCCTACAGTGCAAATGAGTATTAGAAAAGGAAAATGAAGAAGCTAAATAATCTGATTATCTATCACTTCACATGGGATGTATTTGATGACATATGGGATGACTTTAGGTGCTTTTTCTTATTATTGAGTGAACAGTGATACACCCACACATGAATGACGTACTACTACTAAACTAAAGTTATTAAGAGAGGTAGGGAGTGTCCACCGTAATAACCGGATATATGCTGTGCTTGCAGTTGCAATACAAACTACTGCTACTATTCATGGTAGTATTTGGACAAAATTACAACTTCTTTTCCTTGCCTTTCCTACACTGGAACGGACGTGCGGGTGCGGTGTTACATGCTCTTCAAAGTAACACTTAGTTCATCCAGTGACCGTCTACTCTCTCTAGATACACATATGCTATCTAAGAGTCAAATAGTACCATGAATGATCCAGTCATCCATCCATTCAAAGTATATGCACACATACAGTTTCTGTTTCACCCACACAGGCTGTTCTCCTTCCACCCATCCTTGCTTCATCATTCACCCAGCCATACACAATACCATATTCTTTCCTTCCCAGCCACCTCGGGGACCAAGCAAACACATATCATTCTTCTTTGCCAGTCATCATTACATTTCTCGTCCTTCCATACTTACTTACACCCTTCTTTCGCTTTTCGTTCATCCCATCCATCAAGTTCATCTCAGATCTGATTGGGATTCTTCTCGCCAAAAACTTCACAGCTAAGTCGAAGTACATTTAGATTTATAATACACCCATGCAGAAAGCACACTCTGCAGTCTTCAATCTCAATAAGTAAGGAATATATAGCTTACCTCTGCCCGCCACCACTGTGTCATCCCCCACAGAATTGTCAGTACTTCCACCGCCTCCTCCCCAGAGTTGTCCTCGTCCAATGCCACCACCACCTCCGCGCTGGCCCCGCCTCCAGATGTTCCACCTACAAAGTACATTTAATAATGTTAGAATACACCACTCACTACTATATAATATTTGGTCTAGGAGGAAGAAAGAAATGTGAAAAAAACAGTATACAATTTAATAATTTGTGACTGTCTACTCTAAAGTAAAAATGTCCCTTTTTCCAGGGAAGGCTGTTGTCTTGCTGCACTTTTTGGCACAACTGTTGAATGCTTGCTTTTTATTTTTAACACGCACCACTTTTTCTCGTAACAGACAGAAGCTTGACTTCTAAGAACACGAGCAGGATCAAGTTCAAACCAGGTGAGAGCTCGGCTCGACCACAAGAAATGTGTCCAATTAATCATCAGCACTAAGCACTTTTCCATTTTCAGTTAAACGTTTACTTTTATGACAAACTTGATTTTAATAAATGTGTTTACCTTTAATAAAGCTTTTAAACTTCAATAGACTCTGTGGTTTTTGGTCCTCCAGACTAGAGTGGATGAGCTAAAGGTTTTGCAATTTTTGCAAGCATGAGTCCGTGCCTCTGACATCATTGGGGAATAATCATCGGTGACTTTGGGAGCTAAATGACTCGGCCACATTATCTAGTCAGTAAGGAGATTGGGGGTTCAACTACAAAGTCTGTTATCACTGAGGTATGTGGAAAGTCTAACCGCACCTATTATAATTGATAAGCTAAGCAATGCATTATTTAGTGTCCATAGTTCTGTTTGTGCAGATTTGTCCCTGCAACAGTAGTAGAATGGATTGTCCTCCTATCCAAACCAAAAGTAAAGTAGTATCTTATTCTTTCTTGGTGGTCATTCACCTTTTTATTGTTGGTTGGCAATTGTCAAAGCATAAACATTTAGAAGACTTGAAAAGACATTATGGACAATCCCAGAGGACTGCACTCAGTGCATAGAGCTATTGCTGACTAGAATGGGAGTCCAATGGAATTGCCAAATGTGCAATCTTAGTTAGCTACACAGACAGACTAATAAGAATAATGTAGTATTACCACACGGAGTCATAGTCGAGGCAGGATAAGAATTTAGATCCAGTCTACAAGAAGATCAAAGCCGATTTAGAAAAAAACGAATGAGGAACGCTTGGAAAAAATAAGTACTCTATATTAAAATTAAAACTTACTGGGGCCAGTAAAGGAGCCCTCGCCTGCCCGATCCTGGCCTGCATCCTCAACAGCACCCTCCTCCTCCTCCTCCTCCTGTGTCCTCCTCATGCCCCTGGGGGAAGCTGATGTACAACATGAAAGAAAGAAAAACAGAAAACATGGATGATATTTGTCAACCAAATCAAACATTTCAAAAGAACTAACAAAATATTTTGGCGAAATAGCAAATAGACAACTATTCCACAGGATATATTATTGACCAATCTCATGTGGTCTACTACGTTATTAGAATTGCTTGATTTGCGGACCGTCGAATTGGAAACTTATGTAACTCACTAAACAAAGTACTAAAAAGGTTTGCCTAGGATTGGCAGGCAGCAGTCCACAGCACGCGAAGTGACAGCCAAAGTCCATCGTGATTGCAGATCAGCGACAACACTAAAGTTTCCTACTACATTAACCAGTCATTAAAATACTCAAACTATCAATCCACCACCACTATTTCTTCTTATCGCCATGTGTACAAAGGAAGGACTGGACTTGAGTCTGTAGGGGCTGATTTGGAAGCCCCTTGCGGCTCTTTTGCTCCATTGTTGCGTGACTTTTGTGACGCAGCGCCAGCACAAAAGAGGCGCAATGGTGCGGCGTATATTGACAACGTGACGCATATGGGAGATGCATCACGTTGTAAAGCCCTGCGCCATCAGGGGGCGTTCCGGCGCAAGGGAGGGCGTTCCTGCGCAGGAACGCATCCTAAAAGTGGCTGAGGGAAATCTACAAGATTTCAATCACTCACTTTAATGACAATGATGCGTGACTCAAACCCTGCGCCTGCTTGAAGCAGACGTACGGCTTGACGCAGCATTGGGGAGATAGGGCACCCCAGAGCATTGATGGAGCTGCGCCATCGTTGCGACGCAACTCCAGCAATGCGCCGCCCTTACGGCACAGATGCGTAACGCTTTGGTGAAGTTTTGGGACCATGGTGCGCCGCATTGTAAATACGGCGCACCATGGGCGATAGTGGCGTGGCGCACAATTACTTGCGCATCCCTGCTACTTTGCAGGGATGCGCCGGTAATTAAAAATCTGAACCTTAGTGTGTAGCATTACGCAGTTCTTTAAACTACACTCATACATAATTTCACAGGCCAATGAAATGAACACAAAATCGAAAACAAATAAGCATAGTAGCGACACTACTGAGAAGGAGAGCAGTGCACCTGACATCCGTCCAGCGGTGGGTGGCCTGGTTGTAGGTGCGCCGGACCCGAGAGTGGTGGTACATGGCCCGGCACACCTTCTCCCACCGCTTCCGGCGCTCCCGCATCCCGTACCCGCCTCCGATCTTGCCGCCTGCCATTATGGTCCTGGGGAGGTGGCGCTGTACATAGAACACTAGTGCGGCCACCTCCTCCGCGCTAAAGATCTCCCGTGGCATCACTAGCTCCCCCCTCAAACGCCCGCACGGGAGCCGGGCACGGGGTGCGGGACCCTTCCCCTTCTCGGGATGCTTCCCTTCACCATGGTCTGGGCGGAAAGGAATAAAGAAAATAGAATAGGGAAGAGAAGAAAAGAAAAGAGTTTAAAAAAGTAGTTTAAAATTAACCAAAAGTAGCAGTAAACACAAAAATATAGGGCTAGAAAAATAGAGGGATAGATAATAAGTAAAATAGATCAAAAAAAACTTCAAACAAGCAAAGGATGGCAGAGATTTAGAGAAGACACAAAAAGCATGCCCAGAACCATAGCAATGAATGAGAAACAAGATGGCCGCTCCCGTTCACGACCGCGTGGGTAAGTTCGCGCGAGATGTTACTCGCGAACACTCGCGAAATTGTACTGGCGAGCCGCACACTTTGCGAGATTACACTTTGCGCCCGGAAATGGAAATACGTCATGCAAACAAGATGGCCGCGCCCTTGAACGACTGCGAGGGTAACTTCGCGCCTTGCGCTACAAGCGGCTCGCGAAAAACGCACAAAACCTTGCGAACTAACACGCCGCAACAAAAGAAATCGCATATTCGCACGAATTCGCGGCTTCCGAATCCGATCTCGCGCATGTTCGCGCCCCGCGAATCCCGCGAAATTGCAGAAAAACGAGTTTTGCAAAACTGAAAGCACTCAGCAGGTGCAAGAGTTCAAACTCATCATTAGTAACCATTCCCTGTAGTGCTTCCTGACTGGGGCCCCTCCAGAGTTCAGTTGCTAGTTGCAACAATTGTATGACCCTGCTCTGACCCTCACAGCAGGCTCATAGAATAGCTAGAAGTAGGCCACAAAGGTCCTGGAAAAAAATTTTGCACTGCAACAGAAAGCAAATTACTGATAAGGAAGCAGGTGCCAGACCTGGAATTTTAAAACAGTGACACATTAATAAACTAACCCCAAATTAATTCATGTCAGTTGAAGCAGGGCAGGTGTGCTTGCTTTTCCCCCCCATAATCTACAGTGATGATGAACCAGAGGGTGGCATTGATGTAACAGAGGGTGGCATGGGTGAAACAGAGGGTGGCAGTGGTGAAACAGAGGGTGCTGGGTGGCTGTGATGATGAACCAGACGTAGAAACAACATAGTCGCGACCGTTGCGAGCCGACAAGTAAGTTCGCAATTGCGAACTAGTACCAAACCCTCGCGAACTGGCAGAAACCCTTGCAAACACCAAAAAAAAATCCGCAAATTCGCGAGAATTCGCGGATTTTGCGGATTGCGAGTTCGCAAATTCGCAAAATTCGCGAACGCCAGATTCGCAAAATTCGCCCATGCTTACCACCAAACATCTTTAGGTACTGTGCCAGCACTTCGTCCACAAGGACCTCCAGCTCCTCACTTGTAAATGGACTGGCACGGATATTCTCTGTCCTTGCCATCCCTGTGGACATGGAACACCTGTGGTGGAAGTGAGTGGTGAGGGGTCCCAGGCAGCAGGCTCTTCAGGCAGCAGCAGGAGAGGGTCCCAGGCAGCAGGCTCTTCAGGCAGCAGCAGGAGAGGGTCCCAGGCAGCATGCTCTTCAGGCAGTAGCAGGAGAGGGTCTCAGGCAGCAGGTTCTTCAGGCAGCAGCAGGAGAGGGTCCCAGGCAGCAGGCTCTGTGAGCAGTCGAAATGTGAGGCTCATTCCCACAGATTTATAGCCCCCTGGGGTCGTTTGGAAGCTGAAAAGCTGCTACAATTGTTTGTCCAGGTCTGCCTCTTTCAAAAGCATCCAATGACCGCCTGCGCGGTGGCGGTGCACACCTTCCGTGATTTTCAAATCTGAATCATGCCACCGCGATCATCGCTGCCATTGGCTGTAGGCAATGCTCCATGGCGGAGACGCACCGCGGGTGCCAGGGGTGCGCTACCGTGATGCTGCATCATTCAAATGTATCCAATGACCGCCTCCGCGGTGGCGGAGCATGCCCACTGCCATCTACACATGTCTCCATGTCAATGGCTACCGCACTTGTGAAGGGGGTGATGCTGGTATCACACTGCCGGGGCCAGGTGGTAGCTACCGCGATTCATGCGGCGGAGCATGCCCAACGCCATCTACACATGTCTCCATGCCAATGGCTACTGCACTTGTGAAGGGGTGGTGCTGATGTCACACCGCCGGGGCCAGGCGGTAGCTACCGCCATTTTCGTTACTTTAAATGACTATGTTCATTGTGAACACTGTATCAGTACCCAGCAGCAACATGGTGAAGGGCACATCCTTGTACACACAATGCCATTCTTCCATGTCATCCACAGGTCGACGCACGTTCTGTGTGACACACTTTGGTCTGTGTTCCCTGCCATGTTAGTTATGCATTCAATGGTTGATGATGCTTGACATTCTTGAGCTGGTGTCAATGATGTTGAAGAAATCAATGTGTTGTGGGTCACTTTTGACCTTGACAAGGCTTATGTCACTGTATGGTTTATTACCAGACTGGTGCTTTCACATCAGCTCATGCACACAACTGTAAGTTTTCCTGCTACTGTGATGAATGTGTGGATGGATGTGTGCAGACTTTACATGAGGTATTGAGGTGTGACAGGTACAGCATATGGATATGATACAGTCATGGTAGTTTCAGACACATTAGCGGATGTCACAGCACCTGGCATGCACAAGTGACATGTGTGGTTCAGAATGTGTGCATTCACATTCACCAATGTGTTTGTGGCACTCGTGTATTGTTAGTGAAGAGGTGTGCCCTCTAGGGTATCAAAAGACCACCCATGTAACCTGGTGTGCTCTGCATCTCTCAGGCAGTCTTTGTATTTCCATGACATCGTTGATGGTATGTGATGTGGCCATCTCATGATGTTATGTTATGTTATGTTAATTTCGATTTATATAGCGCCAAATCACCGACAGGTCTCTTAGCGCTTGCTTTGGGAACCCGTCCTGGCTTTCCCTGCGAGATAACCCCTACTGGGCATCCCCAAGGTGAAGACCAGGCATCCCATCGTGGTAGGGCCGTAGTGGAGATTAAGCAAGCTATTGCCCAGAGTTGCAGAGTGTGAACCCATGATTCGAGTAGGCACAGAGGCGAGAATTATCAAGTCTGTGGACATTTTGAGCTCAAGACCCTGCCGCGTTGGGAATTGAACCCTGGTCCCGGGTCTGACCTCTGCATCAGGGTCTGCCTCCTCTAACCAGTGAGCCACACTTCTCCAACCTGATGGTTGTCACTGACCTTTTCTAATTTACCTCTCAACTAGGAGGAGGCCAAATCTCCTACGTCACCTGACAGTGCTGGAGGACATGGAGAATGTTGCAATAATTCGGAAATTCCGCCTGGACAGACCAACACTGAAGATCCTGTGTGATCTTTTGGAGCCCCACCTGCAGCCTTGCCATCACTATCCAACTGCATTCACACCCACATACAAGGTGATGGCAGCCCTGCACTTTTTTGCAACTGGTTCCTTCCAGGAGACCGTGGCTAGCACTGGAGGGATGTCGCAGCCCATGTTCAGCCAGGTGCTGAGGGATGTTCTTGCAGCTATTATGCTCTATAGGAATCGCTACATTCATTTTCCTAGGGGAGCTGAATTGACTGGTGGAAGGGTGACTTCTATCCTCTTGGGCGCATCCCACATGTTGTTAGTGCCATCGATTGCACCCATGTAGGTCTGGTGCCACCACAGGCATCGGAGAACATTTATTGGAACAGCAAACATTATCATTCGATCAATGTGCAGGTGGTGTGCCTTGCGGACATGACCATTTCCCATGTGTAAGCAAGATTTCCTGGCTCTGCACATGATTTGTACGTCACGAGGAACAGCGTGGTGCCCCGGATGATGGAAAATCTGCATCCTGAGCGTGCTTGGATTGTGGGTGAGTATGTCTACTGATGATGCGTGCTGTGTGTTACCTGCTGCACTCTGGCTGGGAAACATTGCAATGGGTGTTTGTCATTCACAGTTGACTCAGCATATCCCAGTAAGCCATGGCTGTTTAGCCCGCTGAGGAATCCCAGGACCCCGGCTGATATCTGGTACAATGAGGCCCATGGCAGTACCCGACGTGTAATTGAGCAGACTTTTGGCGTGCTGAAGTCAACATTCCGCTGCCTTGACAGGACAGGAGGTGCACTGGCATACTCGCCTGGGAAGGTATGCAAGATCGTTGTGGCATGCTGTATGCTGCACAACCTGGCCATCCACAAGGGGATCCCCCTGCTCCTGGACGATGGTGAGGAACCAAGGCCACCACCTGCTCAAGGACCTGAGTCCAGTGATGAGGACAGTGGAGAGGAGGAAGGAGTTGACCGGCGCCAACAGCTCATCGACCGCTACTTCACTTGAAGGTGGGTGATGACGTACAACGTGTACATTGTCTGGTGTGGTTGCTGTTGTTGTGAATGGCTATGCGCAGATGTAACAGACAGGCACACGTCCAGTCACCTGTGTGTGGTTAACCTGACATTGACATTCCATATGGGGACGTATGCTGGCCTCTATTTGTTCACACCTGCAGCCCATTGTCTTGTGTGGCAGTAGTGTTTGTGTATGTTTTGTGTAGTGTTCTGTCTGTGATGCCACAATGACACCAGTGACTGTGGTTCTGTTGTGTCACCCTAGGTGCTTCAGAATAATCCTGCCCTACATACAGTACATCATTTGGACACATCATGGACATTGTCAGCACTGAAAATGTTGTACTAAAAAAGATACTGCACAAAATCTGGTGCGTCAGGTATTTTATTAGTAAAGCGGACATGTGATTTGTGCGTGAATATTTACATGAAGGTGGGGAATGAGCATTGAGTTGACAGTCATGGTTGATGAGATGCAAGAGTAGACACCACATGGATGTGGTGACCCAGTCCAACAGACAAGTGCCATTGCCAAGGAAATATGGGGAAAGACAGTCCAAACAGTCAATGCAGTGGGGAAGAGGGTTGCCATCAGGGCATGCTCCGTGACTGGCGTGTGGCAGGTGCTTTGCCTGCGGAGACTCCCAGGCTCTTCTTTGGATGCCCCATTGATCTTTTTGGCGGTGGGTGGTCTGCTGACTGGCCAGCGGCATCAAGGGACTTGTCCCTCTCTGTTGGCGCAGGGGAGGATGGTGCACTGTCATCCTGTGGCACAACAGGAGGGGGCTATGGTGTTTTTTCGGACACAGGCCTGTCCCTCTGCAACGCTACTTGCTGGCCCATGAGGTCCACCATCTGTCCAAGGCGGTTGTCGATGGGCATCATCAGCAGGATGAGCTCCCTTAATAGTTCATCAGACCGGCCACTTTGTCCCTGGACCTCTTGTTATGCTTCCACAACTCTGGTGAAGTGATCCAGAGATGGTGTCCACTCCTGCCGAGGTCTGGTGGTGACCCTGGCCCTCCCACCTGCTCTGCTGCCACGGTCCTGTTGCCTTGTCACTCTGGGTCCACGCACACTCTACCTGCCCTCCACAGTTGCTGGTGTGGCCTGGTCAACCCCTGGGACAGGGAGGGTGCTGCAGGTGGTACTGGTGGTGGTGGTGGTGGTAGTGGTGGCGGTGGTGGTGGAGGCAGAGGCCGTGACTGCAGGGGTCTGCTGTGCTGTTGTTGTTGTAGCAGACGTGGTGGTGGGGAGGAGGGGGTCTTGGGACCTCTGGGTCTGTGGCACACTAGATGGGCCGGCCTAGAGCTCATCGTCCAAACTGTCCTGGGAGTCAACATCTGAGAGTCCATGTACCGGGGGTGGAGACTGGCTCTGCTGGTCGATGTTCTGGTCCTCAGCAGTGAGTTCTTCATCACCTGTGGACTAGATGGGGAATGGTCAGTGTTGTGCACTGTGCAAGTATTGTATCATCTGCGTTTCATTGACTGTCTGTTCACTACACAATTAGGAAGTCTCCACTAGTATTATTGATGGCAACACTGTGTGTAATTTCATAGTGCAGACGAACATCATTTACTCATACATGCCAGGTGTCGATGCATTGCATGAAAACGTTGCTTTGTGTAGGGATGCAGGTCTCACACACACACATCAGGGAGAGTTAAGATGGATACCTACGTGTTAGCTGAGGGAGAACAGTGTGATGGCTGACACATGCTCCTGGGTGGGGGAGGCCTCCATGCTGCTGGAGTGTGGGCCAGGGGGCATGCTGGGAGTAGTGATACAGGCCTACCACCCCCAAATAGTGCTCCAATACAAGATGGATACCTACCTGTAAGTCTGTTTGTTGAACAGTGCAATGGCTGACACATGCTCCTGGGTGGGGGAGGTCTCCATGCTGCTGAAGTGTGGGACAGGGGGCATGCTGGGAGTAGTTATACAGGCCTCCCACCCCCAAACAGTGCTCCAATACAAGATGGATACCTACCTGTAAGTCTGTTTGTTGAACAGTGCAATGGCTGACACATGCTCCTGGGTGGGGGAGGCCTCCATGCTGCTGGAGTGTGGGACAGGGGCATGCTGGGACTAGTGATATAGGTCTCCCACCCCAAACAGTGCACCAATACAAGATGGCTACCTACCTGTAAGTCTGTTTGTTGAGCAGTGCGATGGCTGACACATGCTACTGGGTGGGGAAGGCGTCCATGCTGCTAGAGTGTGGGACAGGGGGCATGCTGGGATTAGTGATACAGGCCTCCCAATACCAAACAGTACTCCAATACAAGATGGATACCTACCTGTAAGTCTGTTTGTTGAACAGTGCAATGGCTGACACATGTTCCTGGGTGGGGAGGCCTCCATGCTGCTGGAGTGTGGGACAGGGGGCATGCTGGGAGTAGTGATACAGGCCTCCAACCCCCAAACAGTGCTCCAATACAAGATGGATACATACATGTAAGTCTGTTTGTTGAACAGTGCAATGGCTGACACATGCTTCTGGGTGGTGTTGGGGGGTTATACATCTTGGTAGGCTGTGGTAGAGGGGGTATGGTGTGAGTTGTTGTACAGACTTCCCTCCCGCATACAGGCCTCCTATGCAAGATGGCTAGCTACCTGTTGGGAGTGGGTAGACAGTGTAATGGGGTTTGGGTTGTGCAAGGGAGTAGTTCTCAGTGTGTTGGTTGCCATTTGTTTGTACTTACCAACCTCTGTTCCCCCGGCTACTCCTGTGAGAGTCTCAGGATGCAGTATGGCAAGCACCTTCTCCTCCCATGGTGTGAATGTTTTCTGTGGGATGGGAGGGCCACTGCCAGTCACGTTCACCAGATGCCAGTTCTTGCTCCTCTTCTCTTTGACCACCCTCTTGAGATCATGCCACCACTTCATGATCTCCTTATTGGATCTTGGGGTGGTCCCTACAGCATTGACCCTTTAGACTATCCTTTCCCACATTTGTGTCCTCGTGGCTAATGGCTTCTGTTGGACCAAGCTACCAAACAGTTGTGGCCCTACTCTCTCTATCTCATTGACCATGACTGTCAACTCACTCTCTGTGAATTTGGGCATTTTCTGTGATGTCATGGTGTGTGGTGGTTGAAGTGTTTGTGGAGTGGGTGCAGATGTGTGGGTGGGAGTTGTAGTGTTGGTGTGTGAGGTGTGTTGTGTGCTGGGGGATTGTTGGTGCTGGTGTGATGGTGGTGTGATAGTGGTGGTGGATGTGTGTGTGTGCTGTGCTCTTTTGCCTCTCCTGTCAGATGTGGTGTATGGCCTTCTCTTCTGGAGTGTTGCAAAGGATTGTGGTCAGTGAAGGTGGTGGTTTTATACTCAGCTGTGTGGGTGTGTCCAAGTAGAATTTGGCTGTCAGGTGTGTTGTGGGACTAGTCCTGTGCTTTTATATTTTAATTTGCATTATTTATTTTTATTTGTATGTTTATTTTTGCGGGGGGCATGGCTACTTTGATTTGTGCAATGTTTGGCATCACTGCGGTGTTTTGGAATCGTCCGCCATGTTTTTCATGTTCAGTCCGGTGCAGTGGCAATGCTGCCGCCCTTCCGCTATCTCTCCCATTTACTCCTGTGTGCAACAGCGGCAGTTGGGAACAGCGGTTCCGACCACGGGACCCTCAGGATATCCTAATTTCCAGTGCGGTGTCTCTGCTTTCCTTGCGGTGGGTTGTTGCTTTTCCGCTGCTTTTCCGACCGCCGCGGTCGGTATTTTAGACCTCACCGCCCGCGTCGGGTGGTTTTGGTAGGGTCGCTACCGCCGCGGTCGGTCTTTAGAGGCGGTTCATCCTAATTTGGCCGCCGGTTTATCCTAATGAGGCCCCTAAGTATATAAACTAAAATAACTGAGACATCTTTTAAAGGAGAAACTATGAAGAAAACGTCCTTATGCAAACAAATCCAGTAAAAAAAAGAAAACATATACAATAAATCTCATTTTTTTCCAATAACAGAACCATCAACAAAAGAAAAAGATATAAAGCATACAAAAACACAGCACAGCCCTCCAAACAACTAAGAAAAAGGTAAGTATATATTGAAAATGATGTAAATGCAAATGTTAAACCTAGAAACCATACTAAATATCTCTATGCAACATTTATTTACTTTAGAAAGAAAAAAGAAAAATGACTGAAAGAGCAACATTTATAACTTCACAGAAAGGCAAAATGCTTTTATGTTATATGAGCTATACATATACCCAAGAAAAACAACATTAATTGAAAGTGTTTTGGAAATGCAGCAAATATAACAGTAACAAATGTTATGGTCGAGCTATAACACACGAAACAACTGTCACCAATACAACAGAACATAACCACCCTCCCAACGTGACAGAAATAGAAAATAGACAAATTAGACAAATGATTGACTCACTAAAAGAAGCAAGCACTAGCACAGAACTCCCCTCTACAAGTATCCTTAAAGAACACTTAAAAGTTCTTCCCCAACATGCATCAAGCCAACTACCTTCCATCGAATCTCTAAAAAGGACAATAGCTAGGCAAAAAAGAACAACTTCCACTACTCCACCTGCTCCAAAAACATTTGACCAAGTCCAAATTCCCCCAGAACTGAGAATAACTCATAATGACGAACCTTTCATCCTATACGACAACGCATCTAATGGAAAAAGAATTATAATGTTTGCTAGAGCAGACAATATGGTAAAATTACACCAATGCGAAACATGGATGATGGATGGTACATTCTCAGTTTGCCCAAAACCTTTCTATCAATTATACTCCATTCCATGGACACTATCAAAACTGCAATATTCCCTTCATATATACCCTACTACCCAACAAACAGCAAACAACCTATGTTGAGCTACTTAGTAAAATAAAAGAACAAACCAATAATTACTTCCCCCAAAAATTATCATTAACTTTGAAAACTCAATTCTAAAAACCTACCCTCACACAGCAATCCAAGGTTGCTACTACCACTTTAACCAATGTATATGGAAACATATACAAAAATCTGCCCTAAGCTCCCAATACTGCAATGACAGCACTTTTGCCTACCAGGTAAAAAAATTAATAGCGCTAGCCTACGCTCCTGTTACAGATGTAGCAGAACATTACAACCTACTAATAGACAGCCCCTATTATAAAAAAAACTAAACAAAATTAAGCCCTCTATTAGATTACTTCGAGGACACATGGGTAGGAAAGCTACACAGATCAGGACACAGAAGACAACCAACATTTCAAATTCCCTGGTGGAACGTTTACCTAAGTACCCTAAATAAACAGGCTAAAACTAACAACTCTGTTGAAGGATGGCACAATGCTTTCCAAGCAACTACAGGCAGAGGTACCCCTACACTACATAAACTACTCCAATCATTACAGAAGGAGCAAAGTTACCAACAACTTTGAATTGAACAATCTGTAATGCTAATTGGCCCTAAGCTAACTAAACAAACTAAAAAAATGTACAATACCTTACAAGACCAAGTAACCCTATACCCTACTATTAGAGTCCTACAATATCTGTCTATGATAGCAAAAACAATTCTGTAAACATATCTAACATACATATACGAAGCAAAATTAAACATAAAATATATATATTATATACATGTTAGAAACTGTAACAAAATTGTAATATATATTTAATAAAATTTATTTAAATATATCTGAACAATTTTCTTATAATTTCTAACGTATAACATAAAATAATTCAACAAATAAAATAACAATCCCACCCAATAAATAGATAAATAAAACATACTCATTTTGTTGCTGAAGACAAACTTTTGTAATGAAAGAAATCCTTCCATAGTAGTCATCCATCCAAACAATCCAAAGGAACCCAAGAAAAAATGCAAAAATGCAAACAAATCCAAAAATATTCTTCTGAGATAACATCCAGTCGAAAACCCTTAAAAATCCGAAAATAGTGATCAAAAATTTAAAAAACGCCCCAAGGAAAGCAAATGTTAAAATGAAAAATAAAAACACATCCATAACTATTCTTCTCCAAAATCAACCCCAAAAATAGTTTAAAAATGAAAGAAACACTCCTTGAACATGGGAAAATGTAAGAAAGTGTGTTTAAAAAAGAATAAATATTATTCTACACACTTCTTACTAAAAAAAAGCAATCTCCCAAAAACGACATCCACGAGAAGTACCTGAAAAATAGAAAGAAAACATACCCACCCACACACAATGAACCCCAACATACATCTTCAAACATTATTAAACATTACACATATCATTTAATTAACATTTCTAACACTATTCCTACCTCAACATAGTATGACCAAAATGAGTAAACCGGAAGCAAACGAAAATCGCAACTACCGCCTAAAACACACACATCCTACAAGTACCCAACACTAGAAAACCTATACACACTAGACAAACACTCAAACTATGGGGTCCATTAGGTCCGCCCGCCATCCCATCGGTAATCGGGACCGCCCGCCATAAGGGCGGGGTCCCGTGGGGGGGTATTAGGATGCGTCCGCCACTGTGGCGGGCGCATCCTGTATTTTTAGCATTGTGGCAGGCGGTGCTCTCAGCACCGCCCGCCACAATGCTAAAAATGCACTTTTACATTTGCATAAACAAAGGGGCAGGCACAGCCCGGTGCCTGCCGCTTAGTTTATGCAAATGCAGAGGGGTACCACAGGTACGCCCCCGTGTGCACCTCCCACCTCTCCTTCACTCTGGGGGCCAGCAGGGGGCCCACAGAGTGAAGATCGCATGCCTTTCCGTGGCGGAAAAAGGCATCTCCCTAAACCCATTGTAATATGGCTGGCGGTATATTAATCCTTTTCAGCCCCAGTCTCAAGGCGACCGGGGCGGAAAAGCGGCGGAGGTCCCCCCCGCCATACTAATATGGCGGGGGGAATTCAAATGTGGATGTCGGGCGGATTGCACTGGATACCTTTGAAGCAACTGAGGGTTGGGTGATTGGCGGGGGGGGGCGTGGCCAGCAGGGAGAGCAGCCCAGGTGTATTCAATGGGCCTCGCAGGGACTCCTGGTTGCTGGAGTCCCTGCCTCGATGCTCGCAGCCCTGCCGGCAATTCCACACAGCCCCAGTCCTTGCAGGGAGCAGCCCCTCGCTGTCAGCAGCTCCGGATGGACGCGGCACGCTGCGGGACCCGCAAAGCGGGTCCGGCGAGGCGCTGAGGGTCCCGGGGGGTAGAAAATCAGTAGCAGCAAGTGGTGAGTCCCTGCAGAAAGACAGCAGCAAGTTCGCGGTTTACAGGGTCCCACAAGAACAACTCTGAGCCCGCTTTTCACTCCGTGGGCGGGGGGCGTGGCCAGCAGGGAGAGCAGCCCAGGTGTACTCAATGGGCCTCGCAGGGACTCCTGGTTGCTGGAGTCCCTGCCTCGATGCTCGCAGCCCTGCCGGCGATTCCACACAGCCCCAGTCGTTGAAGGGAGCAGCCCCTCGCTGTCAGCAGCTCCGGATGGACGTGGCACGCTGCGGGACCCGCGAAGCGGGTCCGGCGAGGCGCTGAGGGTCCCGGGGGGTAGAAAATCAGTAGCAGCAAGTGGTGAGTCCCAGCAGAAAGACAGCAGCAAGTTCGCGGTTTACAGGGTCCCACAAGAACAACTCTGAGTCCGCTTTTCACTCCGTGGGCAGGAGGGCGTGGCCAGCAGGGAGAGCAGCCCAGGTGTACTCAATGGGCCTCGCAGGGACTCTGGTTGCTGGAGTCCCTGCCTCGATGCTCGCAGCCCTGCCGGCGATTCCACACAGCCCCAGTCCTTGCAGGGAGCAGCCCCTCGCTGTCAGCAGCTCCGGATGGACCGGCACGCTGCGGGACCCGCGAAGCGGGTCCGGCGAGGCGCTGAGGGTCCCGGGGGTAGAAAATCAGTAGCAGCAAGTGGTGAGTCCCAGCAGAAAGACAGCAGCAAGTTCGCGGTTTACAGGGTCCCGCGAATTAAAAATTACTATTCCAACTCCAGAGAGTGCAACAGTAGGGAAAGTGTTGGATAGCGTAGGGGTAACAATTACTATTCCAACTCCAGAGAGTGCAACAGTAGGGAAAGTGTTGGATAGCGTAGGGGTAACAATTACTATTCCAACTCCAGAGAGTGCAACAGTAGGGAAAGTGTTGGATAGCGTAGGGGTAAAAATTACTATTCCAACTCCAGAGAGTGCAACAGTAGGGAAAGTGTTGGATAGCGTAGGGATAACAATTACTATTCCCACTCCAGAGAGTGCAACAGTAGGGAAAGTGTTGGATAGCGTAGGGGTAACAATTACTATTCCCACTCCAGAGAGTGCAACAGTAGGGAAAGTGTTGGATAGCGTAGGGGTAACAATTACTATTCCAACTCCAGAGAGTGCAACAGTAGGGAAAGTGTTGGATAGCGTAGGGGTAACAATTACTACTCCCACTCCAGAGAGTGCAACAGTAGGGAAAGTGTTGGATAGCGTAGGGGTAACAATTACTATTCCAACTCCAGAGAGTGCAAAATTAGGGAAAGTGTTGGATAGCGTAGGGGTAAAAATTACTATTCCAACTCCAAAGAGTGCAACAGTAGGGAAAGTGTTGGATAGCGTAGGGGTAAAAATTACTATTCCTACTCCAGAGAGTGCAACAGTAGGGAAAGTGTTGGATAGCGTGGGGGTAACAATTAATATTCCAACTCCATGGAGTGCAACAGTAGGGAAAGTGTTGGATAGCGTAGGGGTAACAATTACTATTCCAACTCCAGAGAGTGCAACAGTAGGGAAAGTGTTGGATAGCGTAGGGGTAAAAATTACTATTGCAACTCCAAAGAGTGCAACAGTAGGGAAAGTGTTGGATAGCGTAGGGGTAAAAATTACTATTCCTACTCCAGAGAGTGCAACAGTAGGGAAAGTGTTGGATAGCGTAGGGGTAACAATTAATATTCCAACTCCATGGAGTGCAACAGTAGGGAAAGTGTTGGATAGCGTAGGGGTAACAATTACTATTCCAACTCCAGAGAGTGCAACAGTAGGGAAATTGTTGGATGGCGTAGGGGTAAAAATTACTATTCCCACTCCAGAGAGTGCAACAGTAGGGAAAGTGTTGGATAGGGTAGCGGTAACAATTACTATTCCAACTCCAGAGAGTGCAACAGTAGGGACAGTGTTGGATAGCGTAGGGGTACAAATTACTATTCCAATTCCAGAGAGTGCAACAGTAGGGAAAGTGTTGGATAGCGTAGGGCTTAAAATTACTATTCCCACTCCAGAGAGTGCAACAGTAGGGAAAGTGTTGGATAGCGTAGGGGTTAAAATGACATACTTATAAAAAATGCCTTTTTTTAAATAATACAAATATAAACTAATAAATAAATATAAACCATTTACAATACATATACATAATTATTAAAAACATGATTAGCAAAATATATGTAACTAAAAATAATAATTAAAAAATACAATTTTATAATATTTAATTACCAATTAATAAATAATTAACAATTATAAAAATTAAATTAACAATGATTTTTAAATCATCATTACTTAATTACCTTTAAATTAGTTCCCACCATATTCCCCTATAAACACACAACCTGCAACAGAACACATTTATCAATTAATGAATTATTTACAATTAATTACCAATTAATTAAAATTAATTACTAATTATTTAAAATTGATGTATGCTTCCTACTAATTAATAATTAATTCAACATAATGAAATTACTTCCCACCCTATTCCCCTATAAACCCATAACCCACTACAGAACATATTTATCAATTAATCAATTAATTAAAATTAATTAATCATAATTCTCAATTAATTAAATTAATTAATAGTTCCTACTAATAATTAATTCAACATAATTAAATTACTTTCCACCCTATTCCCCTATAAACCCACAACCCGCTACAGAACATATTTATCAATTAATCAATTAATTAAAATTAATTAATAATAATTCTCAATTAATTACATTAATTAATATTTCCTACTAATTAATAATTAATTCAATATAATTAAATTACTTCCCACCCTATTCCCTTATAAACCCACAACCTGCTACAGAACATATTTATCAATTTATCAATTAATTTAAATTAATTACCAAATTAATTAAATGTAATTACCAATTAATTAAAAATAATTAAAAATTCCTACTAATAATTAATTCAACATAATTAAATTACTTCCCACCCTATTCCCCTTTTAACCCACAACCCGCTACAGAACATATTTATCAATTTATCAATTAATTTAAATTAATTAACAAATTAATTAAATTTAATTACCAATTAATTAAAATTAATGTATGATTCCTACTAATTAATAATTATTCAACATAATTAAATTACTTCCCTCCCTATTCCCCTATAAACCCACAACCCGCTACAGTACTAAAATACATTTAATTTAATTACATTAAAAATAAATTATAAAACATAATAAATACAATATAATATACACAAAATGTATTAAAAAAATCGATATTAGTAACATTTACTACGATATTACTGACATCGATATTTAAAACTTCGATATTACTAATATCGATATTAAGAGTGTCGATATTACTTACCTTCTCTATTTTGTCCCTTTGAAATTTAAACTTCGATATAATTGTATATCGAAATTTAAAACTCGATATTTTGTCTGTGTACCGCGCCAATGATGGGAACATTTTATATTAGAAGAGACAATACCATGTATGACATTTATTTTGTTGGTGCAAGTCAATGTGAAGATACCTATAGAATTTTAGGGGGTTGGGGATTTAAAGGAGGAAAAGATCCTGTTTTTCCTGGAATGTATTTTATTTGTGGGAACAGAGCTTATTATAGGTTACCTAACCACTGGTATGGGACATTTTATGTGGGTTTGGTCTTTCCTAAAGTTTTTCATGTAGATAGAGGTACTAATGGAAAGCATGAGATAGGTAAAGTTCTAAGTCAAAAAAGAAGAGAAACTGTGTTAGAAATAATAGGTGATGTGTTTGGAGCACTGATACCAGCAGTGGGAATTTCGTTCAATGCAAATATAATTAGAAAATTGTCCACAATTGTTGATCGATTATCAACAGACACTGCAGGAGGACTCATGATGGTGAATACTGAAATGATTGCTATGAGAACTATGGTTTTGCAAAATAGACTTGCTCTTGATATAATTTTAGCAAAAGAGGGAGGAGTCTGTGGGATTCTGAAGGTGCAACATTGTTGTACTTATATCCCAGATAAAAGTCAGAATATTGAAAAGTATATTATAAACATTACAGATTTGCATGAAGAAATTGAACCACTGGAGATTGAGGGTGTCCTCGAAATGCTGGGTAAAAGTTTATCAGCATTAAACATTGGTTTCAAGAAATAGGTAGTTCAATTATAGGTAAAATACTAATTCCAATCACAGTCTTAGTAATAGTGATTTTCATGATAAGATTGTGTTGTATATATAAAGGTAGACAAGATTTTAGAAGGTCAATAAAGAAAAGAAATGAAGCACAGCAGGCAAGAATGAGAGAAAAGAATGAAATAGAAATGGAAGAAACAAAAGAAAAGTTTTTCAAAGATTCAAAAGAGAAAGAGACAAAAGTGTAGATGATATTAACAAGGAAGGGAACTGAAACATGTTCAAGTAAATTTTACAAAATTTTGGGAGGTATTTGGTGATAAAATCACCAGATGAGGGAATTGATGGAGCGAGGTGGCAAACAGAAAATTTTGTGTACCCCTCATGAAGTCAATGTCCCATAACAATAATGTTTACTAATTGCATGTTTTGTGAAAATAATCAACCATAGAGTAAGATGCACACGTTATTTTTATTTTTTATTTTTAAATTACACACAGGGAATACTAATTCTGCTTACATGTTGCAATAATACTAGCTAATATGTATTGTTGTTGTGTTGTGGAATAATGCATAGCTTCAATATAAACAAAATGCTATTTAAATGTGCTTTTGTATATGTTTTGTGAAAAGAGAGGGTTGATTATGTAAGTATAAAACGCATTTGTGTGTCATATTGCTAGGTAATGACTAATGGGAAACATTAGCATGGGGGAGGTAAACAGAATGGGTTTCATTGCTATAAATTAACAAGGATTTTTGTTTGTTTCTATGATAGTTCCGAATGTGGCCTGTGAGGCCTAGTGAGAAAATGGCTGCTCTGAGCTACTGCGAGTGGGTATTGGTCTGTGCAGGCGCGTCAAAGATTTCTGCCAGCGCAAGTGAGCTGACTGTGCTTGAGGGAGACGTTCAAGGTTGCCTCACCCGGAACCTAGGATGGGTGCCAAGCATGAATGATCAAATATCCAAGCCATGGGAAAGAAGGGCAATGTTGCTAAGATGCAATGTGCCTAGGCCACGGACTGCTTAAACAATAGACTTTTATAATATTAGCTGAATCATGTGAATAACAAATGCTGCAATGGTGAGGAAGTGCACATCCACCCGAATTTGTCCAATCAGAACACAAGACGGTGATGTTAGTTACTTTTCTAGATAGATTAAGTTGAGAAATAAGGTATAAAAACCCCTGGACTTGTAAGGTTGGGGTCGCTTTTTCCATTTCTATCGGAGATGCTGCCCGTTAGCTGACCGATTCCTGGATGTAAGAACTCTTATGTTTTTTCTTATTTGTTTGCTTTGCAGGACTGTTAGGATAAGATGAGGGTGATAGTCAGGGATGTTAGGAGAGAATGAATTTGGAACTATCTGTTCCTTGCTAAACTTTACTGAATTCTATAATAAAGCAATTTTTCTGAGCTCTTAATAAAATGATCATGTTTTTTTAAATAAAGTTTAAGAATTTTTGAATAAAGAATAAATAAATGCATGTCGGACATACTAAAGGTTTGCTCTGAATAAATATTAGATAAATGAAGAATTAAAAGCTGGTCTTTGTTTCTTCCTACACCTAATTTTCCTTCTAGCAGATCCATTGCCATTATGGTGGTGTGTCTGAATATAAATGTTTAATATGAAATCATGGTAAACTGTTTTTGAACTTTTAGTGTAAATATTAAAAGGGTTTAAGACGCTCCACCAAATGTTACAGCATTTCTCTATTGCGATTCACCAGAAGCCTTGAAGCCAAGAGTAAGTGAACAGGGTAAATGCGCAGTGTTATGGGCCCCATTGGTGCATGTTTTGAGTGTTTAAAGGTTTCAGGGAAATGGTGAGTGATGATTAGAAATAATTTCTGGAGCCGTGCTGTAGTAGTAATAACTTGGTAGATGCGCTGTAGCAAACTCAGATCTGCACAAGATGTAATTCAGGTTCTTCGCACGTCGAAAGCCCATTTGCTGAAAGACCTGGATGTCGAGTTGGATGTTTTCCTGGAGCCTCCTCCTCAGTGATGGCCTGTACTTTTAGCAAGGAAGGGGCTAGTCAAGGCACAAACGTACACATAAACACTATCACACTCATACATTCACACAAGCACGTACACACACACACACATCCATTCACAACACTCACTTCAAGATATTCATGTACACAAGCACCAAACATTAATACAAAAATCCTACTTACCTGTACAGAGTTTTGCCTCACAGATCTAAGGAGGGCTGGGACTGCTGCCTTTCTCAGGCGCCAGTTCATCACTTATCACAGAGTGGGATGGTGACCCCATCCTAGGCACTCTTGCACAAGCAGTCTCACTATCCGTGAGATTGTTTTAAGAGTGCCTTTTCTTTTGCATGCTGCCCGTTGCTTGGTCCTGCGCTGAGATACCCCTTTGCAGGTGATTTGAGAGTACAATAAATTAAAATGACATAGCATAACATTGCAAATTCTTGTTTGCTGTAGGAGAATAGAAATAAATGATCAAAACGAAAGTATGATGTTGATATCATTATCAGTAGTGATTGAAACACAGAAAATTTATACAAGTATTTCTTGCAATAAAAGTGAACTTAAATTGTGTAATAATAATGTGAGACGTACTTTTTAATATCTATGTGATTGGAATAAAGTTTTTATGATGCCAATAAAAGAAATATTGTGGTCTCTTTTTCTGTTGAAAAAGGATAGAGAACATTTTCCATATTCCATTGCTTGTTCGGAACAGAACCTAGAGAACAATTCATGCCATTATTGAGCCCTTGATGGAGCAGCCAGTGAACTAGCAGGCATAAACAGAGCAACGGCATAGATATTAAAAAGGTTCTCATTCCAGCTATCACAGCTAACAGGTGATAACTTGAGGTGCAAAAATACAGTTAATTTGAGGGAAGATCCTCTCCCAAAAGTTCAAACATTACTTTAAAAGAAGCAGCCTCATAGTAGTAATCATCATTTGAGCAATGTAGATCTAAAATGTCTAAATACGAAGTTATGTGGGTCAAGCAAGTGCTTAGATGCCACAGGTGCCGCAAGGGCTGCATACTTGACCCTTCGTTAAGTTGATCATATCTAAAGTAAAAGCTCTATAAAATTCAAATCTGCCAGTTAAGTCAGTAAGTCAGTAAAACTTTATTTGATCCAGACCTCTACTGAGGTCAACAAATACAAAATTAAAATAATTCCAAATACTCATAAAAATGCTTAGCTAAACATATTTTTTCTTTAAACTCACTACAAGATGGTACAGTGGTAATGTTCAGCCACCAACTCAGACAACATTAGAGTGAATTTGATAGAATAGAATACAATCTTTGGATTGCACTTCTTGTTTGAAACAGCTTCAAGAAGCTTTTTAAAAACGTAAACAGGTTATGACAAACATATTCATTAACCGGAGAGTTACACAATGTAATCAAATCTTGAGCAGAGATGCCAGTTATTATTCTCTTGTCCTTAACCCCTTCGATGCTCATGACGAGCTCAGCTCGTCATGAGGCACGGTTGAGCTGTGCTCATGACGAGCTGAGCTTGTCATGAACAATGGTAAATCAGGGAATGCAGCACAGGAGGAAAATACCTTTAGCATTGAAGGTGTTAAGTATTGTTTATTTGCTATAATGGATTCAGGTGAGACTTTCACTGGATGGAGAAAAGGGACAAATGGGTAAGAGAGGTTGTTTAATTTAGTTGTTGAACCGCCAGATGAATGCCGTTTCCTCGGCCTTATTCAACACCCTCCGCATACCCCGAAAAACTTTCAGATTGATCCCATCCAAATCTCAAAAATTTGTCACGCACGTTCAGTAGCAGACTGGACTACAGCAAAGCTCTCTAGGCCGGAATCCACAAAAAACTTCACAAACGCCAGACCGTCCAGAACGCCACAGCCAGACTGATAATAGCCATCCCCTGTCACAGCCACATCATCTAACACCTCCACAAACTCCACTGGCTTCCTATCTAAAGAAGAATTACCTTCAAACTCCTCACTCAAGCATAAAAGGCCCTCAACAACACCAGACCAACATACCTGAACGACTGCCTCTCCTTCCACGCACCCAAAAGACAGCAACAATCATCTGACCTCTCTCTGGCCATCATTCCACTTATCTACAAGACCAGAACGGGAGGAAAGTCCTTCTCCTACCTCACAGCCAAGCCATGGAACAACCTACACCTCTACCTCCGGCAAGCCCTACACTGCTCCAGTTCAGGAAAACCTCAAGTCCTGGCTCTTTGGATGACCCCAGCACTCATCGGAGCCGTCTTCCCCATCCCCAGTGCCTTGAGACCCTCGCGGGTGAGTACTTGAGCTTTACCAACCCTGATTGATTGATTGATTGACCCCACTACACTCTGTGACGAGGTGTCAGTAATTGGCTCTCAGCCCTGGGCACTTCCCACATTAGAACATGTACATAATGCATCCATATTCGCAAAATTGTCAGGCAAAAACTACTCATAAGAAATTAATGAATACATGTATTTCTAAAGCACACTGTCCATCAGAAACCAGTATCATGGTGCTAAGAAAACACTGTACATAGTAGAAAGCAGATAAGGCATACATGGCTGACCTGCAAGACTTACAAAAGTTGTAAAGTTGGGTTACACACATGGCTGCAACCACTGACTTGCCCCTTGCCACCCTTGGGACTGCCCTTGCAACCCCTGGCCACAGAGGAAGCAGGGGCAGCATATCAGATATGGAATGAAAACGGGGATTGTAGCCCTGTTTACTTTTGGCACTCAGGAAATGAAAGGACTGCTGCTAACACGACTTTGTTGCTCAAGCCAGCTGCGGAGTGCCTCAGGATTTCTCCCTGAGCCCATCTCTTCAACATCTACATGGCCCCGCTCACAGCCATCGCCAGAAACCACAGACTCAACATTGTCCCCTACGCCGACGACACGCTGAGGATTCTCTCCATCACCAAAAAGCCCAAAGTTGCCAAAAACAACTTTCACGACGGGATGAAGGCTGTTGCCATCTGGATGAATAACAGCTGCCTCAATCTCAATTCAGAGAAGACTGAAGTCCTCATCATGGGCTTCGCCTGCTATGCCTGGGATCACTTGACTCTTGGTGGCCTGCACCACTTTTAACACTCCCCACACTCACAGACCACTTATGGAACCTCAGCATCATCCTGGACTTCTCGCTCACCATGAGCCAACAGATGAATGCGGTCTCCTCATTCTGCTTCCACACACTATGCCTGCTCTGAAAGATATTCAAGTGGATCCCCACGAGTCCAGAAAGATGGTCACCCACGGATTCATCAGTAGCAGAATCGACTACGGTAACAGACTCCATGCGGCATCACCCAGAAACTCCTCAAGAAACTGCAGAATGCCTCCGCCAGACTCATCCTCAACGTCCCCCACCACAGCCACATCATCAGCCACCTGAGATACCTCCACTGGCTCCCAGGCAACAAAAGAATCACCTTCATGCTCCTCACACACGCATACAAAGCACTACATGACATAAGACCTGCGCACCTCAACCACTGTTTCTCATTACACAAGCCCACCAGAGACTCTGCTCCACCAACTGGCCCTGGCTACAGTCCCACATATCTGCAAAACCACAGCCGGTGGAAGATCCTTCTCCAGCTGTGCAGAAAAGACCTGAAACACCCTGCCTCTCCACCCTAGGCAATCACCTGCACTGCCTCAATTCAGGAAGGACTTCAAGACCTGGCTCTTTGAATGAACCACCGCGCTTTCACGAACCAGCAGCTCCCTCCCCCATAGTGCCATAAGACCCTTACAAGTGAGTAGTTGTGCTTTACAATTTACCTGATTGATTGATTGACAGTTATATGCAATTGTCAGACTATCTCATTAGCAGAAAGGTTAAACGGTCACAGTACTTTGACTACACTACATGACCCAGACCCTCTGTCATCAACGACACCAGCCAATGATACACGTTACCCCGGCTGATGCCCTGTTGACTAGACAGTTGAAACCACCTAACAAGGGAAGAAACAGTAACTTAATTTCATCCATCTGGATTAGACCTCAAGGCACACACCAGCACCTGCACGAGTGTAGAATCAATATCTCCCTGTAGAAAAAAAGAAAAAAGGTTGTGACCCAGGAAGCTGGCCCGCTCCCAAGTCTGCAGAAATGCTTTCCTCTCAAGCAGGGGAGTTACTTAGTTTCATCCATCTGGATTAGACCTCAAGGCGCACACCAGCATCTGCACGAGTGCAGGATCAATATCTCCCTATAGACAAAAGGTTGTGACCCAGGAAGCTGGTGCGCTCCCAAGTCTGGAGAAATGCTTTCCCCTCAAGCGGAGGTGTGAACTTACGTAGACGCCTGGCAGTCAGCTGCAGATGCCTACAAGGCACACAAAACCCCTCGGGTGGTCTTGTCACAGTGTTTTCAAAACAAGGCACCCTGTGACATGAGTCCAGGAAGAGGGAGCCAATGACCTCGTACAGGGGCCGCAATGTCATGTACTGTCATCCTCCTGATATGGAGGCCGAAGACACTCTCAGCTCCTGGCTCAGGTTCCCCCAACAACCCTCAGAAACCACATACTCACGAACACGGGTCCCTCAGACTCTGAAAGCTTCCCCTGTACTCCTCTAACTCCTCACGTCCCGGCACCTCAGATGGCTGATGATCTTGCACACACACTCCTCTTGCACAGCGAGATGATGGTGTATGTCAGGACAGTCCTTGTACCAACTACGATCAATTTCACCTGTCTACACTGCACCCAGTCCAGTCCTCATAATCTTGTGGAGAAAGTGAGATTCTTTGTGTTCTTGGGATCTCGTGGACAGGAGGAGAGTACTTTGAGACCCAGGACACAACAGTTGGCACTCAGGTGCAGGTCAGAAGCGTCCAGGCAAAATACACCAAGTGATAGTCCCCTACTTGGAGCACAACAAGCTCCAAGCCACCACAAGTCTGTGGAAAGTCCAGTTGCAGTCCCTCCTGCCCTAATGATTCCTCTTGTCAGTGTCCCAGTATCGTACCAGCGTAGTATGGTTCTAAATCTGAAAGTATCTCTACATTTAGAGGCTGAATCCCCAGTAGTTATACCCACATGGCTTTTGAAGATACGATCAGTTCGAAAGGCCACCTTTGAAATGCACAGGTCTCTCAAAATGTTAACCTGTCTGCCAACCTACCCCGGTAGTGGGACTAAGACCCTGCACCTTTGAATGCAGGTGCCAATCCCCCCTAACCATCCCGGAAAGGCCCCCTTGTTTATGACCCTTTATCAGGAATGCACAGATGTGGCTGCCCCCGTAGCCCCCAGTTGTGAATTAGTACACAGGCCGGCAGGCACACAGAGCCCCGAGGATCAAAATGCTCACTTTCCCACAGGATCTATTTTAAACAACAAGGGGACCCCAATAAGTATCAGCGAGGGACCTCGGGGAGCTTAGTCATATGTACACAACAGTGGTCCCTTGCAGGAAGAGAAATAAAGCGAAAATGAATATAGACCCAATCAGTTCTATATTAGAGAAGACGTGCCCAGCCGGGCAGAGGTCCTCAAAGTTTATATTTAAATATAGAAGTACAAAACAAATAACACCTTCAACAATTCACGTACGTGGGGCACAAGCCTGTACCAACCCACGACAATACAAAGACAAAAAACATACACAAAAGGGCTTATAAGGCAAAGTCAACAGTCTCTGTAAGTTTCCAAATTATTAGCAGAGAATTACTTATGGGTACCATTACATAATTTTGTATAGAAAATTCCACAAGTATATGGTACACAGTAGGTCGACGACGTTTCGGACCCCCTTACTAAATGATGGGGTCCATCATCAGGACAAAACAGTGGTTGCCTTTTGTGTTACTAGCCTCTTTAGCCAGGGGGTATATGGAGGGAGAGCTCATATAAGTGCGCACAGGCAAGAAGTTAGGCCAGGAGCGAATAATTATTTCGGTCCAATTGGTTTTCCAGGGGGGAGAGAGAGCTCATATAAGAGCGCGCAGACATAGAGTTAGACCAGGAGTGAATACATTTTTTTGGTCCAATTGATGTTCCAGGGAGGAGATAGCTCATATACGAGCATGCAGGCAAAAAGTTAGACCAGGAGCGAATTAAGATTTTGGTCCAATTGAGTTTCCAAGAATGCATTTATAGCGAAGGTCCAGGGGCGGGTAGGGTTAGTGTTCCGTTTTCGCATGAACCTTAGACGCCGGATAATGCCGGTAGCGCCGTGTTGCGCTAGGGTCCTGGACCAGGAATGCCGGATCAGTCGGCACGACTGGATTTCCTGGTACCACGGCGCTACCGGCATTATCCGGCGTTAATTATATACATTGAATGTGTACTAAAAATATATCTGCCTCATGCTTGTTTGCTCTTGTATTGAATTGGCTCTTTTTTCGTATATTTTGATTTGTTTGTATCAAATTGTCTAATCGTAATGTTTATGGTCCAGCACTGTATTATTTGTGGGATGTTACATTTGAAATCTTTTTTTCCACACAGTCTTCTTCACACAGTTTGTTAGTATCATTGTGTAAATGTAGGTTAGTGTTAATTGTCAATAATTGTGTATGTTGTATTATCTATCTGCCAAACAAAATTGTTTTTTGAAACATTTATCTAAAGAAAAAGGTATAAATAAATATACCGGACCAAATTTAACGTTTTCGTTTATTGGGTCCCCAAAACTGAAGTGATTGAGTGAGGGGGCATATTTTGTTTGTTCTCATCCCCTTTCAGGGCTCATGAAGAGAATTCTGGCAGAGAGACCTGTCTAAGAACGAAAATCTGATCTGCATAGCCTGATGTGCAGCCTTGCATAAACTGAGTTTACACTCATGATGCAGACCACCTAACTACATACACCAGGTATGGGGTCTGTTGCCAATCCCAGAGATCACTTATATATCCCTGTGTTCACACAGCCAGGATAGTCCTAGACTGATAGATAATTTGCCATGGTGGGGATGTTTATTTTATTCAGCCTGATAGTAATGCTGATGACTTTTCTAGTTTCATCTGCCTAGTGATTGTAGCACATTTGCTTCATAATAGACTATGATAGTTTCAATAAAGCATTAGTAAGTGAAGAAAGGTAAGGATCTGTTTCCATGGATCCTTTAGGGACTAGAAGGTCATGTTCTAGGTTGCCCAACTCACCTGCTGCTCTGGGAAGTTTAGGAGTTCAGGTGAGGCACTGTGAGCTAACCAGGATTAGGGCTGACAGATGCTGACATTGTGGAGAGATTCAGCCCCTACATTCTGATGTTTCAAGGCACAGTTCTGCATTACCTGCAGAATCTGTGTGACATAACAACATAGGCAAGCTCTGCCAGTGGGCATCCACTGCTGTCTTGCAGTCATGTAACCCAGCTGAATGATGGAAGACTCATGCTGAACAACATTTCCTAGTCTGAGGCAGGCACACAAGTGAGTTACTGATAACATAAAAGAACGTGTCCTCCAGCCTGCCTAATGCCTTCCAAATGTGGCCACAGATGCTGCTAAGTGAGAGAATGACCAATGCCTTGGACTGGAAACCAAGTAAATAAAGGGTCATGTCAGGAAGGGACAAACTCAGATCTACAAAACACTGTTACCAGTTGGCCATGTGTGGCGTGGAACCTCTGTGGTTTTATCCTTTATGGCCTCATTACAGGAAAGGAGTGCTTTATAGGTGAAGATTTCTTTTTAAAACATAGGTACTTTACCAACCAGAAAGGGATACTATAATCAAGATATTATGTGCAGAAAAGGTGTTTCACATTACCTGTGCTTCACATTAGGTGACCTTTACAGGTGTGGCATGCAGTATAGGAGACTGGTGCATGGAGACAAAGAGAGCTATAATTGAGGTGATCCTGAAGAAGAGAAAGATGCTTTAGAGAAGGGTACTTTCCAACAGTGCCAGAAGGGCTGGTTTGACAGGTCACTGCGTGGGCTGTTTTTTTGTTTGGCTCTTTGTGGGCCTGTTTTTGGGCTGGCTTCTACTGTTGATTTCCCTGAAATTGCCACTATTTATACCTGCAGCAATCTCAAATGCATGCAGTCTCCAAAATATCTATTCAGTGTGTCTTTACAAGGTCATAATTGCCCCAATGTTCAAGCATTGGCCAATTTTTCAGTAATATTGTTCGCAAAAGGGGCCACTTTTATTTTGGTGCCCAAGCCTATTTTCTGTCCCAGTCCGACCCTGAAGAGGGGAGTTTCTTAAACAAGAAGGGTACTTTTGAGAAGAGGTGTGCTTTACAGGAATAAGGTGGTTTACATGACAGCTGTGTTTTACAAGAGTGAGGTGCTTTACAGCAGAAAGGTGCTTCAGATGACAGAGTTGCTTTGCCAGAGAGAGATAGAGAGAGATCGTTCACCAGAAAGAGGTGCTTTACAGATTAGATGTGCTGTAAAGAGGTGATATACAATGAAGTATGCAGTGCTATAAAGGCAGAAGTGCTTAATAGGGCGGATTCTTTAAGCAAAAAGCTTGTTTTAAAAAGGGCTGGTGCTTTAAATCGGAGAGTTAACCTGAAGAGGTGGATACTGTTTTGAAGATGTGCTTTAAAGAGACTTAGAGCTGCTTAAATGACTATGAGCGGCTCCAAAAGGATTCAGGGATGTAAAATATAAGTGTTAATATTTCACAGCACTGGGAATGAATGTTGAACCTCAAGATCCAAACACATACATGCAGTGTTTCCCAAATCCACTTGTTACATTTCTGTAGTAAAACTATCATATAGCAGACATGCTATATACATACTTTTTCCTTTTTCTTCCACTGCTTTTGGAGTAATCCCATACTTCCCTGATTCATCCTCTCACAATTTAGTATTGTTTTTTCCAGCATGATTCTCTATAGTGTATTATTGACTCCTCTATCTTTAAAATGTTGATAACATAAATGTTCTTATTTGAAATCTGTTGACAGTCTGTAGAAAGCATGTTGATCACTAAGGTCCTTCTAATACCTGCTGTCTTAATAACCAATTTTTACTTTTCACGCAGTAGTTTTATAATAAGGTAGCATAAAGGAATACCCTTTCATACCCACCTTGCAGGGAATGTGGTTAAACAGAAAGCCAACCTGCTTGTGGAGGCTGCATAGGAGAAATATCCCTGCTACAGCCTTTGTGGAGGCGTGAGCTGCCCAGGTATCGGTGCCTAAAAAAAGGAATGGCTGTGAGATACTGCGTAGTTAGTGTGTGCCACTTACAGACACATTGCTGCTCATTTGTTGACTAGTGGCATATTGCAAGAAAGAATGACTGCTGCACAGAACACTGTTACTCTGTTGGATACATAGTTTCTCATCCAACCTAAAAGTTATGCAGAAACCATTGCTTAGTGGAGGGGGCTACAATGCTGTGCACACAACTGGTTCAGTAAACTGAGCAAACTATCCCCTCTCCTCTTTTCTTCCCCATTAGTTACTACTGTATCTTTCTGTGTGGTTACTGTTGCTCTTTCTGCCACCAGAAATGTTTCTTTCTATGTTGGGGCTAAAACATGATACTCCTCCTAGGAGCTGGATTCAGACCGTGTCAGTGTGCTGTTCCATTCTCTGAACAGGTGTTGATACACTTCTAGCTTCCCTCTGCCACCCTGCTCTCTAGAGAACAGTCCCATTCCCTTTTTGGAGGCCATCTAGAGGCCAAATAAGGTAGTATTTTCTTTTTTACTAGATGTTTGATATCTCATAATAATCAAACAAACACATTCTTGATTAGAGTCACAATTGTTACACAATTATTACACAATTAGTGTGAATGTGTTTATATATTGTTGATGTTGTTGCTTTGTAGATGGTCTCAGCCGATACAAGTTTCGTGCTTCACTTCTGGCATGTCAGTAACATACTTGATTTTAATGAAGGACTTATCACGGTCTTTAGCAAATTTTGGGTTTGCCCGCCCTGGTCTTCAGCCTCTGATATATGGTATTAGCAGCCATTTTGAACTGCTTAATTTCATGCTTTGGATTGTGAAAACAACACAGGACGCATATGTACACAAAGTTGTACAATTATCAGCTCATTAGCATCATGTGGCCAAGCTAATTCTTCTGGTTTGGAATTTTCAAAGCTTTAGGGACCGTTCACTCTCCAACTACATATATGAGAAGATCCTTGTGTAGTTGTGTAGTTCTAAGAGTTTCTAGAGCAAAGCCTTGTTAAAGTCCCAATTAGGGATGAAACACGTGTCGCCTGAGACCATCTACAAAGCAACAACAATATATCAACACAGTCACAATTATTGTGTGATTGTTGTGACTCTAATCAAGACTGTGTTTGTTTGTTTGGCTTATTTAACTTTCTAGATGGGGCATTAGTGCGGTCTAGAAATTAGTTTAACCTTCCTTTGTCTCTCTTTTATGCTACCCTTGCACTTTCAGTACACCTTATGCTGTCACATTTGCACTATGTATCCGGTTTTATAGAAGAGGTAGTGCAAGACAGGATGGGATGCAATGTGAACATGATAATATTGCTCCCATGAAAGAGGTTATTGTTTTAATTTTCTCTAAACATTTTAATTTACTGTTTTGTGATCTGTAAATTTATGGTTTTAATTAACCAAAATAAACTTGACTGTTAACTTCCTAGTAAAGCCACAGTGTATGGTGTAAGAAAATACATCAATGCATAGAAAATTATAGTTGTGGTTCAAGGGAGAACGCAAGCTACTAATTGTCAAACCACATTGCAGGTCCTGCCAGACCACTTTTAGTTCTTGAGTGTGCATATTGCATTAAATCTCTGCTTTGCTGCAACTTAAATATGATTCATCTATTATAGGTAATGAGGAAAGATCTGCAAAGGTGGAACTTGTTTCCCCATACAATGTTCAGGAGATTCCATTGATTAAAAAGACTACACGCCCAAGATTGTTACTAATATGACATCACATAGGGGGTTTGTTATCCCTGTCTGTGTCTAGATCCAGCACTTCATGTGGCAGGCCAACAGCCTAGAATCTCAAACAACGAGGGGCATATTTATCAAAGCTTTTGAGTCACCCTTGCTCCACGCAAGTGATCGCAGGCCAACACAAAATCTAGAATGATATTTACCAGGCCATGCAATCCCTTTGCGCATTCCTCACCCACTGTACCCCTTCACTAGTGGCCTTTCACACCGCGGATGGGAAACCTCTCCCCTCCATAATGACCCCTCTTGGCCTTACAGAGTTGAAGGCTTCAAGATAAAGATATTATCTCCCTTCTTCTCTCGTATGATACATATTATGCTGTTAACACAGAGATTCTCTCTTATGACCCATCTCATGCTGTTAACACAGATAATCTCTGCCAAATAGAAGCAATCCGCTCTGACCCATTTAGAGAACTTTTGGTAAATGTGAGATCCTTAAATAAGAACAACCGTATTCTTGCCCCCACCACTACTTCACTCAACTGATCCCCAAATCACAGCTTAAATGCATCCTTCTCCACTGCAGATCAGCAGTACGGCATGCTGCTGACATCACTGCCCTCATCCTGGTTCATGATCCAGACCATCCAGTTTTGACTGAAACCTGGCTCAACAACTCCTCTGCTCCCATTATTGACATACTAGTGCCCCCTAAGTTTGACATCATCAGGCTAGTCAGATCCGGTGGACAAGGGGGAGGCATCGCTTGTACACACCAGAAAAATCTATCAGTTAGACAACTGCACTCTGATCCCATGCCGTCATAGGAATACCTGTGCTTTGAAGTGTTATGCAACTATAGGCAAGCTTGTAAATTCCATGCACCCTACCACACTCCATGAGACAATCTCCCCTTCCTAAAACAGATCGTGGAAATCATCTTATCGAATGCAGTCCACCATGGCACCCAGATCTTCCTAGGAGAACTTAACTTCCATTGGAATTGTAAGAATGACTCATCAGTCAACAGACTCAAATCTTACCTATCAGACCTCAACCTCACTCAAATATGCGATAGCCCTACCCACATCAAGGAAACTACCCTAGATCTGGTCATTGGTAAGATCAACTCCATCCAACTTGAAGCTATTGCCCACTGTGATTGGACAGACCACCACTGCATCTGCTTCCTCATCACAGAATTGGTAAGACTCAATAAAGCTCAGCTAAAAATACCTAGGCACTGGCAAAGAAGTCTTAGAAACGTTAACCTATATGATCTGACTTCACGCATTGATACCAGCCTGCCCCCCTTCGGATATGTCTGATATCGGTGACCTTACAGATCACTACAATGGTTTCATGGCAAACATCTTAGAGTCAATGGAACCCCAACGGCTAAAAAGAATGCCCTTCAAAGTCTCCAAACCCTTGTATAATGGTAGCTTAAATACTGAAAGAAGAAATCTTAGACTGGCGAAAACTTTGAGGAGATCCTCTCCCTCCCTTAGCCATCTCACTCACCTGAGATCATTGAGAAATTTATACAACAAACCCATCAGATGCTCTAAATCTAGTTATTTCAGAAAGCAACTTGAGCAAGCAAAGAACCAGTCAAAGAAATTGTTTGAAGTCATCAAGCTTCAGTCTAACAGCCAACCCAATCCTCACCCAATGGATCTCTGTGCGCAGCCAAATTGTGAGGAATTTGCCGCCTTCTTCAAGTAAAAGACAACAAAGATTAATAGGGAACTGAGAGTAGCTTTGTAGAACCTTCCTGTCCGCTATCCTACCTCAGGATCAGGGATGCCCTCTCCCATTCCTGTTCTCCCCCCCAAAAACAATGCTGCTTGGAGCATATTTCAAACCTTGGACGAAAGCACCATGCGCAAAACTCTGGCCTCTGTGAAACCATCCAACCTTTTCAGCGATCCCTTGCCATTGAATCACTTCAATATTCATATCGTCCTTACTCCCTCTTTGGACGAGGATAATTAACACCTCTCTGCTTCATGGTACGATTCCGGATTGCCACAAGGGCAGGTCACCCCCATCCATAGGAAAACAACGGCAGACCGCTCTAACCTTCACAATTTCCACATATTTTCCAATATTCCTACTCTGGCTAAGCTCTTTCAGAAATGCGTACACATCCAGCTATGTAGCCACATTGAACAATTCATTTTTCTGGACCAATTCCAAACGGGCTTCAATCAGAGGCATAGCATGGAACATGCTCTTACTCACATTTTTGATGATGCTCTACGAATGCTAGACTCAAATAAATAATACCTTCTGATCCTCTTTGACCTATCGTCAGCTTCTGATATGGTCAAACATGATACGCTTATTGAGCTACTGGAGCAGAGGATGGGGCTCTCAGGGATTGTGCTAAATTGGTTCTCCTCTCCTCATTCCTTCACAACAGAACACAAAGAGGTAAGGTAAATCAGGCTCTGTCAAAACCCACTCTGCTCACTCTGGGGTCCCAGAGGGGTCCACGCTTTCACCCACCCTCTTTCAACTTGTTCACAAAGCCTCTAACAGAAATCCTGAACTTGTCCAACATCCATTAACACATGTATGCTGTAGACACTCAAATGTACCTGAACGGACATCAGGTCCCCCAACTCAACTCTTCAGGAAACACAAAGCTGGTTGACACTGAATCACTTAAAACTAAACGCCCTCAAAACAGAATTTCTCCTTATTGTCCCAGCAATCACTCTCCAGACATTGAAAAATAGATAAATCAACTCACAGCTCTCAACTGCACTTCAAAAATCATTGATTCCGCAAGTTCTCTAGGTACACAAGGAAGACAGACAGCTAATGACGGCATGAACGTGACTGTGAGTACTTTGGTGGGGTCTCCAATTCTCCCTGATACCACCCCAAGATAATTTATTTCCAACTTGCAGGTGGGCGCATGCTGGAAAAAAGCTCTTTAGCTCTTAATATAGGACAATTATTGCCACACCCTCTAAATCCCTGGCTATTCTGGGCATAGGGGAGCAGACACAGCTCGGGGGGATGGTGATTACCTCCTTAATTATGTCCAGTCACAGGCCTGAGCTTACCCGTAAAAGTCCAGAGGCAGAAGGCCGAATTCATTTAAAAGGTTGTGGAACTCTGAGGCGACATGCAATATCTTTCTAATGTACAGGAGGGGTTACTTTATTTTTTATACATGGTCACAGCATCACCCTTCCCACAAACTGCTTAATTCCTTGGTGTGTTGCTCTGGGAAAGAAAATAGGATGTTTACAGTCACGAAGAACAAATGTAGAACCTGTAGTACAAAAATTAAACACAGAGCAAATCAGTTAGATTTTTAGTGCAAAAAATATTAGAATCAGTTTAATACAAGTCACATTAAAAACACGCTGTAGCTCAGAATGTATCGAAACCTGCAGAGAAATTCTCTCTTCCCAAAAATAATGTAAAGCTTACAGTTAATATGCTGCCATAAATAGCTCCTTTCTGCTCATCACTGTTCATCTAGAAAAAGAGAACAGGAGATGGAGATTTCTGATTTAGAGTTCAATTTAAACTGCAGCTTTAATTATGCTCGGATTCCTGTTTTTCAACTTCACTGCAGACTCTGGAAGAAGGCATTGTGACATCAGAATTCAACTGTAATAACTTATTACAGTTGAGCACGTACTTCATTCATCTATTGCAGGTGACGAAAGATATCACAAGTCGCCAATAATAAGGAAATCAAAGACAGGTATTTATCCAGGGATTGCAAGTTCCCTTGTATTGTATTCATATATATTATTAGCCTCATGGTTATTGCTTTTGTTGAATGGTTACTAAAATTCAAACTATTTATATGCCAGCCCATGTAAGTATCACTGTATACTCAGAAAGCGGTTGGGTCTGCAGTCAGGTACATGTACCTCTAATAATCATTTCTATCGACAGAAAAGAGGGAACCCCTCCGCAGCCTCTCATGCCATAACTCTGGAATACTAGTAGTGCTTCCGCAACAGAAGTACGTATGTGAAAGGCAGTTAAATGTTTCCATTTTATGTTGCTGGATGGCTTGTAGCACTATTATTGCATGTAGTCCTGCAGCTTCTTGAAAAATGTTCTCCATTTTGTTAGTCAGCTCTCAAAAGAACGACCGAAAATAATATGTCAATCTTGCACCGTCTGTTAATATTACCATTCATGGTTTTAGAATTCTAGGCTCTGAGCCAGAAGTACACACTCTTAAGAGTGAAAGCTCGATTCAAAGGCTACATTTTGCAGTACGTAAAGTTGTACTACAATAGTACTACTTAGTTATTACAAAAATGCAATTCACAAAGCTGTGGGTGGGAATCTTTACTTCCCCTTCTCATTTTTTCCATGGGGAGATCTCCATGCATGTAATCTTAGTGAGGGACCGGGGAGTGGCGGGAAAACTAGGAATACTTACTGCAAAATAGGAGAGGTTTAGGAAGGAGTAAGGAGGGGTTTAAGGATGGGCGTGGAAATACAAACACCAAACCACAAAAAGTAAAAAAAATACTATTCACAAACTACACTTTTAAAGTTACCACAGCCCAAAAGACCACAAATCAGTCGTAAATGCACTCCAGCACAGCCTTGGATTAAGTCTAACACCACACACGACCTCACACAGGCACTGAAATACACTCACTGAAAATATTGAAGGCACACACTTAATATAACACCCCATAAGAAATAATGCAAACATTGACTTATTATAAATATATGATGCTTATCCATCAGTTCGATGAAAATCCAAAATAAAGAATGTCATCCGATTCTAACAGGCTGAAGAAACATTTTTATGGAAAAAAGTCAAAATGACTAAATACTTTTCACATGAGAAAATAATAAATTTTGTCTAAAAGGTAAATATTTATTTTCAAAAAGTGTGCTGTAGTGTTTTTTTTATTTCTACTCTGCCTTGAAACTTTATAAAAAAAGAAAGGTTGCTGGAAAACGAAAGAAAGGGGAAGGATAGAAGGGAATCGAAGATATAGATGATGGGGGCAAAGATAGGGAATGGGAGCTAGAGAGAGATTAGTTTTAAAAAAAACTGCAGTAAAATAGTAGAGGGAGCACCACAAGGGTACTGGAAGGCACAGGAGATGGTTGGTGGAAGGAGAGGAAGCTCCCCCTTCCAAAAAAGGGGAAAATAGAGGATTAAGGGCAAGGCCTGTCCTCACCCACTTGAAAATGCAAATAATAACAACCTGAAGAAAGGAACTTATAATCAGAAAGTTTTCATTAGTATTCAATTCAATTCAAAGACTTCATTCGGTTTACAAAGTAGAAAACCATAAAAGATTACAGATCTCATAAAAGAACACGGCATATACATATCCTAAGCATATTACACAGCAATAATAAAAAAATACATAAACACCATATATAAAGATTATTACAAAACACTATAATTACTAAGTGGGTGGGCCATCCAGTTGATAAAAGGAAATACCAACGTTACAATTAAGTAAATTAACCTGTTAAATAGGCCATATGGCCTCAACACTATATTACAGAAAAAAACAGGCATCGGTTAAGAGTTAATTTTCTATACATTTTCTGTACTTCAGTGAACATTTCAAAAATCCAACCACAAATGGGATACATTCTGGCTTTAACATTTGTAAAAAATAAAGGGCTGGGCGCACCTTAGAAAAATTTTGTTTTTTAAAAGTGATTTTAAAAAGAACCTCCGGGGAGCATCATGAAAACTACAGAAAAAAATGAAGTGTAGCAGATCCTGTAGAGACACTCCGTCGCAGCCACAGGGTGCTAGCACTTATCCTCTGTGGCACCCTAGAGGAACAGCGAGTAAAAGATGGAAATAATCCAATCTAAACCTGGTCAATAAAAACCGCTCGTGGTTCGATAGGGGCCATAAAAGATAGGGCTCCGTATCTGGAGTAGTTTTGAGCATCACAAATTTCCGGACGCTAGTTTTTGATAGTTCTACCCCATCTCTGTTTAGTTTTTTGAGTAAGATAAAATATTTCTTTACAAACACCACGTCTTCTGCAGTTATAAAATCAGGTCTTAAAAACAAGTCCGGGCGCCCCAAGTCTCCAAAACAACCCTTTATATATTTTAGCCATGAAATATCAAGCATGTAGTCCAGACTCATTACTTCTTTCAATAGCTCTTGATTAAGGCTTAGGTCTTTGTTTAGCCAACAATTGAGCCAGAAGAGCAGTGGACGTATAGCTAGTGTTTCACAGATAAATGAGGTCCCTGTCTCTTCGTGTACTATTAGATTAGAAGTGCCTTTGGGTACCCCCAGCAGTTGTTTAAAAAAATTATTCTCAGCCACCTGAATTTCCTCCGAAGCTACATATCCCCATAGTTCACTTCCGTAACTGGCGGTTGCTATGCTTTTTGCCTGATACATTTTCAGCAATGCCGCAATCGGGCGCTTTCCCATCTTTGTGGCAAAGTTGAGGATAGATGCATTTACTCTTATCACCTCCCCCTTCCTTCTCTTAATCAGGGCACTCCAATCCAGATGATCATCCATTAGGACTCCCAAGTAAGAGAAGGTTGGGGTTACAAGCACCTTCTCTACATTCACCCTAAATGGATACTGCTTCTTAGGACATAACCCAACTTGCATTACAAATGATGTAGAGTTATTTACAGACAAATCGCGATCTGCCATGAAACTGCAAAAGGTGTCTAGCAGGGTTTGCAGGCCTCTTGGGGTTCAGGCTAGGAGAACTGTGTCGTCCACATAAAGCAGAACAGGCAGACCCCTTCTGCCCACATAAGGAAAATAAGCCCCTGTTTCTGTCAAGGTCTTATCTAAGTTGTTAATATAAAAATTAATAAGAAATGGGGCAAGGATGCACGGCTGCCTAACAACCCTTTCATTACTGAAATCCGTGGATACCCCTGAGGTCCTGGGCAAACCTAATATTTGCCCTAGTATCACTGTGCAGGTCCCTCAGGAAGTTCACCAAGTTATCCTCAACCCCCCTGGGCCCTCATGGATTGTCACATTTTCTAGCGATTGACACAGTCAAAAGCGGAGGAAAGATCCATGAAGACCATGTAGATTGTCCCTTTGCGGGCCATTGTGTACTTCCCGAGGATCAGGTAAAGGTTGAAGCATTGGGCTATAGTAGAATGCCCTGGGCGGAACCCATATTGAATATCTGAGATGATCTTGTTATCTTCGTATTCAGTATAACCCCTCCCACAACCTTTATTACAGAATTAATAAGGGAAATCGGCCTGTAGTTCAATGTACTATTACGATCACCTTTTTTGAACACTGGTACAATAGTGAAGGTGCCCCAGGACTTTGGACACCCGACCTTAGCCGCCGCATTAAGCACACCCAGCAAGACCGGGGTCCAAAGTGAAGGATTTGATTTAAATAGGCCCGGCGTAATACCGTCTGTACCTGGCGCCTTGTTACACGACAAGCCAGCAATGCCTTTCTCCACTACACTAAATAAAAATACAACTAAAATGAGACACCCATTCCTCTTCCGCAATCTTACTGCCAAGACCTTCATCCAAAACCCTTTCAAAAAGAGGTCTATTGATAATGGCCCAAAATCTTGCGCTACTGCCTAGCGTGCTAGGGTCTACTAATTTCCGCCAGGTTCCTTTCTTCAGTTCGGCCCTGCGGCTTGCCAGTATCTTTTTATAGTTAAGTTGAGTACGCGAACCAGAGGGAGATCCCTCGGGTTAACTTTCAGAGTGTCCTTTAATTCTCTGGCTGCTTTAGAGCATGCAGAATTAAACCATTTAGGATCACTAGAAGGAGTTTTTTCGTGCGAGGCATAAAGTAAGGCCCCCACCTTGACAACAATCTCTGTAAAAGAGTTAAGGACGCCTGCTGCTGAGGTGTGAGGGGACACACAAGATGCAAGTTCTGCAACACAAGACTCATGGACCTTTTCATAGAAAAGATTTGGAGTTACCTAGGACCATTTGATGCGACGCCTACCGTCCTTCAGTTTAAGCACGCCCAGCACTGTCTCCCTGGCCCTCCTATTCAATATACCACCCACCAAGTGCACACACACTGGATTGTGGTCACTAAATGAGCTCTCCATGATTTTAAAACCCTGAAGGATAGTCTGTAAGCTAACAGAAATCAGAATATGATCTACAAAGAGCCCTTCACTGCGTCCTTTAAAAGACGGCACAGGCTGTTTACTGGATGGTGCAGCAAAAGACATGGACGAAAACATATCATATTCGTTAAGCAGATCATTTAGTACATTTCCCTGCACTGAGTGCTCGAAGTGGAGACCCCTTACCTTGGCACATCCCATATCACCCATTCTAGTTGATTCAGGATCACCACACGGATGGACATTAAAATCCCCCACTATGATAAGGCTATGAGAAACATGAGCACAGTGCTGCCTGACAAGACCATTCAGCAGTGTTATCTGACGAACCCCCTGCCTATTCAATGCATTATAGAAATTAATTAGACACAAACTAACATTTCCATACTTTAACTTGGGAGTCACATTGAGCAAATGGAAGGACCTTAATCCTACACTTCAGGGCCAGAGATGTAAAAATAACTAAACCACCCCTAGCTCTTCCACTAGCTGAAGGGGCGGCGGGGACATAAAAAGCTTTGTACCCTCTTGTAAACATATCAGGGAGAATTGCCTGATAAACTGCACCCACATCGGATCTGCGATCTTCTCTGCCAACCCGGCAATGTTCCAGGACAGATCGTTATAGTCCACTGCCCTGGGCGAATCACTAGATGATACAATGGGCAAAACTTCCGGTGGCTCGGGAGTAGGGAGCTCAGACGATGACTGTACTAAAGACCCAGCACCTATAGGAAGTGAATGAGCTGGCTCTAAGGCCTGAACGATTGATGCTAGGGGCTCTAAACTACCAGACAGTCAGTCACAGTCATCCAGCCTTGGAAGTACTGTAAATCTGTTTGGACCCTGCGGAATGGAAGAAACATGACAGCTCCCAGGCAATTTAAACACATCACAGCCAAATATATCACTAAAATTTACAGGTAGAGATCACTCTTCACGGCTCAATCCCTGTTGGCCAGGGTTCTCCCTACTCGTTGCGGTAGTATAAAAGAAATTAAGATCAAAAGGTTGGATAGCAGATTTCACATTCTGATTAAGCCCTCCGCAAATATGATGCACTGACCTGCTGTCACTAAAATTAATAATTATACAGTTGCCCTCTATATCCTTTGCTCTGCGTCGTATCCAGCTTACACTGCGGACAAACAGAATTTTACTGTGTACATTCAAAGGGAGGGGTCTATTAGTATTCAACCAATACACGGTTTTGTTCTTTAACTCACTATAAGTCTCCACCCTACCCTTAGCTAAATCTTGTACTCCTGTTAACACAACAACATAGGGTACAGACTCCGGGGGTAAGTCAATGTGTGGCAACAAGTTCTTGTGTTGATGAATAGAGCGTTGTAGTCCCGTCAGCCCTCCCTGCTGTTTATTGTCATTCCCCCCTCCTAATAGATATTGATTAACGCTCTTTCCTTGCGGACAGTCTTTATTTCCCTGGGTATTGTCTCCAGCCATAATGCCGGCGCCAGCTACAATGTTCCTGGCCGAGTTACCTGGTATTAGGTCAGAAGCGAGCATATGAGATGAAGGGATAGAGCTCGAACTGTGCCCCAAACCATTCCTCTGAAGATCTTTGGCCTTGGGACACTTTGCTGAAATATTCTTAATAAGAGAGGAATTTGTTGTAGAAAGCTGTTCTAGTTTCACCAGTCTGTCCTCAATTGTCAGCAGCTTATCATATATGTTTTTATAGAGGCTGATATGAGCTCATCTAGTTTCCTCCAAAAACCACCATCAATCAAAGGCAAAGGACCATCTTGTAAAATCAGAGGAAGGTTGTTTAGAGACGGATCATTCTTGCCCGTTTTCCCTGGGCTTGAGGGATCCACATTCATATTTACCAAGCTAACCATATTGTTTAATTCCGGCTCCTTAGATTTCTTTCCCTTCTGTGCCCCCCCCCCCCCCCCCCCCTCCTTGCTTCTTCTTAGAGGCTACTCCCGAAGAGGTTTTTGCTGAAATAGGGAGGACTTTTGGAATTGCCCCTAAGAAAGGACGGGCGGATATCCTACAGACCCCAGTATTTAAGTCAGACGGCAGAACCTGAGGGGACTGGACACAAATTTCACTGGTAGCCAAGGAGTGGACAGCTGCAGGGTTATGCGGCACCGGGCTACGAGCCAGCGCCAAGTCCCCCAGGGATGAACGTTTGGCAAATATCGGGTCCAGAGAGAGTCGGCGCTCAGTAATTGCTAATTCCTTAGCCAGAACAGAGGTAGCCCTGGTAATAAACTGATCTAATGTCCCGGCTACATATCCACCCGTAGCTGCTTTCCTTGTCTTCCCTTCACGGCCGGCCATTTTTGCCACAGATAGTTCTCAATGGTAACAGAAGGATGTTATCAGAAATTTACACTTGTGACCAGGTCATAAACTGGGAGCATTACCTTTGCAGGATAATAATGTTAGAGGGGGGGCCCGGCCCGACCTCTTATGTCCTCTAACGGGCGCAAACGGGCCCACCCTTGGCCAGGGCTTCGCCCGGCACGCGTGCCGTGCAGCGATGGTAATAGGTCGCTTTAATAGCCAACGGGTGATGCAGGGCAGGTGCGGCGTCGCCCAAGGCCCTCTGGGACCTGGAGTCCCTTTTATGTACAGTCTCTGGTGGCAAACAAAAAGCACAGTGGCTACCAAGAAGCGGGAGCAGCAAGCTCCTTTTACCGCTGGTGCGGGTGATGCAGGGCAGGTGCGGTGTCTCCCACGGCCCCCTGGGACCTGGAGTCCCTTTGATGTGCAGTCTCTGGTGGCAAAAAGACAGTACATTTCATCAGCCTTTATCCTCTGCACTAGCCAATAACTGGAGAAATCATACCACCCATTTTTTTTGCAGTACCCAGATCCTTTTGCAGAATTTCCTCTTTGCCTTACTGTAAAATTACCCTGCAGTCCCCAGATTTAAGATGGCAAAACCCAGCTGTGACAAATCAGGCCTGTCTTCGGCTTCCAAACAACTATCCCATTCAGGTGAGCTTTCCGCCTACCAGACGGGGTTTCAACTGGTCCTCCCTCCTACTGTGACTGGAGCCTGGCTGTTAGGGAAGGTCCAGTGAATGAACAGGAGATGCCTTCCTTGGCATTTCCAAGTCAAAACAGGGAGAGCTAAAGCTGTCCTTTGTTCTGCCAACTGTTCCTGTCTACATTAAAATTGCTAATCCCTGCTAATTTGGCAGCAGTTAAGCCCCAGTGGCCCTTACTGGACTCCGAGGTAGGCCACAATCTGGCTTTAAGCCAGTTGCGACCCAGGCAGCCTAAAATACATTTAAAAAAAGTGACTTCTCTGCTTAAATGCATGATTAAGTCAGATTTTAAAATAAAGTAGGAAATACATGTGAAGCATTTTCCTTATCTTTTCCTAAATGGTTACGGGGAATTATGATTTTAATCTCATGTACATGAAGGTACATGTAGACACCACACAGCATGGAGCAGCTGGGAAGATAAGTTTTATATTAAATCGATGCTATGGGTAACGCAGAAGCATTGGATAGCGCTATTGCTGTGCATAAAACTGAGCACATTCCGGGATGCAGTGTGTCTACATGTACCGGCCATTAAGTCTCCTCCAGCGAGCACTCTTGTATCTATTCCGTGTTCAGATCTGTTTTGCGGTTCCAATCTGGAAGTGAGCCCCCTCTAGCAACACTAGTAGACCCATACACACATTCTCCATGTGGCTTCCTGATGAAGGTAATCCGCCAAAACGCGCGAGTAACATCTAAGCACTCCAGCACCATGTCTTATGGTTACTATTTACCCATGAACTAACATCATTATATATAGGGAATATTATTCTGAATTGTAAGCAATATGTTACATTGCTAGCAATATTGAATATTATGAATATCATGCCAAATTGTTCCATATTACAGATATTAATATCTATTATATCCTTTTTACAAAAAATTCCAAGACATCATTGTACCGACCGGATTTTCGGTCCAGATGGGATCAGCTCCTAGGAGCCCCTCTAACCCAGCCGGATCGTAATCACCTCCCTCCTTAGAACGTATTTACAATGGGTATGGATATATGTATGTACATCTCGTACCTAAGGATGGGGAAAATTGCAATAAACATGCATAGGTTTTCTACAATATCCTATTCACACCAACTAGTCTCGTGGCCACTTAGGCCCAGACTAATCTACCCTGGGGCAGGTCTGATTATATACTCTCACACACTGATCTCCCTCAGTGCTCACTCGACACGCAATCCAGCGTGTCTACACACATGGGCCTGCAGTCCCAGTGCTCTCATCCACACACGGTCTGCAATCCGCCAGACCTACACACCGTATCCCTCCGGTGTTCTCATTCACACACGGTCCGCAATCCGGCAGACCTACACACCGTATCCCTCCGGTGTTCTCATTCACACACGATCCGCAATCGGCAGACCTACACACCGTCTATCTTAGGTGCTCTCATTAACGCCGTGTACCAACGACGATCACTTTCCTATGAACACTTAGGGAAGAAGTCTCTCATTATCTACTCAGGATAAAACTACGATAATAGAACTTTGTATGGCTTTCCAAATTGCAATATGTACCTTCTGCTCCTGACATCAAATGTTCCCTTCCTTCCTCATTACTCAATCATCTCTTACCTGATCGGGATTCGCATCCGCTCATGCAAACAATGTTTGACTAGAAGACAAGGTTACCCTGATTGAACAAGAATACAAGGCACATGTCGGTTCACTAAGAACTGGGGTGTTTTATTACAATAAAAATAAACACAATACTACACAATGTATATTCTGCAAAGAAAAGTAAAGGTTAGAACGCGCGCTTAATAAGGGAAAGGGCGGAGGTCACCTGGTTAATATGAAGTTGGGGTTCGGCAGTCATCTAGGTTCCCTTCTCGTCTCTGTGTCTTGGCTCGTCTCGGAATCACACCTCAGCAGTCACGGGTACACGTCTGCACCGCTATGCTCAATCTCCTCTGCTTCCCTCCAAGTCACTGGAACCTTGCTTGCTCTTGACTACCGTCTCTTTCTCTCTCTCTCTCTGTCTCTGTGCGCTCCGCGCTACTTCTCCTTCAGTCTTTCTCAGAGAGAGAGTCTCGGTTTCAAAATCTTTCTCGAACTTCAAAATGGCGACTGTCTGCCTTGAAAATAATTAATGGCATAGATGCTAACGGCTAGCTGCCGCCTACAGACTGACTGACTCATTGCCTAACACTTTCGCTAATATCAAAACCTGTCCCTTCATGGAAAGTTACGGCCAGTAACCTGCCGCCCACCAAATTCTTGTACCTCCCCGTACCAAGGACACGTTCCCAGCCGGCCGGCCTGGAGTTGTGTCTTCGGAGTGGAGAAAAATACAGTCTTTCGATAAGGGCCAGCCTGAACCGGTTCTCTCCAAGCGGACAACACCTCAAAACTAAAACATTATACTTGACCTAGAAAGCCTCTCAAGCTACCAGGCAGAGGGCAAGATGGAGTCTGTCCCGTTTAAGGCCTACAAGGCCCAAAATACGCATAACTCCATGGAAGATATACTAACACTCTTGCAAAAGGATGGATCATCACTAATACTTATATATCTATCCCCTAGCTTAAGTTTATAAGCCCTGATCTAAAGAAAAGGGTACGAAAATGCACTACTGTGCCTCATGGATAGGTCCTACTTATAGTCCTAATCCCTATACTATAAGGGTAATAGGCTGGAGTCATCTTCCATCATCCTCCCTCTAAAGAGGGTCGAAAAAGTCGGTCATTACATTTCACCCTTGACTCCAGTCTATTAGCCATGTTCTATATAGAACTAACATCAGTGGAAGAATAATAAGAAACAAAATTAACTGATCTATTTTTCTTACCAAATCTACAAAATTGGAATAGAGAAGGAATGCGCTTAATAAAGCAGCAAATGGCAACTAAAATACAAATAGAAATCATAACACCCCCTATAATCTGTCGTAAAGAATGTAAGTCAGGCAACCAATTAAAGAGCCAGTCGAACCAGCCCTGATCAATATGTTTTCTAACTTTTGCAGTCAAGTCGTGAAGTTTGTCAATATGGGCCTGAATCGATTTAGAATGGTCAGATAGGTTAAAATAACAAAGACCTTCAAAGTCAGAACAGTCATGTCCATGTTTTAACAGGAGATAGTCAATCGCTGCGCGGTTTTGCAGAATAGCTCTGCGTTCACCCTGGGCATCTAATAACAGGTCAGATAACACAGTAGAAGTCTGATTAATGGATTTAACCATCCAGCAAGCCATCTTGCCAATTGTTTTAGCATTGTAAACGGCTAACGCCGGGACACCAATAATAGAAACAGCTAAACTGAGATATTCAGATTTAGAATAAAGATGAATGGAAGAGTCACAGTCCTCATGTAATGTCATAGAGTCGCGGACCACACGGGAATGGGAACCAGGGTGCGAGGAAAACATTAACAAGCTTAATCTAGTGATAGCGCATGGACCTCCAGAAATATTTGCGGGAATATAGGGCCAGGAGGAATTCCCACAGGAGAACAACCATCCAGAGGGCAGCAACATTGCACGATAATAACTAGGAGCAACTAATATACGTTTACATGTCATGTTGTTCTTAACGGAAACACATGAATTTGGAAGTCTTTGTAAACACAGCAATCGTTGATGAGCTGAAAAAGAAGTGGCAGCCTGCAACTTCAGTTTCATACATTCCGAAATAGCCTTAGGATCACATGTTAAAATGAAGCATAAATCACCCTGCGAAATGTTGTAGGTGGTAATTCGGGAATAAATAGGGGGAATGGAGTCAGAAAGGATGGTACATAAAGGGCAAAATTCATGGGCCGCAAAATCGCCCAGAATAATATTGGGACGGGCACTTGAGATATTGAAAATATGCCGCAACGTTTCAGTGGAAGCAGGGACAGCAACCAAGCAGGTAGCCAGGATATCAGTCACAGACCTCATGGGAGTGAGGCAGAAATGTGGAGAGTTAGTCACTCTTTTCGCTAAGGTAATCCAAAAATTTGCTGAAGAATCCCACGCAGAGAAGGAACGCGGAACTCGGGTTCTCCAATCAACCGAAGTCGGTGGGTTCTCTCCTCTCCCGGCGTAGCAGACCAAAAGGAGTCCAACGCCGGCACATCCTGCAGCAGCAGTCCAGAGAATGATCTGAAAGAAAACAAATACAGGTCTTACTCATTCTCGTAAATAACATTTGTCAGCCGGGACAGCTTCCCAGCTATCTTTCCCTGGTCTCATCACCAAAATGGTATTATCATGACCGGTCGCAATGACTTCAGCTTGTTCAGGGGGATGTTTAGGCGATTGCACCCATATTTTTGCACCAGGATTATCCGTGGACCCGAAGCCTTTTTGGCCTCGTATTGTTAGCAAAGTCGGGGCAGTGCCTTTCTTAATCTCACCACTGAAAACAGGCATAATTAGCAACTGAGCAACACGGTCAGATTTTTGAATTGACAAATCAATCTCACTGCTATTAAGCAGGAGAACCTTAATCTCTCCCTGATAATCGCTGTCAATCACACCTCCGAGAACTTGAATACCTTTCAAGGCAAGGCCCGATCTAGGGGCAATCATTCCAAAGCTACCGGCCGGTATACAGACACCAACGCCAGTTTCAACAATTATTCGATCTCTACCTTTTAAGACTGCGTCATTCATAGCATGCAGGTCCAAGCCTGCGGAACCTGGGGTTGCTCTGCATGGAGCCAAAGCTCCGGGGGTAATTTCCCAGTACATAACAGTATTTGACATGGAGTTGGGCTTTGCATCGACAGTTGGAGGAAACAAACGCATTAAAGGAGATTCAGCATGCAACAAGGGGCGATTATTCAATAAATAATGCCTGGAGTAAAAAATCTCTCCAGTTCTTGTAGTGTTCATCAGTTAACTTACGTAATTGTTCCTTTAACAAACCATTCATGCGTTCAATGAGGCCCGAGGCCTGCGGATAATATGGAATGTGAAATATCCATTCAATGTTATTTGCCACACAGAATTCCTGCACCAATCTTCCACGGAAATGGGATGCATTATCAGATTGAATTTGGAATGGAACACCATAATACAATGTAAGCAATTCCAGAGTTTTAATGGTATTGACTTGGGTAGCTTGTTTGCAAGGGAAAGCAACCAATAGGCCACTATAGGTATCAACAGCTGTGCAAACATACTGACAATTTTTGCTCATAGGGAGCGGGCCAATATAATCAATCTGCCAAATTTGAGCGGGCATTTTTCCTCGATGTAAATGGCCTTTAACAATATGAGGCACTGTTCTCTTTCTAGCATGCTGACAGATAGGACAATGCAGAATGACATCTTTAATCAAATTTAAAGGAATATGAATTCCTCGATCGGAAGCCCACCTGCTAGTGGCTCTTTCTCCAAAATGTCCCGCTTTTTGGTGGGCCCATTTCGCCAATCCCGCCAAATCAGAATCCTGCATGTCCACCACTGCCTCAGAAATTTTAGACTTTTCATCTGCAATGTTATGAAAGAATTTGTCAAGGGAGTCTATCGGGGTGTGAGCATCCACATGAAAGATTGTAACAGTACTTTGTGGGAGCAATTCCCAGATTTCTTGCCATAATTCTTTTCCCCACAGTTCTTTCGAATGCAATTCCCAATTATGAGAATGCCAAGTTGGTAACCATACCGCCAGTCCATTAGCAGTGGACCAGGAATCAGTGAAAATGTGACATGTGCCAGGTAGTTCTTGTTTCAAAACTTGGTAAACTGCATATAATTCAGCATATTGACTACTCTTTCCATCACCAGTTTTACTCAATAATTTTTGCGTGATCGGGTTATAGGACACTGCTTTCCAATGCCGTTTCTCACCAATGAATTTCGCTGAACCATCTGTACACCACACATGTTTTCTGTCTTCCGCGGACAAATCATCAAATGGCTTACCCCACCTGACAGGAGATTCCTGGACTACAGGCACAGAACAATCATTTCCAGTCTCATTCGATGGCGCCTGCGCCACTCGCTCATGCAACACAGCCACACCTTTCGGACCCACACGCGCTCTGTCCTGAATGTACCATTTCCATTTAATCACACTCGCCACTTGAGCATGTCCAATTCGATGGGATTTCGGCGAACTCAAAACCCACTGCATGATAGGAATTTCAGGTCTCAAAATCACAGTATGACCTAGGGTCAAATGCTCTGTATCCACCAGAGCCCAATAACATGCAAGTAGTTGTTTTTCAAAAGGTGTATAACGCTCACCAGCTTCAGGTAACTTTTTAGTCCAAAAACCTAAGGGCACTTTTCGTCTGCCCTGCTTTTGCCACAGACTCCAATTGGCATACAGACCTTCCACAGAAACATTCAAATCCACATCACCCTCGCCCACAGGCCATAAATCCAAGGCGTACTGAATTGCTTCTTTTCGCCAAATTAAATGCATTTTATTGTGGTTCACCCCATTCAAACGCATTCTTTTTACGAGTGACTCGATATAATGGAGCCAAAATCTGACTCAAATGGGGAATATGCTGACGCCAAAAACCAAACAGGCCAATGAAACTTTGAGCCTCTTTTCTGTTCCTCGGAACTGCAAAATCCAAAATTTTTCGCCTCACCTGCGGGATCACTTCTCTGTGACCTTCATGCCAATTAATGCCTAAAAATTTAACATTCTAGGAAGGGCCTTGTAATTTATCAGGATTAATTTCCCAACCTTTAGCACGTAAACAGTCAAGGATCTGATCTAAATGGGACTGGACCTGATCTTGCGTCTCACCTTGAATCAAAATGTCATCAATATAGTGACACACCTGAATTTGTGGATGTATGGGCACCTCAGACAAATGTTCCGCCACCAGCCGGTGACAGATCGTAGGACTATGTACATAACCTTGAGGAAGACTCCTAAACGTCATTTGACGTCCATTCCAGGTAAAACTGAATTGTTCCTGACACTCGGGGGCAATCGGAATCGAAAAGAAAGCATTAGCAATATCAATGGACGCATACCATGTACCTGGATGCTTCTGAATTCTCTGAATCAAAGTAACCATGTCTGGCACTGCAACAGCTAAACGGGGTGTGTGTTTGTTCAATTCTCGATAATCAACAGTCATGCGCCAAGAATTATCACTCTTGCGCACAGGCCATACGGGATTATTCCAAGCAGAAGTGATTGGAGTTATAACCCCTGCATCAACTAAATCCTGAATTGTGGCACTAATTTCCTCATGACCACCTGGAATACGGTATTGTTTCTGAGAAACAACTTTCGTAGCTTGGGGAATTTTAATGGGGGGCATCCGCAAACGACCAACCCGAATGGGTCTGGACGAAATGTAATGTTTGGCTCCAAATTGAAAACAACCATCATCCAAATGTAAAGTCATTCCTTTCAAAATATCAATACCAATAATATACTCCAAAAGCGGTACAACCAACACAGAATATTCTTTACGGGGAATTCTGCCAATTTTCATCTCGAGTGTAGTTTGCACTGCGGGGGTTTCTTTACCACCTAAACCAGTAATTGTAAAAAATTGTCCTTTAAATTTCTTCGATTTACCATGAATTAAAGTGGCCTCCGCTCCAGTATCTAGCAATGCTCGGGCCCTTTGGATATTACGATGTTTCCAAAAAATTTCAATATCTACATAGGGTCTATTGTCTTTGTGAGCCCACCTGCGTACCGGAGCTTGACCTATTTCCTAGTCATTTTTACCATGGTCAGTCAACCAAGACAAATCAGGATAAATGTTCTCAACTTTCTTCGGAATCAGAATGTCTTGCTCATATCCATCCCTATTACGAAATGGATTATTGTCATGTTCAAAGAATTGAGAATTGCGATCAGAAAGCTTGCGACGATCCTCCCTTCTCCTCATGTCAGGGGAATAACCTCTTTCATTCCTGTGTCTAGAAGAGACACGATCATCTCTCCCCCTGTCTCTCTCTCCCTCTCTCTCCCTCATGCTTTCACGGCGGGGGGAGTCATCACGGTCATAGCGCCGGTCATCATGGCGATCAGCATCCACACAACGCCTCTGATCACCACTACCATCGGACCCACGGTCACATTCATTCTTTCGTACACGACGGGCACCCTCCTTCCGATCTAAACCACGCTTACGAAACATGTCCCACAAGCGATTATTAGGTTCACCGTCAATGTCCTCCCTTTTCACACCATCAGCCAAAAGTGCAAGAAACATATCACGTCTAGAGAATTTATAATCCCCAGCGGTACGACCTTCAGGTCGAGATTGCCTCTCAGGTTTAAACCATTCACCCAACTCACCAAGCTGACGAACAGATTCAAGCACCATAGATAAAGGATTGCCAGTTTGATTAATCAACAAAGTCATCATAACCTGCTTATAAGCAACAGGCGAAGAACGGATAATGCGATTACGCACAGAAGATGTTAAAAGACCATCCAACAATCTGTCAGAAGTACTGAGAAAAATCGCAGTTTTCATCACTTCCTCTTTCAAACGTTGCGACGCGTCGCGTCGCGCAAAGTGTACCATGGCTTGTCATTGACAGGCCAATCAGATTCAGTAGGGTATTTATGGTTACAGCCATCATTCGCAAGCTGGAGCAAACTAATTTGGCCAGCACCATTATAATTCCGAAAATGATCTTGTACAGTAGAATCGGAACTCAAAGAACAAAAACGTAAACAATCACCAGCATCAAGCATAATACCAGCAGCACCCAGTTCATAAAAGCGCACCATCCAAGTAAGCAAAGTTTCACCGGGACGTTGTCGAAATCGTTGTAAAATGTCACTTACCTCCTGTTGAGTAAAATCTTCAATACTATCCAATTGAATACCATTCGGCATACCAGGAGCCTGTTGTAATTTGCGTCGAAACACAGGGTGAGCAGAAACCTCCGGAAGAGCCTCCGAGGAAGCCCGATCCTTAGATTTAGAAGAACAATCAGGGCGTAATACATCATCAGAATGGGAAGAGCGACCACGGTCGCCAGAAATGTCGTCTTTATCACAAGAAGCAGATTTGCAATCACGTCCGGAGCGAGAAGACTCGCGCTTGTCACTCTCCTCAGCCGAGGAGCCAGAATCATTCGAATCCCAGATATTACCATCCCACTCATCGGGGTTCCAATCCAGTCCGGCTTTCGCCACGACCAGACGTACTTTCTGTGTAGACACACGACCGCGACGGTGTCTGTATTTATATTTCGCAATGCGAACTGCAGCCCTTTCGGCAATAGTTTGATAAGTTTCAAGTTTGTCGGCAAGCAATTTATTTTGACATCGTAAAAGAGTATGCGCATTCTGCACTTCAACAAACTTTTCCTCCATATCCACAAATCGCTTTCGCAACTTAACAAACTTTTCATGAAGAATTCTATATGCAGTAAGCACAATCCAACCTCTGCGTCCTAAAATAGGAAGCTCATCACCCTTCACTACTGGCGCTTTTTGCAAGCAAGAAACCAAATCAGCGGGCTCCGCCTGCTCCAAACAAGTCCAATTCTCACTCAAACCAGTAGAATCGGCCCACTCACGGGCCAAAGCCTCGTAAGGCGTTGATTCCCAGCCGGGAATATCAACAGGCAATTTAAAAGTAGATTTCGATTTACGCGAAAACATTTTGACACACAAAAAATATATACACAATTATAAACAAAGAAAATACGTACGAGCCGAGCGCAATCCAACAAGATCAAAACAATACACCGCACACAGGCTTCGTAAACAGTTTGTGACGCCAGATGTACCGACCGGATTTTCGGTCCAGATGGGATCAGCTCCTAGGAGCCCCTCTAACCCAGCCGGAACGTAATGACCTCCCTCCTTAGAACGTATTTACAATGGGTATGGATATATGTATGTACATCTCGTACCTAAGGATGGGGAAAATTGCAATAAACATGCATAGGTTTTCTACAATATCCTATTCACACCAACTAGTCTCGCGGCCACTTAGGCCCAGACTAATCTACCCTGGGGCAGGTCTGATTATATACTCTCACACACTGATCTCCCTCAGTGCTCACTCGACACGCAATCCAGCGTGTCTACACACATGGGCCTGCAGTCCCAGTACTCTCATCCACACACGGTCTGCAATCCGGCAGACCTACACACCGTATCCCTCCGGTGTTCTCATTCACACACGGTCCGCAATCCGGCAGACCTACACACCGTATCCCTCCGGTGTTCTCATTCACACACGATCCGCAATCCGGCAGACCTACACACCGTCTATCTTAGGTGCTCTCATTAACGCCGTGTACCAACAACGATCACTTTCCTATGAACACTTAGGGAAGAAGTCTCTCATTATCTACTCAGGATAAAACTACGATAATAGAAATTTGTATGGCTTTCCAAATTGCAATATGTACCTTTTGCTCCTGACATCAAATGTTCCCTTCCTTCCTCATTACTCAATCATCTCTTACCTGATCGGGATTCGCATCCGCTCATGCAAACAATGTTTGACTAGAAGACAAGGTTACCCCGATTGAACAAGAATACAAGGCACATGTCGGTTCACAAAGAACTGGGGTGTTTTATTGCAATAAAAATAAACACAATACTACACAATGTATATTCTGCAAAGAAAAGTAAAGGTTAGAACGCGCGCTTAATAAGGGAAAGGGCGGAGGTCACCTGGTTAATATGAAGTTGGGGTTCGGCAGTCATCTAGGTTCCCTTCTCGTCTCTGTGTCTTGGCTCGTCTCGGAATCACACCTCAGCAGTCACGGGTACACGTCTGCACCGCTATGCTCAATCTCCTCTGCTTCCCTCCAAGTCACTGGAACCTTGCTTGCTCTTGACTACCGTCTCTTTCTCTCTCTCTCTCTGTCTCTGTGCGCTCCGCGCTACTTCTCCTTCAGTCTTTCTCAGAGAGAGAGTCTCGGTTTCAAAATCTTTCTCGAACTTCAAAATGGCGACTGTCTGCCTTGAAAATAATTAATGGCATAGATGCTAACGGCTAGCTGCCGCCTACAGACTGACTGACTCATTGCCTAACACTTTCGCTAATATCAAAACCTGTCCCTTCATGGAAAGTTACGGCCAGTAACCTGCCGCCCACCAAATTCTGTACCTCCCCGTACCAAGGACACGCTCCCAGCCGGCTGGCCTGGAGTTGTGTCTTCGGAGTGGAGAAAAATACAGTCTTTCGATAAGGGCCAGCCTGAACCGGTTCTCTCCAAGCGGACAACACCTCAAAACTAAAACATTATACTTGACCTAGAAAGCCTCTCAAGCTACCAGGTAGAGGGCAAGATGGAGTCTGTCCCGTTTAAGGCCTACAAGGCCCAAAATACGCATAACTCCATGGAAGATATACTAACACTCTTGCAAAAGGATGGATCATCACTAATACTTATATATCTATCCCCTAGCTTAAGTTTATAAGCCCTGATCTAAAGAAAAGGGTACGAAAATGCACTACTGTGCCTCATGGATAGGTCCTACTTATAGTCCTAATACCTATACTATAAGGGTAATAGGCTGGAGTCATCTTCCATCATCCTCCCTCTAAAGAGGGTGGAAAAAGTCGGTCATTACAATCATATAGCATCAGATCATGATGGCACAAAGTATGAATGTTGGTATGTTAGTGGAATTTCTTTAGAGGATATTTCTATGCCATTATAAATCTCTATCAAATAAATATTTTTCTACTTTTGTATTGTACATTGTTTGATTATTGCATTAAGCTATCATTGTTGTACTTTACGCCCACAATCTGCTAAAGTACTCTCTTGCTCAAGCCACTCTCTTTTAGACATTAGCAGTTCCTATGCCACTTTAGACTCACCAGGGGCAATGTTTTATGCAGGTAACCCAATACACTTCTATTTTGCCACCATGATGCCTCCTCTTTCACGAGTTGTGGCAGTGTAGCTGACAGGGTCAGGAGTAGCGGCAGAGTAGCTGACAGGGTCAGGAGTAGCAGTCAAGGTTTTTGCATCAACTGAACCAGCGGCCAAGTTGCTTTTTCCGAGAAAGTCTGAAATAGTTTGCAATGAGTTTTCAATCATACAATAATGAATTTGTAATATTTGACATGTAAAGGGGCGAACATATGAAACTGTGCTCTTCCTTATGTGAGTTAGAACTCTAACGTGATACTGGCGATAGGGGTGGAGGAGGCAGAAATGCTGCTCTGTCTTGGTCTTCTTCATAAGGAGTGGGCAGCGATGGTAATGAAAAACACCATGATTGCTGTGTACTAAATCCAGGATGGTATGTGGAAAGAAATTACACTGGTGGATTGTTCTACAGATGTGTCACTTGCTCGAGAAATGTGAGAATGTGCTATTACTATACTATTTCAGGCCTGATTTGAAGTTGTTGAAAAATTAGAGGTGGAGCTGTTGAGTAACCGATTCCAAACAGTAACTCCACCCCACTTATCGGTCATCCGATGTCTTTGGGTTTGAAATGGGGAGTAATGCCCAAGTTACTTACCGGTAATCTTTATTACTCCGAGTCCTAGTCTTCCTCGCCACAGTAATTACTAATGAGCATCCTGCTCCCACAGAAACTCCAAGCAAAAGTTAACATACTAGTTTCCCTATCCCTCCAACATGGCCCCCAGTGGCAACCACCATTCACATAAAAGGATACAAGATCCACATCACGACCTGTAAACCAAAGCCGCATACATGAAGTCACAACAAAGGGCCGGGAGGGAAGGGAAACTATACTGTGGCGAGGAAGACTAGGACTCGGAGTAATGAAGATTACCGGTAAGTAACCGGGGCATTACTCCGTCCGTCTTCCTCGCCACAGTAATTACTAATGAGCAGATACCAAAGCAATATCAGCTTCATGGATAGGAAATATAGCCCACACATGGAAGGCAGTACAACAAAAAACGTCAGTGACAACAAGGAGAGATATACACCTCAAGAAACCACTGAACACAGAACCAAAGAGGCAATGGCAATAGAAGCACCAACCACAAGCCGGTAATGAGAAAAGAAGGCATGAGGGAAAGACCAAGCGGTCGACCCGCAAAACACCCATGGAAACAACCGGAAAGGCGGTTCAAGAAACCGCAACAAAATGTGTAGAACGCCCCCGAAATGAACGAGAGGGAACCACCGACTGAAACAGACACCAAAAGGAGAGCCACCCAAAACCACCAAATGGGAGCGGAAGAGATGGCAATAGACCCCGATGGAGCAGTCAAACTGACAAACAAGAGGCCACCGCAGAAAAAGCAGCCGTGCGAGACAAAGAAAACACCAAGGCACGCCACCCAACCAAAAATGTGCAAAGGAGTCAACAGGAAGCATCACCTCCGCCGACTGACTAATAAGAGCACAAGCAGGCACAAAAGAAGGAAGAGCACGCAAGAGCACCGAAACCTACACAACGCCAAAAACAGCAAGTCCCCCTTCTCCAATTGACCAAAGGGAACCCCGTGCACTGCACCCAACATCAACGGAAGGCCCCACAGGGAGGACATAACTCAGGACAAGGGCGTAGAAGTGCCAGAGATGCGAAAGACCAGCCGTCAAAAGGACCACCAGACACAAAAGGGAGACCAAGAAAAAGCTCCAAAGGTAGCCCATATGAACATTGAGGGGAGAAAGGGCCAAGCCCAACCATCATCGACCCCCCAAAAAAATATTCAGTACCCGAACAGGAGCCAAACCATAGTGCAGACCCCAAAAGCAAAGGAGACCCAATGCGGAGTGAAAGACAACAAGCAGAGGGGCGCTTGCGCAGCGGGATAGGACCCACAATTCCAAATGAACAATCATACAGGAACAGGGAATACAGCACAAGAGCCAAACCAGGAGCACAAACCAGAACACCGGAAGAGGAACCAGAGGGCCCAACAAATGGATATGAAAGGAACAGCAACGTCCAACCCAGACGCAATGCCGCCACCAACAACAGATGAAAACAAGGGGGCGAAGCCAACCCGGAACCACAAGAGACACCAAAGCCCCACCACAACGAAACCTCAGCACAATCGCCGGAAACATGGGAACCAGAGGCAGGCATACAACAGGCCCCTCCGCCACCGGAAGGACATCGCAACCATCCTCCAAGCCTATGGAAAAGGCAGAAATGTGCAGAAACAACGCAATGTGGCATGGACCGAAAACGCAAACAAGTCCACCATCGGACACCCAAATCACCACCTCAACGGCTGGAATAACATCCAGAACAGAGAAAAAGAACCCAAGGAGGGAAAGATCCTGTACAGACAGCCTATCATCACACTCCCCTGGCACGGGAGAGAAACCTCAGACAGGGAGGACAACCATGACCCCGTCCAGGAACAATGGAGGCGATAGAGGAAACAGAGGGAACGAACATTGCAACCCCCCCCCACCATCCCCCCCAAAGAGAGAAACAGAACATGACACATGAGAGTCCATCCGGACACCAACATGGTGAACCTTCATCAAGGCAGTAAACGCCAAGCGACCCAACCGAAAAGCCTTCAGCTCCCTGCAAATAGAGAAATAAGAAAGCAGAGCCACCGACCACCAGCCTTGTATCCAAGAACCATGCGGAGTAGCCCCCCCATGGCAACAGACAGGCACACGCAGTGACCATCCGAGAGGGAACAAAGTGAAAAGGACGACATTCAAACAGATGACTGAAACCCAGCCACCAACCTAGAACCACCCAACAAGTAGGCGGACAGGAAATCCGGACCCCCAACCAAAGTCACATCGGAGGGCAAGTCCCCGACACCAGGGACTGAAAACAGACGTCAGAGGCAATGACAGTGCAAGATGCCTAAACACCAAACCCAACAGCGCCCCCAAGGAAGCCCCAATGTCCTTCCGATCCATAGAAGGAATCAGGAAGTAAGAGAAACCGTGACCCACGAGGATCAGGCAACTCTCATAGACATGGACCATTGCCCACTTTCAAGCAGGGTTTGAAAAAGCACCACTGTAGGACACTCTGACAGCAGTAGCAGGATTCGAGCCCATGACCTGTGAGAACTATTACCACCACAGATACAAGACTCACCAGTGAGCTATAGCTCCTGGGTCAGAGAAAAAAGAAGCAGACCCAACTAAACAACCAGGGAAGGAAGAGCACAATCCCCCTCCCATGAAAAAACCCAACCAGAGGTGCCAGAACCGCAGCAAAGACACAATGGGAGGAACACAGTCCAAAGGGCAAACCAATACGAGAGGCCAAAAGGACAAGGGCATGGAGAGAAGCATCCCGCCAACCGAAGGAATCCAGAAACCAAGTGAATGAGCAGAGGCAGGAACACCTGCAAGGACACCAACTGGAAGTAGACGGGATCAAAACATCAAACCAACCAAGGCAGATCCACCACCGGACATAGGCCTCCGTGAAACATTCCATCTAGGGGAGACAGCAGGAAAACAAGGAAAAAACCTGCCAAAACCACCAGTAGAGCCCAGTGGACCGACACAGTCCGCATCCAGTCGACCACAAAGGGAGACAGCCGATCTCCCACAGGATCCACACCCGGAGCAAATCGCGGAAGTAGAAGAGGAGGAAGAGGTGGCAGGTAACGGGGACCTGTCAGAGGAAGAAGTACTCCGGCCATGCCCAAGATCACGAAAGACAGAGGAGCCCACCCACGACGAGCAGGAGCAAGTGCAGAATCACAGATCAGAACCAACAAGTGAGCACCAAAAGGAGAACACCAGAAAGAGAAAGGCACAGAACCAAAACTCACAGTGCAGCAACGGCCCACGAAGACTAGAACCACAACAGGCGACAGCTTCCAGCACCCGGCATCACCAGGCGGCTGCCCAACCAGGCACCAACCCGGCACAACCGGCATTTATTAAAAAAGACAAGCCACCTGCAGGAATGTTTATGTTACATTTTAATTTGCATACACATCTTTGAAGGCCACTGGGAATCAGGACGCCACTCTGGAATAAATTCCAGCACATTGGTTTCAAGAGATAATATAAGTTCCAAATTAAAGGAACAGTAGAAAATCATGAGTACCTAATAATCTACTTCTCTAGCAACATTTGTGTGCCTAAGTAGAAATAATAAAGTGCAGCTTATTTTCAATCCAAATTGTCTAACCAAAAATAAAACCTGCACCCAGTATGAACATTGAAAGCTTTTCCTTAGCAATCACATGTGTTGAAAAAAAACATATTTCTGTGTGGGCTCCCAACCCACATTAGGTTGATAGGATAGCTGACAATTGTGACTTTTGAGTGGTGAATGGCTGTTAAAAGCCACTAACTGCATGTTCTACTTCCCTTAAACATGGAAGGCAATTGTATGACACTGATGGGCATATAAGTAAGTCGGTGGAAAAAATGTTCAGTGACTGTGCGAGTGGCATGGCAGTTAAAACCCCAGTGGAATAAGACTGGTCTTTGCTGCCAACAGTTCTGAGCAAAAACATGGCAGGCAGCCCTCTAACATGACAGACAGGTTTGAAGTAGTAAAATGTCAAACCAACCATTTTTCCATAATTCATTCATCTGGCATCACCTGTACCCTCCTCAAGTTCACACGCCATAATCAAGTCAAGTCAAGTCAGATATTCTTATACAGCGCACTTGTCACCAGATGGTCTCAAGGCGCTTGCAGCAGAACTAGCAGCAACGACACATTACAATGCCTGACCTGGCCAAGTAGATAATTAGAAGGTATTTACTTGGGTAAAAGACAAGTTTTAAGATCTTTACGAAAACATTTATGATCCACTATGGATACAAGGTGTGATGGCAATTTGTTCCACAGGATAGGAGCTAGGTAAGAAAAAGAGCGACAGCCATTCCGAGATGTACGCACATGTGGCTAAACCAAAAGGTATTTAGTGCCGGACCTTAGCAATCTCCTTGGAATATACTATTGGAGCTTTTTTGCTAAATACTTCGGACCAGTGTCGTACATTATCTTATGGGTAAGGCTCAGAATTTTAAAGTGACTTCTTTGACGCACTGGGAGCCAATGTAGATTTTAAAGGCTTGGGGCAGCCGGAGATCTAGGGGGCAGGTTGAAAACCAATCTGGCTGCAGTATTCTGAAGGGTCTGGAGCTTGGAAAGAAGATCTGCATTTAATGCTGTGAATAGGGCATTGCCGTAGTCAAGACGAATGATGATTAGACCCTGTACCAGCGGTTTCCTTGCTTCAATTGGCAGCCACTTAAAGATTTTACGAAGGTTGCGCATAATTCCGTAGCAGGTACCTAAGAACTGATGATGTGAATGGCAGGCTTCATTATATGCGATCACTGACTGCCTATATATTGTCAATGCCCAATCTGTAGCACGAGTACGTGCCATCACGTCATTTGCCGATACAATAGCGGCACAATTTAGAGTACCACGTGATTGATATTCACGTAGAGGCTCCCAGCCCTAATACACAAGTTAAGGTGCCAGAAACCAAAATGGTGGCCTTAAATCGCCCGATATCAAAATGGAAGCCTGAAATCGTAGCGGCGAAACACAGGGATAAAGCACGGACAATACGATACATGCTATGGTTTGTTCACGCTATGCTACACGATATGCTTAGCAATTAAATGCTGAGGAAATGTGATGAATTGCCCAATGAGGCAGCTGACTCCCGATTAAAAACGAATTAATGACACCAGCAACATAACTCATGTTGGAAGGATAACTAACTTCAAAATATCGCCTCACAAGCTCCTAGACAGTCTGGAAGAGCCAGAATTGCATGGTAGCGAATGGGGCTCAGAAAATACAGTGTGTGCCAAAACAAAATTTGAAGAACACTTATACTACGTAATGAGATGCATTCACTGAGTAGTGTCCTTCGTAACGCTTAAGCAACCAGCAGTATATAAAAATCCCTTAACTAGTTTGTACTTAGCCTATAGTCAGAGTTCAACATAGACTGATGAACAAATGAAATAAATAAAGCAACTGCAAAAGAGCAGTAAAGATTTAACACGATCTCACAACTACAAACTAAGCAACAGAGTGATTTAAAGAAATAGCTTATCAGAAGAGTATAAATCCCATAACGATGGGGGAAATGGAGAACAAAGCGAGCCAGAAAAGAATCAAAGTAGACCCACCAAACCCAGATTCATCAGTCAAAAATAAACTAGATATTATTGCCACTATATAGTAGATTCTAAAAAAAACTTGTAGATGTCCATGACCTAGCCAAATCCACTCAATCTAACACCAACATAATGCAAAACACGACACCACCCGACAAGACATTAGAGAAAACAACACAAGAATTGCATTGGCTGAAAGTAGAGTCAGCAACCTGGAGGACTCAGGCCAAAACAAAAAAAAATCTCTCCCCTCAGTAACATCACTCGGTCACATTCAAAAAATCTCACAGAGCTGTAAGGCAGAAACAGAAGTGGAAATGTATGCGTATTTGTAATTTCGGAAGTGGAGTAGGACTCAGCGGGTTCATGCATCCAATTGTAGTATGTCAAAACCTATGCATAGACGCTGTTTGGCATACTAACAATACATTTTAGGTATGAGGCCACCATGTTTTACGTTTCAGGTAAAGTCTGATAAACAGTTTATATCATATAATGCTAAATTATCTCAATACGTGCAATCTAGTACGGTGTAGCTCAAACTGCTTGTACTGAACTAGGGATCTCACTAGTCAGCAGAATACCTAGTTCAAAATTTGTGTCAGGTGTTTAATAACACATTATACAGCTTGATTGAATTACGTTTATACTTCGGTCCTATAGTTCAGTATAACAGTGTCATTCAGATGACCTGCAGGATTATACCCCTCAAAGAGAAAATGTACACGACTGCTTGAACACAGTCTATCTATTCTGTTTTCCTGGAAAAGCGGTTCTTCATCCTAGTGCCATTCCTGTAAGATGCTTGGGGGGGAGTTGGTGGGGGGGGAGACAGAAGGGAGAGGTAAGGGTTTGTCTTTACTATCTTAATTTTCAAATGTTGCTTTTATTCTTTTCTATACATATTATTTATCAGCACAGATGTGAAACGATCATCAAATACTAATGTAAGTACACGGTCCAGGAAACTTTAAGTACCACTCAAGAGCCAATTATGTCTCACATACATTTTTCAGGGTCATTCAGGTAGGGATGATGATATCCATGTTACACCACATTTATCCTCTATTCAGACTCCACAAACATACCAGACTCAAAGAATCTTTAACACATGGCCAATGGAGGGTAACTCAAACGTGGGTCCGCATGTACATAAACTACGCTGATGACACACCCTACACAAAACATTAAGATAATATCCCTGAATGTGAAAGGAATCAACCATCCAATCAAAAAAAGGAAAATACTTGATTATCTATACAAACAGAAAGGAGATATCTTTTTTACAAGAAACCAAGGTTGAGTCCACACAGATCACTTCTCTTAAAAACAACCAATTCTCAGATGTAGCATGTTCCGCCACAATTGGCAAAAATGTAAGGGGTTTTAACACTGATCACTAAGAAATCAAGAATAGAAATAGTTTCAGGTCTCTCTGATAGGCTGGGCGGATTGATTATTTCCAAGTTGACTAAAAGCAATACTACATCTTTGTGATCAACGTATATGCTCCCACAAAAGACAAGCCTTTCGTTTGGGATGAGCTTTATAGTCAACTCGAGAAGATACCGGACTCAGCTACACTCATACTGGCAGGGAACTTCAACTTACCCTTAGATAGGTATTCATGGTGTACTTTCTGACCTAATAAATCACATAAAGCATTCAAAACATCTGTACTAAGTTTAATCTTATTTCTGAATAGAGAACACAGAATCCCACTGAAAGGGATTATACCTTCTACTCATTCTCCCATAACTTTTACTCATGCATTGATAACCTTCTGATATCTGGTCACTCACTAAGATAGATCAGACCACAATCGAACCTAGAGTGATTTTCAGACAACTCCTGTATATCTCTGTCTATCACCAACCTTGCACCAGCCCAAAGCAAACACACTGTAGAGTGATTGATGAGATTTTATTGTCCCAAAACAACAAAAAGCTTATTGATGACGCACTTAAGAACTTTCTTATAGATAATACGATTGAATATGAATAAAGAAGCTGATAGCAAACTCCTGAATCTGGAGAAATAAATCATAGAACTAGAAAGACAACATGCAAATAGTAGAGATAACCTTACTGTAAATACGACTGTGAATAAAATGTATGAATATAATAAAATTATAAGCACTAGATCACATATATATATATGTATTTATAACAACAGCAGTCTCCCACCACACCGCAATAGTAGAGACCACGCAAATCCAGCGTATTTCTTCGGCAAAGAGATATTTATTAGAGTAGAGTCACTAAATCAAAATATATATATATATATATATACATATATATATATATTCACTGAAAAAAACATAGGTTATAGGCCATATATAGTTAGGAATTAGCATTTACAAAACCTTATTTTACTCACACAAAACCATTGAAATTCGCATATATAGTTAGTTGCACTAACTATATATCGCGCACCCACAATCCACTGCTGATCATGTCACATATTACATCAATCATGACATGGTCAGTGACATCACTGATGACATCACTGATGATATCTCAAATGATGACAACATCCAGTGACTGTATGTTTCTGTAAAGTTAAAATATGTCTTACATATTGAAGAATGAGTGGATGTATAAGTGTCTGGATGAAGGATTTAGTAGGTGCATGACTGACTGTATGAGTGAGTGATTAAATGTGTCTCACTGAGTGCATGGGTTAGTGACTAAACTGTCTTAATTTGTGCATCATTATGTCTGTTGTTCTGTAAACTGTTGCATGTGTTGATAAGTAGCTATATGAGTAACTATATGGGTTATTGATTGGTTGCCCAAGTATTTGTATGGGAGACTGAGTGTGTGTGTGGGTGGCTGGGAGGTGTATGACTCTGTGCATAGATGTATGAGCAGTTGATTCACTAGATGTATGGTTTCAAAAGTGCATGTGGAAACAGCTGTATGGGCGGTTGACTGTGTGCATGAGTGTATTGGTGAGTGAATGGATATCTCAGTGCTACATGTCAAAGTAAGTACATATGTAAAACACAGTACATGTGAGAGTTGGCATATATAAATAACTGTGCATAAGAGCCAGTGGATGTGTGAGTGGCTGTATGGATCATTGTGAACTTGTATCAGGGATTGTATAAGAGAGTAAATATGTGTTAGTATATGTTTGAATAAGTAAGGTGTGTATAACTGTATAGTTGAGGAAATGGAGGTGTGATTGATTCTTTGCATGACTGACTAGGTGTGTGAGTAACTCCATGGATGAGTGACAGTCTGTGAGTGTCTGTTTACACTGAGTGTATCTAAGGTTATATTAGAGTCTGAAGAGGTTCATCGTATTATCACATGAATGATGTCATCAGTGATGTGATCAGTAATGTCAAATGAGATGTCATCAGTGATGTCATTTGAGATGTCATCAGTGATGTCATTTGAGATGTCATCAGTGATGTCATCAGTGATGTCATTTGAGATGTCATCAGTGATGTCATTTGAGATGTCATCAGTGATGTCATCAGTGAGGTCACTGACCATGTCATGAATGATGTAATATGTATTTGAATTTATTTGAATTTAAAAACATTTGTACAGCGCTCGCATACCCAGCGGTTTCATGGCGCTAGTGGTGATCAGTGGACGGCAGCAGCAGAGAGATTAGAGGTAGGCTTGTGTGAACAAAAAAGTTTTAAGATTTTTCCGGAACAGGGGGTAGGAAGGTGAGGTGCGCAGAGTAACCGGGAGGGAGTTCCAAAAAGTTGGAGCCAGGACAGCGAATCTTGCTCCGCCCGCCCTCTGCTTTTTAAAGCGAGGAATGGTAAGGAGGGCCAAATGGGCCGAGCGAAGTTCTCTGCCTGGACAGTATGGTTTGATAAGAGAGCAGATGAACTCGGGAGCAGTGCCCGCTCTGGCTTGATATGTCAAGCAGCCGAGTTTAAACAGGGCACGCTCTCTTATGGGGAGCCAATGCAGTGTTTTGAGTAATGGGGTGACCCAATGATAACTGGGGAGGCCATGGATCAGGCGGGCCGCCTGATTCTGCACCAGTTGTAGTCGATGGATCATGTACGCAGGGGCTCCCTTATAGACTATGTTACCGTAGTCCATGCGGGACAGTACCATGGCCAGCATAATGATTTTTAAGGCTGAGGGGGAAAAGAAACGAGAAACTTTCCTGATTACTCTGAGGGAAAAGAAACATGAGGAAACCACGGAGTTGACTTGTGGGTGAACAGTGAGCTGGGGATTAAGAAAGATTCCCAGAGTTTTCACTTTGGACACCGGAAGTGGAGGGGCACCAAGGGAGGGGGGCCAGAAAGAAGGGGACCAGGGGCTGCAGCCACCTCCGGTCAGGACCAGCTCGGTCTTGTCCGGATTGAGTTTGAGGTGGCTGCAGTTCATCCAGTCTTGAATGAGGGTCATGGTAGTTTGAACGTTCAGGGCAGATGAAGGTGAATGGGACAGATTAAAGATTAACTGGAGGTCATCCGCGTAATTGAACACGGTGACCTCCAGTTGCTGTAACATAAAAATGAGGGGAAAAATATAAAGATTGAACAGAAGAGGGGAAAGTGATGAACCCTGGGGGACCCCGCATTCTACCTTACGAGAGGCCGCTGCAAAACCAGCCAAATGGACTCCTTGTGTTCTCCCAGCAAGAAAGGACTCCAGCCAAGAGAAGGCTAGGCCCTCTACACCCGCCGCCTTGACACGGTTAAGGAGGATGGTATGGTCCACCGTGTCAAAAGCGGCGGATAAGTCAAGGAGAATCAGGGCTTGCGGAAGGTTGATGTCAATGCCTTCGCGCAGCTTGTCCATGACTGAGATGACCACTTTTTCAGTAGAATGCAGGGGACGGAAACCAGCTTGGCAAGGGGAGAGGCAATGGTTTGCCTCAATGTGAGTGCTCAGGGTAGAAGTGATGTGGGTTTCAAGAACCTTTGCAAGGTAGGGGAGGAGTGAAATGGGGCGGTAATTGGAAGAGGATCATGTGACATGATCAGCAGTGGATTGCGGGTGCGCGATATATAGTTAGTGCAACTAACTATATATGCGAATTTCAATGGTTTTGTGTGAGTAAAATAAGGTTTTGTAAATGCTAATTCCTAACTATATATGGTCTATAACCTATGGTTTTTTCAGTGAATTTTCAAGGTTTTGTAAATGCTAATTCCTAACTATATATGGTCTATAACCTATGGTTTTTTCAGTGAATATATATATATATATATATATATATTCACTGAAAAAACCATAGGTTTCACACCGGTTATAGTAAGGAATTAGCATTTAAAAAACTTATTAAATTCACTGAAAAAACCATAGGTTTCACACCAGTTATAGTTAGCTGGAAATTTTACTGATATAAAACCATTGAAATTCCCACGTTATAGTTAGTCGGACTCACTATAACTTGCGCGTGCAATGCACTGCTGATGACATCACATATTACATCACTCATGACATGGTGAGTGACATCACTCATGACATCACTGATGACACCATCCTTGTGACACAGTGACAGACCTCCTCTCAGTGTAAAGTAACCCTTGAGACACATATTCAAAAATAGAAACTGAAATCAATGACACTGTTACTAAATCCATCATTCACACATTTATATTTATATATCCACTCATTCTTCAATGCAAAGTAGTGTATTTATAACACATATTTAAATATCAAAGGAAACCACAGTCACTGGATGATGTCATCAGTGATGTCATCAGTGATGTCATTTGAGATGTCATCAGTGATGTTACTGACCATGTCATGAATCATGTAATATGTGACATCATCAGCAGTGGATTGCGGGTGCACGAGTTATAGTGAGTACAACTAACTATAACAGGGGAATTTCAATGGTTTTGTATGAGTAAAATGTCCAGCTAACTATAACTGGTGTAAAACCTATGGTTCTTTCAGTGAATTTCTAAGGTTTTTTAAATGCTAATTCCTAACTATAGCGTGTGTGAAACCTATGGTCTTTTCAGTGAATTTTTAAGGTTTTTTAAATGCCAATTCCTAACTATAACAATTGTGAAACCTATGGGGCCTTATTTACGACCCCCTTGCGCCTCCGAAACGTTACTTTTTGTGACTTTCCGGTGGCGCAGAAGACGGAGTGATATTTATCAGGCAGGACTAAGCCACTTTTTGTGGCGTAATCCTGCCTGCTAAATATCAGTCCCTTTAACGCAGTGTCCTGCGTTAAAGGGGCGTGCAATGGGTGTTGCTGGGGGCTTTCCCAGCAGCATCCATGGACTTGAGTAATTATTAGCATTCTCAAAGTCAGTCTTTCAAAAATTCCTAAGTATAGGACATGATAATCCAAATCCAAATGTTTCTCAAGAAAAGTCATAAACCGTGTCCATGGGTCATATCTGCCCAAACGCCGATATTCCGAACGATTGAAAATTCAAACACAGGAAGCCCCATTGAAGCACAGCCACACGAAGTTCAATTCAGCACGTTTATTTTGGATCCATTTCACAGCTCGCTCCTTGGATGCTTTCAGAGCAATCTTCAAACATGTAAAGCCTGACGCGTTTCAGGAATCAGTCCTTTCTTCAGAGGCATTGTTCGTGAAGGGCTGGAGGAGCAGATTTCAGGCAGTGTCTGCTCTTATAATCAATGTCACCTGCCACAGTGGGCGTGGCTACACCGCAAAGCATTCTGTGCTTTGTAGTACGCTGACCTTCTTCCCCCAGTGGGGCCACTCACCAGTCCTTACAAATGGAATCAAGTGTTCACCAAGTGGAGTAGAGAGTGCGCTGGAAGCTCTCCAATTGCGTTTTTGCAGCCGTGAAATCGTGCGCAAGGCAGCACCACCTGTATTGGAGCTGTTCTTGTCTTCGTTCCGTTGTTTGCAAGCCCCAGCTCAGAGCCTGCACGGACCCTATCAAGGTGGGCCTCGCTTCTCGACTGGGCAACAGCCGATACACATCAAATTCAAACACACAAAGCCCCATTGAAGCACAGCCACACGAAGTTCAATTCAGCACGTTTATTTTGGATCCATTTCACAGCTCTCTCCTTGGATGCTTTCAGAGCAATCTTCAAACATGTAAAGCCTGACGCGTTTCAGGAATCAGTCCTTTCTTCAGAGGCATTGTTCGTGAAGGGCTGGAGGAGCAGATTTCAGGCAGCGTCTGCTCTTATAATCAATGTCACCTGCCACAGTGGGTGTGGCTACACCGCAAAGCATTCTGTGCTTTGTAGTACACTGACCTTCTTCCCCCAGTGGGGCCACTCACCAGTCCTTACAAATGGAATCAAGTGTTCACCAAGTGGAGTAGAGAGTGCGCTGGAAGCTCTCCAATTGCATTTTTGCAGCCGTGAAATCGTGCGCAAGGCAGCACCACCTGTATTGGAGCTGTTCTTGTCTTCGTTCCGTTGTTTGCAAGCCCCAGCTCAGAGCCTGCACGGACCCTATCAAGGTGGGCCTCGCTTCTCGACTGGGCAACAGCCGATACACATCAAATTCAAACACACAAAGCCCCATTGAAGCACAGCCACACGAAGTTCAATTCAGCACGTTTATTTTGGATCCATTTCACAGCTCGCTCCTTGGATGCTTTCAGAGGAATCTTCAAACATGTAAAGCCTGACGCGTTTCAGGAATCAGTCCTTTCTTCAGAGGCATTGTTCGTGAAGGGCTGGAGGAGCAGATTTCAGGCAGCGTCTGCTCTTATAATCAATGTCACCTGCCACAGTGGGCGTGGCTACACCGCAAAGCATATGATGACACCGATGCTGGAAGCTTGCTGGCAAGCTGACGATATTAAAGGAGTTTTTGGATCCATTTCGTGTGTGGTTTCTTCCCTAAAGGGTTTCCTGCTCTGATTTGGATGTAAAAAACGGCCGCCCCGGTCATGGAGAAGAGACCTGCTGCCTACGCAGAACCAGTGCTGATACCTACTTAGGATCAACAAGGACACGAATTGACCTGGGGCTCAGCAGGGGAGCCCTTGTGTCACTCCATCGTCAGCTGCAAAGCGGGGCAGGCATCCTTCATTGTGTGTCTTCACATCCACTTGGATTTTATTTTGGTTTCATTTGAACTGAGAATGCATCCACTTGGCATAGAAATCGGCACTACAGATCCCACAACGCCGCTTTGAGGAACACGCCCAGGGGGCGGGGACTGTTGAAACATGTGCGCAATATAAGGCATTCTTTTGAGACTGCCATATTGGCAATATGGGCATTGCCGCCAATGTTTTGAATTTCTATATAGAAGCAGAAGGTATATACCTAATTCTTAAATCCTCTTTTTGAACCGATAGGAAGTTATTTAAAGCAGCTCACCTTTGTCAGACCATATCCACAGATTGTAACCTGGGTTCAAGACACTGCACAGCAACCAAAAAAAACACCAACACCTACCATTAAAGGCCAATAGGTAAGATCAGATTACGTACAGAAACAGATACATTACAACTTAGAGTCCCGCTTAATTAAAAATATCATAGAAATAATTAGAAACATATACATCTTTGTTTATATGTTTTCCAAAAAATAGATATCCTGAGATACTTTGGGAGAATTCAACTGTTGAGTGCATATCATCCAACAACACTCTATACTAAGGGCTCCGGTTGGCGGGAATAAAAACATTAACTTCTAATTAATCAGGTAAAAACGTTTAATGCCATGTTTTCTCAATAAAACCTAACTAAGAGACGATAACCGAAAGACTCCACAATATAAAGTTAATAATGCGTACGATCTCTCCTCCTTAAGCTCCTGTATCATTTGACCAAGAGAAATTAAACAAGAAACAGGAACTGAATCCTATTAGTTTCACGAAAACTCCTACTCGTAAGTATCAGAATACACTAAGTAAGACAATAGAAGCCTCCTAGTCTAGATAGCATGTATAAGCTAGATAATAACAGAATCTTATGTATATAGGTTGAAGCATTCCAAAAATCCTATATAAAAGAGTCTGAGTTGTCCGTTCCAACTGAAGTGATGGGCCCACACTGCTGACGCCCCTTAATTTGTGTACCCCTTTCTTAATCGAATTATCACAAATAACAAGCTTGATGACAACCCTATGGCTATAAATCCACTCATCATTAGTGAGTTTTTCGAAATACCACAAATAGCAAGGGTAGAGATAACCTTATGGCTGCTATAAATTCGCACATCAGCACTATGTTTACTTATCCCTTCTTAGTCCTTTTTTTAGACCTCTGTCTCCATGGACAATGGTAAAATACCGCAAGGAAATGACAATGATAAGGATAAATAATCGAATTTAGATTGTGTATAATCTTTGTAACTACAAAAGGTACTAACTGGCTACAAAAGTTAAAGTCTGTAATGTTAGAATTTTAATCTGTATAAATATGTTATTTTCCTAATGTATAATTATGTATTCTATATGTACTTTTACTTTATAGAAATTGCGTGGCTGCTCCGGAAGAAGGCGCTGGCCGCCGAAACGCGCGTAGAGACTCATTGTGCCACCTATCTACTAGAGATATTTTTTAACTTGTGTTTAATTAATTTTTGCAAAATGTATTTTATATGTGTCTTGTGAAATTTTAACTTTATTATTGTGTTATGCCATTGAATTGTTTATACTAAGTTTTGTAGCCAGCTGTAGCCGATTGTCATTTTTTACTGTTAGGCAGTTCTAAATATTAGTTGCCTAGGTTGTTGTTTTTCAATTGTATTGTTTTCCCTGACCTAGGAACTATAAGATCCATGTACTCAGGGGGTCCTTGTTAAATACACGTCATTTAAAAATGCTAATTACTAACTATAACGTGTGAAACCTATGTTTTTTAAAGTATATATATATATATATATATATATATATATATATATATATATATATATAAATATATATATATATATACAGATATAGAT